>NC_065972.1:3669166-4003750 GCF_021464435.1 Cataglyphis hispanica
TCGCAGACTATCCTTACCGCAGGGGTGGCTTTTCTGCTTTCGATCGACGGCGAGCGCTTTTTTGGATGTCGTCCAGAGTGTGATTTTCTTCGTCGTATCTCTAGATAGAGAGAGAGAAGGGAAGAGAGAGTCCTGCGAGTGCTACTTCATTCTATCCTTCGTAAATTATCGCGATGAAATTCGCAGAAACGCAACGACAGCATGGATTTCTTTATTTTTAATTAAATTACCCGTTACATTATATTCATTTAATTATTTATTTAATGAGATGCATTATTTAATTGATTGACGATTGAAATAATTAATTTCAGATAATTATATAAATCTCCGTTGCTCGCCACGCTTGGTTATTGAGTATTTGAAAAGCGGCATTATTATTTAATTATACAGCGTTATAATATATAATGATATTTATAAAAAAAATATTAATTATATTGCTCTGCGTCGAGAAACATTTGTTAGTTAATTAATTTACGCAGATGTGTTGTAATAAAATCTCTAATAAAGTAATAAAAATATATTACATATTAAAAAATATATACCTATGTTCAAATAATTTTCAAAGAATGCATAGAAGAATCATTATGTATAATAAAACAAAAATTTTGTTAATAAATGATTCTATGCAAAATGGAAAATTTATATAATTTTTTACATCAATTTATATAATAACAATTTTCACAATAATAATTTATTAACAATAATATTATTAATGTTAATTTAGAATATATAATATTACATTTATTTATAATATTATATTAATTATATGATATATTAATAATAATATTAATTACATGATAACATTAATAATAACATTAATTAATTATTATTATTAATAATATTAACCTTATTATTAATAATAATTTAATTAATTTATATAATAATAATTTTATTGTAAAATCGTGCCCTCTTACAAAAAAAAATCATACATGCTTACGTTTACGCTGGCATATGCATCGATCAGGTGGATCAAGAGAAATTCGCAAATATCAAGGAAACCGAGGGAAAGAGCAGCAACTTGAGCGATCGATGTTTTCGCACGATGTAGATATCCGGATATCGATTGCCACCGCGTATACGCACATAAGACATCCCGATCCTTCTCCTCTTCCTTTCGCCGAGAGTAACCGCGCGCACTCTCGGACAAACGAGTGCTCTTCGTATTTACATGTGTGCATTACTCGACATTCGTATTTATGATGCTCTCTCTCTCTCTCTCTCTCTCTCTCTCGTTGCCTCGCCCCCCTCCCCCCGCTTACTCTATTCCTCTCGGATGCGCACGTGTGACCCTCTCTGTCTCCCCTTTCTATATATCGGTGTACAGCGGGAGCTGCAACGACGAGTATTATTATTGCGATAGCAGAAACAATGCACCGCAGTCCCGGAGGGGATGAGGGGGGACGGGGGACAGGGGAGCGAGGACGCAGCAGCCGTTATCTCGCGCCGCAATCTCGATATCTCTCGCCCCGGCTCGCCTTCGCGACGCAGGCTCTCTTATCTCGCGAGCCAATTTCGGCCGGTATCCGCACGCCCGCGATCCAAAATCCGATTTCTCCTTCTCTTCCTTTGCGGCATCCAAACTCCCTCGGCAAGATGGAAATTATCGGTCAGAGGAATCGTCGATGGATCGACACGCATCCAGCTAACGCGCGATAAGGACGACGATTCACGATAAGCGAGAAACAGGCGCGATATGTATAATAAATTTTACAGACATGCAATTATGCTCTTTTATACTTATAGAATCTTATACTTCTTTTTATTAAAATTTCACATCCTTTTTTTGACAGATGCCATCGAATTTCCTTATAATTCGAAATAATCATCAATATTTCCACGTGACAATAAAGATTTTATTTGAAATAAAATAATTATTTTTAAAATTATTATTCTTTAATTGTTTTTATAGAAATAATTCTTTTTATACAAATATATTTTTAGGATCGCAGAAACACGATTACATTTATCGATATATCGCGATAATTGCACTTATATTAACAATGATTACATTTGGACATTATTGGCGAGATTATATACGAGCGCCGTCAAAGTTTTTTTCTTTAAAGGGCTAACAATAAGAGCAACAAGGCAAATGAGATAAAATTTTTAATCTAAGGAATAAAAGAAACGTGACGCGCAAGGTTCGTGTAATAATTATAAATGCACAGAACAAAAAATCGTAATGGAATCGGGCATAGGTAGATAAAAGTGTTTACACGCATATATATACTAATACAGAAATACATGTACGAGAAATGAGACAAAGAGCTTGACATTCACGCAATTGTCGCAAATGCGAACTCATTAATGGCACATTAATTGATCGAGAAGTAGATTTGCAATTTATGTACTTTCTCTCGTCGTTAATTTCGAAATACATACAGTATCTTTCGGTTACACATATATTAAATTACAAGCTCCTCGATAAAATCGGTGAATATTTTTTTAATGAGAAGAGATGTGAAAGTATTGATTAGATTAGATATTATTTCGAATTATGGGAAAATTCGATTCGTATCTATCGAAGAAAATCTATAAAATTTTAATTAAATACAAAGATATTCAAAATTAAATTTTAAGAAGCTTTCCATTATTTTCGGTTCAGTTCCATTTGTGGAAAAAAAAAGCCGCGCGCAAATAAAAGTTTAATCAATTAAGAACACTCGTAAATTCTTTCTTTATGCCAAATAAAATCAGCCTCCACGAAAAAAAGAAAGAAAAAAAAAAAATCTAAGAAATAGAAATATATGTATATTAAATCTCCCTCCCCCCCAACCCCTCAACGCATCTATAATCCATAAATAAAATATTCCAAATTTTCATACGCGTTTCATGGGAGGATCATCATCAATTTGTTCGGTAAATGAAGCGGTAAACGTACGAGGCGCCTCGAGCTTTCTCGGGTTTCGCGATCGCGTTTCCGTTCGATGACGAATGAAGACGTCCCGGCCGGGGCACTGAGGTTTCCCGCGACGATCCTGGGCCCCGACTGGCTGGCTCGGCCCCGCTGGGTGGGTACGCGAGAGATAGAATCAGTAGCTGGAGCTAGTTAGACGATAGCATCGGCGAGCCGCGAAGCGAGGATATACGAACGACGAGGAGGCGCGAGGTGATGTGGGAAGACAGAAAGATATATATATATATATATATATATATATATATATATATATAGAGAGAGAGAGAGAGAGAGAGAGAGAGGGGGAAAGACGTGCGATCATTGATAAGAGCCGCCGTGGCGCGCGGCTGATAACGCTCCCTTATCTCAATCCAGTGGCGCCGCAACTCTCAAGGTTCTTCGCGCGAAACTCGCATACGTACGATCTCGTCTCCCTCGAAATCTTTCGCGATTTTTCCCGTCTCCTCCCCCCTTCCTCTTTTAATCTCTCTCGTGACATCGCGTTTTTTCCCATCTGGTATATCGTTTTTTTTCTTTTTTTTTTTTTTTCTTTGACAGTTCCGTCTGTTTTGAAGGAATCTTGAGAGTCAAAGAATTTTTAATAAATTTCGAATAACTTTGCTCTCTGAGTCTTTATTTAAAAGAAAAAAATTATGAAATTTATATTGCAAAATTTTATTATTAAATTATATCAGATTATGTCTGTGTTGATAATATTAATTATATATATTACCAATAAAACTGTCTTCTTGAACATCTACTGAATTAAATTTAATCAGTGTGAAAACAAAAAAAAAAAATAAATTTCAATTGAAAGGAGCCAATCTATCGCGCTGTCAAGTGATAAACACCCCGTTTTGGTCAGACGGACGTATTTATGCGAGCTCAATCGCCTTCATCGTATACACCCTTAACATTAAAATTTTTACGGAAACTATCAAAGTTATGTAAAGAGACTTTTCGCGAGACGAGAATTTTGACGAACCGAAATGTAAACCGTATGTGACATCCTCGCGATCGTCGATAAATTCCTTATCAGGACCGGTCGATACTTTCGATCGATACGTTTTCACGCCGTTTTTTATCTCCTCCTTTCGCGATAGGACCACCCACCATTCTTGAAATTGCCATCGAGCGTTCGTAAAGCCCGTCTATGTTAACATCAACGTAGCGACCGTGAAGAAGGAGAAGAAGAAACTAAAGAAGGCGAAGGAGAGCAAACGGAAGAAGAGGGGGAGGGGGGGAAGAGAGGGGAAGGACGGCGCTGCTGACTCGACGTGTTATCGCGAGGATATCGAAGTGTGTATAAACTAGGACACCGTCGCGTCGGCTCGCTGATATAACGCGGGAGGGACGGGGGGAGGGGGAGAAGCGGAGATAGAGAGAAGAGGAGGAGGTGAGGGAGGGAGGGAGGGAGAGAGAGAGAGAGAGAGCTGAGATTCGCCGGCCGATAAGGGGATACGATGCCAGATCTCCAGCGGGAGATTAGATCGCAGCCGCTAGATTAGAGGCTCGACTGCGTACAACTCATCCGGTTCTCTTTTTTTCCTCCTCCCTCTTCGCCTCCCGTCCCCATCCCCTCTTAGATTCTACTATTTCTTTTTTTCAATCTTTTTTTCTGTATCGCCGTTTCTCTCTCCTGCGTCGGCAAACAAATTGACGAACATCTCGCGAGCGGGAACGCTATTGTTCTCTCTTCATCGCTCTCTCTTTCTTTCTCTAAAGATGAAAAAAAAAAAGAGGAAAATGGAAGAGTACAGATAGATGAGAAGATAAAAATTATCGCGCGCAGAACGGAAGAGGAACGGAAATGGAGAACGGGCGAGATAAGAATGAGATAAATCTGTTATCGGTTTTGATTAGAAGACCGATTAGAAGACGGAGATCCTGCAGCGATAAGGTCCGGTTAATCTCGAACGATGGCGGAGGAATGATTTCCGGTTATATCGCCCCTCTGGCTTGCTCAGCCAAGTATCCGTAGATTGCGCGTGCTTTTTTATTTGCTTGTATTTCGATATACAGAGAAAAAGAATAATGGGTATCTAATTATCTAGTCAAAACCTTACAGAAGACGTATATGTATAACTGATGTCAGGAAATACACATCCTACAATTATAATATTTTTCTTCGAGTGCTATAAAGTAGCAAGTGACTTAAATTCAGGGTGCCTACTCAAATTTTGTAAAAAAAAAATCCCCTGATCTTCCAGATATTTTTATTCAAAGTTCCAGGCACAGGGAATATTTTAAAGATTTTTTTTTATGTAACTTCCTAAAATAAAATTTTTTTATTCCACTGAAAAAAATTATTAAGTGGTTTTCGTTAAAATAAAAATTTTTAACTTGTATAACAAATTTTCATTTTTTATCGCTGAAAAATTAAATAAAGAATATGTACTGCATATTCAATATTTTATTTCGTCAAGACATTGAATATGTAAACAGTGAGAGATATAAATATATATTTATAATATATTTTAAATACATAATTCACGCAACTTGACTTATCGGTGAATCGCAGACTGCTTACAGCACTAGAGCAAAATTATTGAAGAAAGAATTTTTTTTTTTTTTAATTTCCCCGAGTCCCAGTAAAATTTATTATACAAATTATTGACGATTACAAAATTTAATTCTCCTAAAATTGAATCAACGATCCCAAGAATTCCCTTCGTTCTCTTCCCAAAAGAGGAAATATTAACACTCTCAAAATTCTAATCGTTCCCGAAATTGCATCCATAACGCGCGATTTCTAATTGGTCCGACCTGGTTCCCGGCGCGAATTTCCGGCACGGGGGCGGGTAGGATGCTTTCGATTTTCGAGAGCGGGAACAACAAAAGAGGGAGAGAGATAGAGAGAAAGAGAGAAACAGAGAGGAAAGAGAGCAACGGAAGTGGGACACGGCGCTCTGGTGTCACCGGCGGGCGCGGGCTAGTGACACAATGAGGATGACGAGGATACGAGAATTGTAGAGAGGGACAGAGAGAGAGAGAGAGAGAGGGAGAGAGAAGACGAGGTGACTTTATCTGGCGCACTGACGCATCATGACGAGCCATGACGTTCAGTGACGGCGGCAGTACAAGATAGTATGTGACTCACACCCACATATACACACACGGAACAACATAGAAAGAGAGAGAGAGAGAGAGAGAGAGAGAGTGCGAGAGATGATGATAGAGAAGGATTGGCGGAGCGCGGGGGTGGAGAACGGAAGAGGAGGAGGAGACGAGGAGATCGTTATCGACACTTTCCTGTGTCCTGCCACGTTCTGAGAAGAGCCACGTTCGAGCTGTATGAGGAAACGCCAGCCATGAATAATTCATGGCCGTCGCCGAACCTCGAACGCGCCAAAGCCGGTCCCGTCCCGTCCCATCGGCCATCTTGCGTTCTCCAGCGGCGCGCTAAGTTCCGGACGCGCTAAAAACAAAAAACAAAACAAAACAAAAAAAAAAGACGAACGAGGAACGTAATCACGGACGGATAATCATATCGGGCCCGTCTGGCGGTGAGGAGGTGAGGTCAAGTACAGATTATCGGCGCGTTCTCTCGGCTAGATAATCGCAACCGTGAACTTCGAAACTGAACTTTTACGCGTTCAAGAAGCTATTTTGGTATCGTAGCGCTCGCTTCGTGATTATAGATATATCATACATTGTCATCTCACAATATACACACCATATATATATATATATATATATATATATATATATATATATATATATATATGGAGAGAGAGAAAGAGAAATATCTATAATAAGTATTTATAAAATTCTGTATCCATTAAAGATGCCAATATATAATGAGTGCTATGCTCAAATAAATACCACTTATCTTTGTTATGAATCTATATATAAATGTGTGAGATTTGACATATCAAGGATATGCCCGATAGAAAAACTATATTAATCTTGACATTAGATTTCGCGCTTATCTGCTCGAAGGAACTCGAGATTCCTCGATTAGAATCCCTCCCCGAAATGTCCTTCATGGTGCGAGAGTACGCGAAACTGTCGCTTTGCACCCCGCAATTGCATTTTGGTTCGTGTCACGGGACAAGAGGGAGAGAGAGAGAGAGAGAGAGAGAGAGAGAGAGAAAGAGAGAAGCGAGAGTGAGAGATAGGGAAGAACGAGCACGTTAGTTATCTTCCGGCCGTCAAAACGGCGCAAAGTTGTGCTGGTCGACAGAAAGACGGAGAGAGAAAGAGAGAGGAAGGGATGAGAGAGAGAGAGAGAGAAATGGAGGAAGCGGGGGTGGACAGAGACGTATCTCGGTCGCAGCAGCAGGTTGCAGACTCGGTGGCACAGATACCGCGACTCTTCAATGTCACAAGATAGGAGATACTCTCGCGGCACCGGCGTCCTCGAGAACCGTCGGCGACGTCAGAAGAACGCAGCTTGCACCGCGTGACAGCGCACGCCGGGTCATCACCCGCGTCACGTGACGTCCTTCGGGGCCGTCGTCCTGCCGTTTAAGACTCCCAACTTGGCTCTTAAAGAGCGCATCTCGCTCGTGGCACTTTTTCAAAGATGAAAAGACCTTAATCGCGTCGCGCGTCAGATCGGGTTGGAAATTAAAAAATCGCGATTAAATTACAAATTATGTATAAGTGGAAATGCGAATGAATGAAGTCTCGCAGATTTTATGTAATTACAGCTGATGTGTTTTTCCATCCTGTCATTGTTTTCGGGAGCTCGTTTTTATTTTCGGGAAGTGTTGTAATTCTTTTGTCAAAATTAGATCTGCGCGTTTTGTTCCGGCGGAGATAAATTCCATACTTTTACTAGTAACTTTCCGATAACGCAAAAATTGAATGTTGCATCAAAGTATCAATGATAATATATCTCGATAGCGGGACGTTCGGACAAGCGAGCATGTTTTCAACGAATTTGAACGCAAGATTACGTGCGTGACGCATGTCAGCACATGTCAAGTATGAAGGTCGATTCGGAAATAATTTTATCTCGCCGCATAATCTTCGAAAGCAAAAAAAAAAAGAAAGAAAGAAAGAAAGAGAGAAAGAGAGAGACAGAAAGAGGGCAATTCGCAAAATCGGCCGGAATTGTGTCGGGCCGATTAAAAATGACAGGCCGATACTTATTGTGTAAACAGATTTTTCACAATATTTCTCGGTATTTATTCTCACGCGTAACAACTGACGTCCGAAAATGATAAGCGAAGATTATTGAAGAAGACAAAATAAATCGTAAATCCTTCCGCGAAAAAATTAATAAATAAAATCCTCTCACTAAAAATTAATACAAATAAATATATAATTATTATATAATATATAATTAATAATAATATTAATAATAATATATAATTAATATATAATTATTATTAAACAATAATTATTTATCAGTTATACCATAATTATAATTATTGATCTTCCGAGGAATTGGCCGTGTATAAATTAAATAAGAAAATTTATTTCAAAAACCGTATATCTAATAAATCAAACATAATTTATTCATTGATTTACTAAACAAATTTATCTCGTCCAAAAAAAAAAAAAATAATTAAATAAATAAATAAAAGGCGAGAGCAAGACGATTAATTCGCTCGTCTCGATCAATCGGCGTGGTGGCGTTTGATAAGATCTGATTGCGAATTCGATTCGTTTAAGGACTCGATCGATATAGTGTACACTCGCTCCTCTCGCAACCGTCGCCAGAGATTTCGAGCCTCGTCGTCTCCTCCCCCCTCGCCCTCCCTCCCGCCGACGGGAGGAGGCATAAATATTGACGATCGATAAGCGATTAGCATAATGTCTGGCGATGCGCCGGCGATAAACGCGCGAATGCGCTTAACCAGAAACAGCGGTGACGTTTCGATCGCGCCGCCGATATCGGAAGCCATGCCTGCTGTCGAAACTAAAAAACCTTCAACCCTTTCATACCCTTCCCAATCTTTCTTCTCCACCTCTTCTCTCTCTCTCTCTATTTAGCGAATATAAATTCTGTTTCTTTTACTCTCTACTGAATTAACCCTTCGCCGAATATAAAGGATGGCCGAGAAATATATGATCAAATGAAAACATCGTCCAATAAATTTTTTTATAAGTATATACAATAATAATTAATAATCCACTCTATATAATAATAATAACAAATTTATTTTTTAATAATAGAAAAAATATAAAAAGAAATAGTCGATTTATAAAAAAAAAACTAATCGCTCTCTTTTGATCGGGATTTATTAAAATCATGAATGAAAGAGACGTCCCTAAAAATAGTGAAGAACGAGTAAATAATCAAGCGAGACACCCGGTACAATCCGGAGGGCGGGTTTAATGTAACATTAAAAACGGGCGGGCGGGCGCGCCGCGCCGCGCTTTATCAGTCATTTCCATTTCTTGATAACTGTTTCTGCTTATCGGAGCCCGTTCTCGCCCGCTCGTTCCTCTCCGCTTCCTCCCTTCCCTCTCACCCTCTCTCCGTCCTTTTCTCCCGATGGGCTCTCCAGAGCTTGTTCTCTCTTCGTATCGCGCCCTCGCTCCCTTCTCTCTCTCTCTCTCTCTCTCCCTCTCTCCCTCTATCCGGTAATAACTTCACTTATCGCCTTCATTGATCTCCCTATCACTGTTTTATCTCGCTACAATGGCGTCGCGGCGAGTGGGCCGAACCACCACGTCCGTCTCCGTTTGGCGACTTACATGAGCGTGCAGGAAAGATCGTCGCCGCCGCCGCCGCTGCTGCTGTCCTGTCGATCGAAAGGACGACTTTCCGTGCAGCAGCAACGACGGCGGTGGCGGCAACAACAGACATCCCGTCCCTCACGGTTTTGTCAGCTTCTATCTAGATTTTATTATCAAACGGGACGGCAGAAATAATCTCTGATAGAGAGAGTAGAGAAATTCGAAAC
Source organism: Cataglyphis hispanica (assembly GCF_021464435.1). Taxonomy (NCBI): domain Eukaryota; kingdom Metazoa; phylum Arthropoda; class Insecta; order Hymenoptera; family Formicidae; genus Cataglyphis; species Cataglyphis hispanica. Next base: position 3,678,926 of record NC_065972.1, read on the forward strand.
ATGGCGTATACATCGAAAGGTGTATAATGATTTATATTATAAATAAATTTAATCCGTGCCTTGTCTTGAAACATTTATCGTCCGTTTTTGTTATCTGATTAGAGGAATGTCATTATTATTATTTTTATTATTTTATCATTATTTTTAATATTATTTTATTACTTTTGTTATTATAAAATATGTGCATTCTTTTTGTACTTATATAATATTATTACATTTTTAATTAAAAAGAGAGATTATCTGATTGGAAAAAAAAAATACAACAAAATTATATATTTTATAGCAGTAACTTTGATTATAAATTTTAATATGCATACATTGTATATTTTGTTCTTCATAAAGAACTTGGCTCGGATCGATGATTGTATTCGCCAGAAAATTGATGAACACACATCTACAAAGTCGGACGAGCGGACGATGAAAATCGAGCAGACGAGAGAACCTACGACGAGTGGAGCGCGGGTGAGGGGGAGGGTGGGGGAGGAGAAACGGCGGCGATCCGATAAACTCGAACGGGGACGAGGATATCCCTAATCTTTCAGCGATCTATCGCGAATGAGCCAAGTATCTGCAAGCGAGCGCGCACGGTCCAGTCTGCTTGCTCTCTCGGCGAGGTTTATGCTGATAGAGGCCTGGGCTACATTATTCAACGCACACATACATACACGCACACGCGCGTCGTCTCCATAACATGCGAGGGAAGACGCGAAATTCTGTTCCAGAATCTCACGGTACGAGAGAACAACCCTTGTCGCTTGACTCAGCCTGAGCAGTCCTTCGTTTCCCTCAAACGTCAACGCGTTATGAAATCGGCCGTAAAATCGTCGAGATTTAATTTTAATTTTAATGATAATTTTTTTATCAAATTAAACTTTTGTCTGTCTCAATTTTCGTTAAATGCGACGGAGTCGTATACACGAATTTGGAGTTGCCAATTAGGGCGCAATATTTTTCACGCTTGACGATCGAGAGTTGTTACGTTCTACGCTCCTCGAATTTACGAGCGGGATATCGATAACCCGAGGATCGATACCGAGGACGAGGGAGCGAGAGAGCTGGTATCGCGTTCTATCGTATCGCATCGTATCGGAGCAAATCGCTGCCGAGAACCTCTCGAATTTACATAACGATATTATTAGCGAGCGATCGAGGCGTAAACAAGCGCGCGATAGTGCGGCGCAATCATTAAAATGAATTTGCGCGATTCGCTCTCTTAACAATCGTTTCTCGTTTAAACTCAAGTTAAAAACTGCGCTTCTCAATGTACCTAAAAATACAGTTTTACATTTGACATTTCTCAAAAATAAAAAATTATTTTTAAAAATGACATTAAAAACTGTTCATTTAAATTCCAAGATTAATTAAATAATAGATTGAGGTACAATATTCAATATGCAAGAATTTATGACCAAAGAAAGATGAGAAATTATTAATAAAAAAATTAAGATTTTGAAAAGAGAGAGAGAGAGAGAGAGAGAGAGAGAGAGAGAGAATCATTTTAATGCTAATATATAATAGAGACAAATTTCAAAATTTGACAAATTATTATCTTTAAATTAATGAAATAAATATATAATTAATAATGTAACAACAAATAATAATTATAAACAGGAAAAAGAATAATTAACAGAAAATTGTAAAAATCATACTAATAAGGATATAATAGATGCAGACAGACATCTTCATAAGGAATCTCTAATAATTAAAACAGCATCGACAATAATAATAAAAATAATGATAATCATTACAATAATATCTCAATAATGGAGGAAGGGAGAGAAAATTTATTTAAATTGTAAAATAAAATTTTTCCAAGAAAAATTACACTAATGGCGTTAACAAGATTCCAATAGATACAGAGATCTCGGACATATCATCAGTAACCTTCAATTAATAGAACGACATTGATAATAACAACGATAACATTAAACACGATACTTTACAATCAATGAGCGGAAAAAGATGCGGAATAAAGAAGCGAGGGAGAGAGATAAACAGAGTGGAACGTGAGGATAAGAGAAGGGTTCAGGGAGATCCTCGTTAACGATATAGCGTTATCGGCCGAGAAATCGGCCGATCGTTACAGGAGATTGCGCGCGGTTGGAGCATCTAAGACGTAGAAATTAGAATGTATTCATCAAGCGGTGGAATTTTAACGGGGGCCCCCCCCTAATATTAATTAGCGATGGAAGGCCGATCGTCGAGAAAAACGAAGCAGGAGGGGGGAGGGCTCTCCCTCTATCGCGAGGCTTATATTAACCCCATCGCGCGGAATAGCCTCGTCGAATCCATCGAGAGTCGCGAGTGGCTAATTAGTAATTAGCGAGCGATGACCGACCGTGGAAGCCACGACGATCGATCGATCGATCAATCAACCTTGTCGTGACTTTCTCATTTTCGACACGAAATTCGGTAATGGAATGCTAAATTATGTATTCATTAATAACTCGTTAATACATATGTATTTATATTCTTAATTAATTTTATTTGTAGAAATAAATTTATATTTATGGATAATTATTTTATTAATAAATCTGTATTTAATAATAATTTTCATTAATAATATTTATTAATAAATTATTAACAAATTTATATTTATTTTATTTGTAAAAATAAAATAAATATAGATTTATTAATAATAATTATTATATTTGTTTTATTTTATATCTATTTTATTTGTAAAAATAAAATTAATATAAATTCGTGTACATATAAAAAGTTATATATTATGAAATCTTTAAAAATACATCAATTATTTCAAAGATATATCTTAAAGATACATCCAAACTATTCTCCCATATAAAATTCCATTACGAGGAAGATAGAGATAGAGAGAAAAAGATAGATAGATAAATAGAGAGAGAAACTACAAAATTTTAACACAAAATATAAATATATATTTTCTTGCTTCTCTCTCAATATTGACGTCGATCGAGAGAAAGAGAGAGAGAGAGAGAGAAATCAGTTGACGGGCGCAAGAATGGCGGCGATACGAGCTTCTTCTCTCTTCGACGAGCAGGTAGAGCACCGTGTTTGGTATCGATAGGCGGGATACTACATCGAGGACGACGTCGCGGCCACGTCAATCGATAGCGGCCGTTCGATAGCCGAGGGCGAGGGCCCATCTCCTCCTCCTCCTCCTCCCCCTCCTCCCCCTCCTGCAGCGCGTACTTCCATCCGCGCATAATCATCGGCAATAAATCTCGGGTTGCATAAGTGTAACGAGAGATACCGGATCGCAACGCACACAGCCCGGAGCGCATCGTCGAAGCGCGGCCCCGGCGATGCAACCCGATGCAACTCGTGCACCAGGAATCGTGAGAGAACGCGGGGAAAGTCGACCGATGCAAGGGAAGAGGGGGAGGACAAAAATCTTTTATCTGATCCTCTTTTGTGTCTTAAGATCGCTTAGTTTCAGAACGTCGACCCGAACTTAAATTCGCAGCGCGGAAAAAAACATTATGTGTATATATATATATATATATATATGTATATGTATATAATTGTTTATATTTAATATACGTAATATATTTAATATATGTTGATATCAAAGTTCCTTGTATGGTATCTCTTGTTTTTTTTTTCTGAAGAAAATATTAACTAAAATTAAAATCCAAAATTATATGTAATATCAATATATATATATATATATATATATATATATATATATATAAAATTGTTTATATTTAATATATGTATAATATATATTTAATATATTTATAATATAATATAAAAATGTGTATTTAAATGTAATTATTTATTAGAGAGAAAGAGAATCTCCTACTTTTGTAAAAAAATTTTTAATCTTTCCGTCTCTCTTTCTAAAAGATAATCGTCTATTGTGGTTGATAAGAAAATTTCGGAAATTTTTCCATCTTTCCTATTTCACGAAAATATTGTATATTGCAACAGGGAGGATAAATTCACGGCACTTTTCAGAGTTTCGCGCGATTATGTACGCGCGGGGTGCAATTAGGAGCGCGCCAGGATACGCGCCGTTAACGGGTGTCTGAATAGAAACAATCGGGCAGACGCACAATGGAGGGAGCCACAACGGACCCGCCACTTTAACCGAGCGAACTATACCCGCGCTTGAGAACGCTCACTATCTGTGATGCTATAAAGTGCACGTGATAACGAACGCGAATCGTGCGACGCTTCTACTAATCCCACGTCTAATCGCGACTTAAATTTTTTTCACCTTGACGAACGATTGAATATATTAAGAGCCGTCAAAACGCGTAGAATATGATAATTACGTCAGAGTGATATAAGTTAATTATTATCTCCTACGAGATCTCATAATTGAAATTGCCAACAAATATAATTGTTGATCTAAAATTTATCATTTCTAATATTTATTAATTGATTTACAATATTTATTATTTTTAACACGTATAATATAATTATTAAATATAATATAATTAATTCACAATATTTATTATTTTAATATTTGTTATTTTAAATATAAAAATAATACATTTATCACGATTTTATAGATATCAGAACCTAAAAAGATAAAATATTCAAAAAAAAAAAAATATATATATATATTTAATTTTAATTATTAGAAAAATTTATGTATATATTAATTCTTTATATCTATTATATCTATCCGTTAATAATTACCTTTTATAATTTATTCGGAGATGGCTCCGATAAGATATTTAATAGCATCGCGTCGCAAGAAAAAAAAAAGTATCCGGCCATCTTTCTGAATAATCTACGTTAAGAAGATAATCAACCTGTTATCCGACCGTGCTAAAGTAAGCGAGAGCATTAACGTAACTATCGGTGACACGTGTGTTATCGCATGAAAATCGCATGAGACTGCGAGCGACTTTGGAAAAGTCTATCGGCTGTAAGCGCCTAGTGCGGATGTTTTAATGCGTTGCAAATCGACAGATATCACCATCGTCGACATAAAGTTTATCGCAAGGCTAACGACAAATCGTAATCTGCACCGCATACCAACTTGGTATATCGCCGATAGAGAGAGAGAGAGAGAGAGAGAGGACGAGTCAAGAAAGAGAAAGAGAGAGGGGAGGGGGATCGGTTTATTGTTCTGGGGCAAGCCCGTCGGAAGGCGTTATGAAGATAAAGGCAAAATGCAAGCGATACATAAAGACGTTGGCAAGACAAACAAACGTGAAAAAGGAGAGAAAAAAAAAAGTGGAAAAAAGTCGAGAGATACGGAAATATCAAGAATTCTATTGTGTAACTAATAATTCCTATCTATGAAAAATTATCGAAATTATCAAAGTATCAAGTTATTCAGAATAATTCTGAGTGACTTAAAAATAATGTAAATATATTGTAATGTTTACATAATATGTAACTTGAATATTAAATAATAATACCCGAGTTTAGAGGAAGAAAACTTTTTATAAAATTTAAATTACAAATGTAAATTACAAATTTCTCAGATTATTAAAAATTTGATTAAACTCTAATTACACGTATATTTAAAATGATAAATTGAATTTGTTTAGAAAATTAATATAGCTTGTTTCTCAAATTATTTAAATCTTAAGAAATATTCAAAATAAAAATTATCTCGCTGTATTAAAATAATTTATGAGCTAATATTTACAGCTAAACAATGTAACATAAGATCCGCAGTTTTCGTGCAAAGTTCGAAAGTTCGCCTTTTTTAGTGATAATTTTAATCCTTTCCGACGCATTTACGGATGGCTCGTCGTCCGTAAATGCTGCCGTCACCATGTGTTGTCTAATCTATGCCATTCACATAATGAATAACAATCATTTTCCGGTGGACATCGAAAGCGGACGTCCATTAATCGCGAAATAATGAAATTCAGCTGTTAAGTTAACTTAAGTCAACGGAAAAAAAAAAGTACAATACTCACTGATTTCGGTGTTAAAGACATCCTTCTTATCGATAGAATCTAAATTCCCTGACTGTTGTACTTGATTTTGCACTTACCTGCAACATAAAAAATGCAAATTTGATTAGGACAAGCATTAGCATAAAACACAGTGCTTTATTATTATTTTAAATATATATAAGTATTTCTTTTTCTTCTTTTTAAAATTTGAAATTTTTTACAACCAGCAACATTTTCATACACAAAGGAAGGAATTAGAAGCGACGAGAATCAAATATTTGACATAATGCCAGAATAATTGGACACGATGTGTCTAGATCTGAGCTGCATGACTTTTTACATTTCGATCATTATTTTCAAATATTCCGATTATCAAATAATTTTCTACAAAACAAAGCAAAGTTTGAAGCGATAAATATTGCCGCTGATATACATGCTGACCCAGAGGATCGTTAATTATCACTCGGCGAGCATCGATAAACATCGTCGGCGACGCATTTGCGGTATCACGGGAATATTTTTAACAGGCGTTGCGCCTGTTTATTCCGCCGATCGGAAGTCGCGGGCCGTGAACGACATGCGGGTTCACCTATGCTTTCGTTATCATTATCGATTCCGTCGTCAACAACTTCCTCCCGAAGATCGAAATCTTCGACATTCGCCGATATTCAATATATCAGTCGATTCAAAATTTATTTATTTATTTAATAAAAAAGAAAAAAAAATTCCTTTCATATAAATAAATTACATGATTAGTGCTGTAACAAGAATAACAATTAGAAAAGAATACAAAGAAGAAATATATAAGATTATTAAAAATAATAAATAATATAAAATAATAAATAATAATAATAATAAGAGGAAAAAAATAAAATTATTGAGAAAAATTGCGCACCGTATATATTCACATTAATAATCATAATCGTCGATAAATTTTAATATAAGGGAAAAAAAATTTATTATTTATTTTTTTTTAAATCTCTAAAAATATTGAAACTATTTCTATTCATTCTGTAATGTTCAACATGGTGTATTCCATTTTTTATAAATAATTTCGCTCCATTGGATGAATTAATTTCCATTGTACCGAGTGTCGCGAAGATTCTCGATTCCGGCTAAACGCGCAAACATGCGTCTTTAGCGGCGAAAGGGTTAATAAATCCCATGAGCGACTCGTAACTCTCTCGCCGGGCTATAACTCGAAATAGTTGGCGTGGCTTATCCGACGCGGATCAGCCACTATTACACGATGCGCCCATAGCGCATATTACACGACACATTTCGATCGCCCTTACGATTGTGTGAGAAAATAAATTAAAATTTATTTTAGCAAGAACACAGGCTGACAATCGACTCATCTTATTTTATCTGTATAATCAAGAAAAGCAAAAAGAATTTTGCAAACAATCAAAAGAGAAGAAAAACTGTATATAATAAATCGTTAAAATTGAGATGATTGCAAGTAGAAATTTTTTTATAATAATAAAGCAGAATGATAGAATATTTATTAAGAATAAATCATAAAATAAGTTAATGTCAATTAAAATAAAAGATATAAAGACAATTCTCTTCCGGTAATTTGAAAAATAAAATATTCCACTTTCCTTTTTTTCTATATATTCGAAGTAACACGCTAGATGGTTTTGTAAAAAGATGCATCAAGTTAGGAGCGAAGAGGGATTTCGCAACATGTAACCGCGGCTCGACGAGTCGCGCACCTGTTGCAGAGAGTGAGGCGGCCGGGGACTTCGGCGATCGATTATTTAGCAACAAGCCGCAGAAATTGGAAGGTTAATTTCGCCCGCTTGTTTACGCTCGTCCGCGATAATTTTGTCCCCATCCCTCCCTCTCCTCCCCCGCCCCCCTTTCTTTCTCTTTCGCTCTTTGCGCGATAAAAAGTTTCAAGGCAATGCAGCCCTTGATGTGTACTAATAGAAAAGAACAACATATATTGAATTATACAATTTTGTGTAAATCGACCTTTCGGATTACGATAATCGAAAAGATAATTCGTGCGACAATAAATTCATTAAATAGATTGAGCAATAAAGCTCTGTTTTTTTTTTCTCCTTTTATGGATTAATCGCGCGATTTATGATTAATAATTATGAATAAATATTATAACAGATTGCACATAATTATTACCGTCATCTTTAATCAATTTTGACATTTGACTTTAACGTGGACGGATGTTCTTCGGATAGAAGAAAGCGCGCTGGCGGGAGCCAGGCTCCCTCTCCCGCCCCTCCCCCCCCCTCCCCCGTGTGTGTATCGGAAACCCATGAGAAGGAAAGAATCCGCAGGAAAGTCATCTTGACGGTGTCCGATCGGACCGTCCGATATCGCCGCGAAGCTCGGCATATAAAAACTATACACCGGCTATCTTCGCAATCTGACGCCGCACGAACCAGTTTTCGGTTGCGCGGGATCTTCCTTCCCGCCAAGAGGATCCAGCCGAGAAAACCGTCTCTCTTTACCTACCCCTCCCCCACCACCACCCCTCAATTTTATCCTTTCCCCCTTTCCTTTCTCGTCTTACACACTGCTTTTCGCATAAATAAACTTGATTCAATCTCTCCTCTGAAAAATTTCTTTTTTTTTTTGTATATACATTTTCTTATTATTTTAAATATTTTAAAGATTAATTTATATACATATATATTTATGTGTTCAAAAAATCGTTGTTTTCGCGTAGGTTCTTTCAGAAAAAAATTAGCTTCCTTCTATCTCAAAATTATTCCTTTCATTTACATATATTGCTATATATCTTTGTCTCTGTTTGCATCTCTCTCTTCCGTGTTCATTCCAAGAGCGTAGAAATGTTTGCGAATCGGCGCCGCCGATCGACCGACCGATCGCCAGGAGAAAGCGAATCGTGCGCGTTCCTGCGATCGAAAGTCGAGAAATTTACGGCGTATCTTCAATTGAGAAAAATCGCGCCGATATAAGCCGCCGCTCATCTTTGGTTCAATTTTAACAATGGAAGTAATAAAGTCGCTCAAGCATTCTTAATCGACAGTCAATCGTGATTATATGATGTTTATTATTATTAAAACTTTACTTTTCCGTGTTATTTGATTCGATTCTTATCTCCTACCATCAATTTCCAATTATTTAATTTTCTCGTCCATTTTAATCGGGCTTTATCTAAAATCGAACGCATTTCGCGAGAATCTGGAGCCGGTCTTTTTCCATCAGTTTACAAGGCTACGATGACCGATGGACGAAGCCGATGTCGATAACGTGGTTATCGAGTGATCTGGGGGCGTCCAAGTGTTATCGCGACCAATACGATAAGCCGCAGCCGCCGAGAGTGATACGCCAGTAATCTCATCTGACCCACAGGGCCCTCTCTTCCACATCTCGGTTGTTTATCTGCTCCGGCATTCTCTCCCGACAACATTATTATTCATTATTTACTCTCCTTGCGAGCCCGCGTTCACTATCGTCAATAAAAATCCATCACGGAAAACTATCATCTCGAATCATTGCAGCATCCACGAAAGCTTATCGGAGCTGAAATTTCCGCTCGATAAGAGGAATTCGTTTCTCCCATCATCTCTTTTTATCTTACATGTTTGTTTCAAATTCCGCAATTTGTCTGTCACAATATTTATTATACAATATTGTTTTATCAATTTTAATTTTCATTTTAATTTTTATCAATTTCAGATACAATCTTAAATTATATTTAATGTATATTTTCTTATTCTTATTAGCACTTTCATTTTTCATTCTTACCTATCTTCTTAAGTCAGATGCTATTTTTTAAATTTTCTCTTATTCAACGGCAATTTCAATTTCTGTTTTTCCGATTATTTATTATTATGACGGAGTCGTCGCAATTAGCAATTGATAATTTCTATTGATTAGCTGCATCTGTGTCGACTGCACCTCGCTGTAGGCGCTTATCGTCTCGTTTCCGCATTTAATCGCGCCGATGTGTTTTCGAGACTCTGGACCGACCGACCGTAGTTGCATTCGTCGAGATAAGGAACCGAGTAAGAGGAAAAAAATCATTCTCGATATCCCGCTATCGATCGAGGCATCGCGCTCTATGTGAACTTCGAGTTTTCGAAGCGATAAACTTTGTATCGCGAAAGACAAAAAAAAAACACAGAAGGAGGAAAGAGATGTAGATGAGAGAATATAAGAGAAAGAGAAGAAGAGAGATTGTATTTAAATTCTCAAATTTCCTACAATCTATATCTATATCTCTGAAACGCGACTAATCTCTTATTTCGAATAAATCTACGCATTAATTAAATCTTGTATAAATATTTAGATGTGCGTTATTTACATAACTATTTATAATTATATATATATATATATATATATATATATATATATATATATAATTTAATAAATATAATAAATTATATATATATTGATATTACATATAATTTTGGATTTTAATTTTAGTCAATATTTCCTTCAGAAAAAAAAAAAAAAACAAGAGATACCGTACAAGGTATTTTGATATCAAATACTGCGGGATTAAAGTCACGTCTCATCAAGATCGATGTAGGTGCACGATCGCAGGGAATTTTCGTCGAAGCGAGATCGGGATGAAATCCGATCGCGTGCGGCGCCAAGGACAGGGATCGAGTTTCCGGTCGAGCGGAGGCGCTCTTTCTTCATCGTCGACCACCCTCGATCGCGGCGCGGTCTTCTCGCGCGCGTCTCGATCGTCGTCGTTGTCAACGACCAATCTCGCGCGATCGTTATCAGGCGCGGTCCCGCGAACAACGCCCGCATGCCATGTAATTTACACTCAAGACGACGGCGGTCGACCAGAAGAGACAACGTATCTCCTTTTTCAGCAGGACAGAAAATGTCAGTGAAAAGAGAAAAGAAAATTAAATTAAATTGTCATTAAACGTGATTTCGATGAAGAATAAATAAAAAAATACGTAATTATTTTGTATCCCTCGCAGCTTGGATTATATATATATATATACATGTATATTATATGTATGTCGCCGTGTAAAAGAAGCGATATTGATGTAAAGCAACGAAATAGGATGAAAGTGTCGAAAAAAATTCGCACGCAACGGCATCGTTTACGCATCTCGTTTATGAGCGCTATTTTGAGCGGTAATCATGCTCCGGCTGCTTTTTAGACATCGAAGCGTGGAACGCGATCGTTCCCATTTAATTGATCTGCTTCGATGGCCAGAGCGCGCTACCGAGATCGTATCGCCGCGTAGAGCGAACTTCCTATACATCGATTGAAAAAGATATATAAAACGAGAGAGAAAGAGGGAAAAATTATATGTGTGAAAAGAAAATTTTTATATATATATAAAGAAAAAATATATATATATATATATATACACACATATAATAAAACTCTCAAAACAATAACAATTAACAATTAAATTAGAAGCGATCGTAAAATAATTCAATGTTCTAATAAAAGAGCAAAAATGTTCAGAATCATTCATTCATCTTATAAATTTTCGTATTTAAAAACGAATAAAATGAGAATATAAAATAATATGAAAAAATGAGATAATAAACGAGAGAGAGAGAGAGAGAGAGAGAAAAAACAAAAAAAAAAACAAAAAAATACAAAAACAGGAAGAAGAAAATGATAAGGAAAAAGCAGTGAAGGAGGATGCGAGAAACATGATAAGATAATTGGATGTGGAGTGAAAAAAAAAGCAGCAAGAAATGAAATAAGTAAAAGCAAAACATGAGGGAGTGGAGAAAAACAACAAAGGAAAAGATTATAAAAATGATAAAAGAACAAAGGGAATAGCCGAGAGGGGCGGTGGAAAGAAAAATGATAGAGGGATAACGGTAACGCGATGTTCGCGTTTATTATCGCGACATTCCGCGTGATTATCCCGTGTGCGAAAGCGTTATCGCACACAATCGATCGCAGATCGATATCTTGACCGGCCGGACCGGTTATCGCGCCGTCGTTGTTATCGCGATCGATAAACGGAAGTGCATGCAATGCGACGTGACACGTTGCACCGAGTCTCTCTCTCTCTCTCTTCTCTCGTTATCGATCTCGAATTTAGCTCGCGTGCATCTCAATCGGGAAATTGCGCGATGGCGCTAAATTAAAAGAAAAATTCCACCGCAAAATAAAATTAATAATGACATTTTAGATTCTGACATTACTATATTTCATTTCTTACCGTGCTGTGCGAATTATAATACTCGCGAATATTGTGTATCACGCAACGAATTTTTTTTATTATACGCCTATTCAAGAAGCTTATGCAATGTTAACAAGATTAATCGGGCGATATTTGCTTTATAGATTATTGTGTGTCAGAATACTCGTTCTCTTGCGATCGCGAAATGATCGGAAGGTAGGGAAACGAGGGCTCGCGCATGTCAGGCACTCTGACACTTCGTAATACAGTCACAATTCATCCAGCCCCGAGGGTGCAAAGGGTTAATTCCGGCGAATAAAGTTGCCAGCCGCCCCCCTGCGGCGCGGGGTGTCAGGTGGAGAGTGGCGTGTTACGTGCCAAGACACACGAGGTAGGAGGGGGCGGGAGGGGGAGGGGAACGTATAAAAGTGATCCCGGTGGCTCCTCGTACCCGGTGGCGACCGGCCAACTCACAGCGGTGGGGAGGGGAGGGGGGGAGGTTGGAGGAGAAAGGGAGGGACGACACCCAAGCAGGGAAGTCGGAGGGTTAAGCCGAAACGAGTGGCGGAAGTAGGGGTTGGAAAACTAACGCGGGTCAATGGAGCGGCAGTCGCGTGCCCCGCATCCCCCATCGGACACGCGGCTTGAAATCCCACTATTGCCCACCCTTCCCCGAAGTGCACCCTATCGAGAAAAGTGAAACGCAATTTTCCGCTTTTTTCGAAAGGGAATGTAAACTTGGAGTCAACTGTATTGTCGCAATATTTTACGTATTTTATAACTCAATTCGTTATTTAATTTAATGCATTTATCAGTAATTGTCATTATTTTTGTATGCATTTTTTTTTCTACATGCAAATGCAATTTAATTATGTAAACTACATTATCGAATTATATTTAGTCTTAGTAAGAGATATTATAAATTAAAAGAGATATATAAAAAAGATATATATAATGAAGAAAAAAATATTGTATATAAAAGAGATATAAATAATTAAAAAGAGACATATATAATTTTATATATATTTTTGTATTTCATTATGCATGTTACTCCTGCATTAACGGGTATTATATGCAGATAATTTTTATAAAATACGCAAATATTACTCGACTATCTTCAAAGAGAGCCAAACTTCAGAGTCCGATATACTGATAACGAAACTTCATCTTTCGAGATTAATTGGACTTTTTTATTTAAATAGATTTCAATTTGATGATTAATCAGAAACACATATTCCATGTTGAAAATTATAATCTCTCGCGACAAATTTTCCCCTCTGATTAAGACAAAGGCTTATGTATAATATTATTATTGTACCATACTGTGGTATTATATTATCGCGATCCTTCTCTCTCTCTCTCTCTCTTTTTAATCATTATCTATCTCTCTTTCCATGCAGCCTTTCGAAGGGGCTGTGTCGCCAAGTGGCGCGAAAATATGAGTCGGTTGGGCGAAATGGCGTCGGCGGTGTCGACGAATACGAACGTAGGTAGGTAGGTAGGTAGGTAGGTAGGTACGGTACGTAGGTACGGGTAGCCGAAGCAAGCAAACCGGCGCGCTGATAAGAGCGGCGGCGAGGCGTTATCGCGATCGCCGCGCGGCCACGTCGCACGATAACGATAACAAACTCCCCCGCACCTTTCCCGCCGTGGCTCACCCATCCTACCTCTCCCCTCTCCCCCACCCCCTGCACCCCTCCGAAGCGTGTTCTGTGTGTATGTGTGTGTGATTGTGTGCGAAAAGGACGAGAGGTGATTCGTTTTGTTTGCCGCCTTTGCCGACCTGAAGCATCGAAGCTGAGATTGCGCGCATTTTTTCACGGTACTTGATTCGAAATAAATATTAGAGGGATGATTAAAATGACAGCCGAGCACGTGTTATTCGATTGGAGTTATTTAACTGCATTTAATTCATTTTTCAATTCTTTTTTTTTTCATGTAGTCCTCCCCAGAAAAATTGTATTAAGATACCCTACTGTAATAATGTATTAAAATGTCGCTTATTGAGTGTGATAATTTTACAATTGATTCAAGTCTGTAAGAAAGAGAAATCATGATTGCATGTGTAAGAGTAATTCGCGCGGTAAATGATTCATTCGGATGAATCATCCGACGAAATTATGCGAGCAATCGTCAAAAGAGTGAAAGATAAAAAGAATTCCTTTCTCGCCTGACGTTCTAATTTTCGTTCCTTACGTATCAAAAAGTACCGAAAATATCTCAATCGTCTTTTCGATATTGCAGTTTCGATAATTCCAACGCGATTAGCGCCAAATTTACGACGCCACCAGGTAAACATGTGAACGAGTGAAAGCCTAGAGAGCTGCTACGATTTACCGAGTCCAGGCGACTTCCCCCGCCCCTCATTCGCCTCCCCACCCCCTCGCCATCTTGATAATCCCCTCCCGGCAACAGCATCCATCGAAAGAGCGGCCGCACAATCTTCAAAATGACGACGCACCACACACACATATACACATACATACATATATATATATATACATACATATATAAATATATATATATATATATATATATATATATATATATATATATATATATATATTATATATACCTGTTCCGTCCGGGTATCTGCAGGAGTTAGTCGAGGGTTGGCTGGCAGGGGATGGGGGAGGGGGAGGGGGAGGGGGAGGGTTGTCCGCCGCCGCGGTCGGCCGACGGTGTTATCGCGTCGGCCCAGATTGAATATATTTCATATGTTTTCATAACTACCGCGCGAGCTACGTCGTCCCGCTATCTGCTACCCACCCTCGGCTGTCCCGCTTCCACCCCCCTCCCCCTCCCCTTCGTTCCCGCGGAAGGGTGACGGCGGTCGCCGACGGGGTTGGAAGGTTGGAAGAAGGAAAGCGGAGAGGACACGGAACCTCGGCGGTGAGCAAGAGAGAGAAAGAGAGAGAGAGAGAGAGAGAGAGAGAGAGAGAGAGAGAGAGAGAGACGGCGGAGAGGGAATGGATGTCTACACCGTGTGTAGGGGTTGCGGCTTCGAGGGGATGAAGGGGAGGGAGGTTTGGGGAGGGGAGGGGTGGCGGCCACGGGAAATCAAGCGTGAGGAGATACCGGTTGACTGATGTGCGCCTTTCTGTTGTAAAACGATAAAGGCGCCATGGCATTGGTCGTGGAGGGGTCAAGGGTTTCCGATAACCACCCCCCCCCTCCGCTCCCCTCTTCGCCACTCCGACACTCGCGGGTGTTTGCTTCACCTCTTTCTTCGTCGTCTCGATGCGCGGAAAAATAGATACGGCGGATCGGGATATTCAGTTTGGATACTGTATTCTGTCTCTCTCTTTCTCTCTCTCTCTCTCTTTCATTCTCTGCACCACGTGTGACCGGTTGTCAATCCTATATCTATCTGAATATCGCGGATCAATTTCTAGAGTAAACGTTAAGAATGGAACCTTTATTCAAAATTATTCGCAAGACAAAAAGATCCTTTGGCTGCTCCTGTAAATTTTTTAAAATAATTCCTCAAAGATAATAATCGCTTGAATAAATTGATTCTGGGAATTCGGATGATACAAAGTTCATAAAGTTAAATGAAGAACAGACTCTCATTGTCCTGGCTCGCGTGTCTACGGGTTTTGATTCGCGACTGAATCTTCGTTTTGAATCGCGGATATTAATTTCGCGTCGCGGCCGGGGATCGTGCGCGCGCTGACACGGACCAGAGCTCCTTATCTAAGATCTATCGACTTCTAGAACATCGCGCGTTATCCTAACTGACGCGGAAGAGATACACGAATGATTTTCGGGGAAAGCGGGTGCCGAGCAAAGCGGAATCGAGCCGAAAGCGATAAATGGAAAGTAGCTGGCGAAAGAAATTGTTGAAGAGTAAAGA
This sequence comes from Cataglyphis hispanica, assembly GCF_021464435.1. NCBI lineage: Eukaryota > Metazoa > Arthropoda > Insecta > Hymenoptera > Formicidae > Cataglyphis > Cataglyphis hispanica. The sequence continues at coordinate 3,694,744 of NC_065972.1, forward strand.
TACTACTTCAATCAAAGTTATCTCGTTTTAACGTGAGAAATTCCACTTCACGATAAAATAAAATAAAATAAAAAAAAAAAAAACGTATTGTCTCACGTGCTTAAATTAAAAAAAAATCAATATCACATTAAGTAAAATTAATTTGAAAAAATTAAATGTTAATTTAATGTCAATTAATTAAATATCAATTGTTTTACCTTTGACAATATCTTTTAAATTTCTCAAATTTATATAAATTAAATTATAACATCATTTGTTAATTTAGTGTCATCAATCGATGTTAATTGTTTAATTTTTTATGAATCAATATTTTTTCAACTTTCTCAAGTTTATATAAATTAAATTACAAAATCATTAACGTAGCTTAAACGAGTCAAGGAACACACAATCTATAACGCTAATTAATTAAATTAATACTCGAAACAACAAATTATCGTCGCGCGAGGCGCTCATTATCGCGAATGTCTCAGGGAAGGTTTCAGAATTGCCGCTTGAAGATCGCGATATAATTTCTCTCGGATCTGATAAGCGCGCACCGTCATCGCGACGCACGTGAGAAGTTAAAAATAGCGGAAGCGGACCATGTGCGCTCGTAATTCGCAATCAGCTGACGAGTTATTAAGGCGCGAGTAACTTCGTTACCGGGGAGGGCAAAGATAATTTTATCAAAGACAAAGTCACGCACGCCTTCGGTGCGGGCGTCCTTCGCCGATAATTCGTCGATATAGCCCGGGCCTTGAGCCCCCCCCCTCCTCCCCCCGGGGGCCCTTCGGTCCCCTTCCGTTCTTCTGCATCGCAAGCGACACGATTCGCGCGAAATTATGTTCTCTCGCATTTTAATCGGTTCAATTATAAGATAAGTCGAAATAATATTTAACTAAAATTTTAAAATTCCTCTTGTAATAGTTTTGTTCTCTGTGTGTGTGTGTGTGTGTGTGTGTGTCTTTAATTCTTTTTATCTCTCTTTTAATCATTATTTTAATTATGACTAAAATTTCAATTTCAGTTACAAAGATTTTCAAGGAACGCTTCAAGGAACCGCAAGTGAGATTCCGATTATCGGACAGTCTGACAAACATGGCAGCGACACTTTTAGATGCGCATGCAACGCGAGTGCATAATCAACGGGTGTGCATACGCGGCCTGCTATCGAACGCACGATCGGGCCATAAAGCCGGGCATTCATTCGATATCAGGGCAATACCAGCCGTGAGGTGATAAGCAGAATAGATGAGAGAGAGAGAGAGAGAGAGAGAGAGGAGGGAGAGAGAGAGAGAACATATAGGCGGGCCATTCTTGACAGCTCGCGTTGCTTTTTGTCTAACGACGACGCCTCCCATTAATTTTATATAAAGTCACCTAAAAAAAGGGACTCTCTCGCGAATCAAGATAAAAGTTAGACATCGCGTACATTCCATGTTTATGCACAACAAATTCCATCGCGGACATTTTTTTTTCCTCTCTCGATCGTCGTCTGATAGAGAGCTGAGAGATTTTATTTTCCGGAAAAGATCTCTTCTCGAAAGAATTATTTCGAATATGACGACACTCTCTCGGGGCTTTGTGCATCGGGCGTAAGCCTGCGAATGTGCGTAAGCCGCTTAAAAATCGAGCCGAAGGCGACCCGGCTTCTTCCTTGAACGCCCGGTACATTTCATTCCGAAGGCCGACATGGTATCTCTTCCTATATTGAAATCTCTAGAATACTTTCGCGGTCTATCATGCAGCTCCAAATTTCCACTTTTTTAACGTTTTCTAATTTTTCTTATATATTTGATTTCTTCATTATATTAATTAATTTTTTAATTTTTAACTTTTAATTTTTGCATTTTTCTCATTTTAATTTTATCGTCGTATAATTTGCCAATATCGCGTAATTTGACCGAGTTAACGTATTAATTGCATGTCGCGCATAAATAATTGGCAAGCTTTCCTCGAGATTTTGCGTGTGAGACGAACGTAATGGAGAGTCGACGTCTTTTGTGCAATTAATTAGCGTCATTAGTGCCATTGGCTGAGCGTCGTTAAATTTCCTCTATTCTCACCTAAGTTTCTTAGAATATTTCTTTCCGCGAGTAAATGGCTGCTTTTGTTAAAAATTATTGATAAATAAATTAACAAAGACAGACAAAGATAAAAGAAAGAAAAAAACATTTTCAAAAATTATATAATATTTCTACAAATATTGACACACACGTAAAATTATCAAAACCTAATTTTTTTTTCATTGTTTCGTATATGTTTATGTATGTAGTCATATTTAAATATAAAAAAAGTGAACAAGAATTTAATATTAAACTATCCGAGAGAGAAAGCAGTTTCTCTACAATCAATAAATTCGTATAAAAATCACAAAAATATTAAATATAATATATCATTACGATAACCCGGTTCTTTCGTATATCTGAAAAAAGAAAAGAAACATTCGAGTGCTTTTTTTTCTCACAAGCCTTCTCGGATGTGTGATTTAGAATTCTCGGCAGAGTTCGTAGGCGTTCTAAGGACAAAGATCCGATGGGACCGATAATTATTCGGGCCAAAGTGGGGCCCGGGGAACGTTATAAAATTCGTTCGATCTGCTTATCAGTGTTAAATACGACCGAAACGAATCTCGACACGAGTTTATTTGGAGTAATCTAACCTACACCCCCGCCCATCCATCCCACTTCCCTTCCACGGGGCCCACCACCAGCGGTCCGCGGTATCGTTCCCCGAGTCTTTTCCTCTCCGCGCGGGGCCCGCAGTAGATAAAGCACCTGCATTCTCGGCCAGAAGACGGCACTTCGAAACCCACGCTTCGTCGATAAAGCAACGGTTGCATTCCTCCCCTATCGTCCCCCCTTTTCCCCAAGTGCCTCCACGACGCAAAGATAACTAATGCAACTCTTACACACGGTGTCTCTTTCAACCGCGGATATCGGAAATCGAGAAGAGCCAGTTGTCTCAATGCGACTCTAAATATCAATAATTGTTAACAAAAAAAATTTATTATTATTATTATTTAAAAAAAAAAGCTATTTTAAAAAAAGAAATTTATTATTGTTATTTATTATTGACAATACGGTAATTATTTAATAATTTTATTGAAATTTTATAGTTATTTGTGCGATTTTATTATTATGAGCTATTATTTATTTTTATTTAGATTTTACGTTGCATAACAAAGCAATTAAAAAATAAAAAACTTTGTGCAAGATTGCACTTTTATGATTGTTGATTTTTTGTAAGGAGAATCTACGACAAAGAAAAATTAATCCGAGACACCCTGTATGCGAAGGTTCTAACCAGCCAGTAATGATAGGATTTTCGTGAATTAAGATCCAGAAAGACCTTATCGCAGCATCGGTGACAGCCTCAAGATAGAAGTCCATCGCAACGAAAGCATTGCTTCTCGATTGCGCCGCGATATCGGTATTAGAGTTATTACAAATCGTTCCACATCGTGTTTTCTAAAATCTTTAATGTACCAAAAATCTCTCAAGCTTTTAATCTTCCATCGTTCACGGTAAAAAAAAAAACAAACTGTCCTAAAAATCTCGATCTCCTGATTGTCATAATTTATTTCTTAATAAATTCAATTTTATTTAAATTTCAATTTCAATTAATAAATTTTTTTTCCATGAAATGTTCCTTTTCTTCTTTCAAAATATTTATTTATTACAATATATTTAATATATTTAAAATCAATTTGAAATTATTTGATTTGCCAATTCATAAATTAATTTCTAGTACAGAAAGAGAAAAAATTAATCTAATACAAACAATATTTATATTTATAAATCTCGATCGAAAGAAAATGGAGAACGTTGCTACTCCAAATTGAGACATCGTTTTCTTCTTTTCCCAGTCGCCTATTCAATTGATTAAACGGTCAATAATTAAAACTCAAATGGCGAGATAAAGTAAAAGTGCGAATCGCGAACGGCGAGAAGGTTTCGGGACGATCGTGTCCGACTTAATTTTAATTGGTGGAATTAATATTGTACGGTGACATGTGTGTGTATGCTACGATATAATGTTCCGATAACGAGATCTGAGAGAGTGGGGAGAGGAGAGAAGGCTTGCAATCGTGAAACGGGCTACTGAAGAGAAGATAAATTAATATAATAAAAAAATATTATACAAAAAGATATCAATTTGTGTCAGAAAATAATAATATAATAAAAACAATAATGTGATAATAAAAATGTGCGAGTCAATTTGTATAGAAAAAATAATTATTGTTTTCGAGATTTTTAGATTTAAAAAAGTATTTAAAAATTATTAATATAATAGTAAAAACATCTGTCAAACACATGTCAAAGTTTCTATAATTTTTAAATCCTTTAAAATCAATTTAATTTTTAAAATCAATTTATTGCAATAAATGCTAAAAACTGATAACAAAATAATGTCGGAGTAATAAATATTGATACTTAATAAAAATCGGAAACATTGTAAATACCATGGTGTGCTATAATTCATAAAAAGCGCATATTGTGTCGCGTAATTGCAGAAGCTATCGCCGCAATTATTATCACGGATTTCTAGCCAGAGTTGGAAGGCATCGCATCGCATCGCATCGCGTCGATCGTCGGCAGCAACGCCGTGGTCGAATCTAATTAAATATAATTAGCCGCGATTTGCATAGATGTCCGATAGAGACCGGACGCGGTGATAAGCGCGATAACGGCCGTGCACGGCCGATACGAGGAACGATTATGGCTGCTCGGGTCTCTCTCGCCGTGCTAGAGCAGACATCGGCACGATCATCGCGAATTCTCTCTCTCTCTCTTTATCCCTGTCTCTGCCATTTTTTCTCGTTATCCTGATCCCCCTCCGGTCCACCAATCCTCGACCTCTCCCTCTGTCTCTTATCGCTCTCGCGCCCGGGCTTTGTCTTCGCTGGGCCCCCCGAGAACTGGGCCTTTCTCGCACAGGTCGTTCAAAAGTAATTCTTAATTAATGGGCGGGAAGAGTTTAACCTCTTATAACAGATGTTTTCTAAGATATCAGAAATCAACTAGAAAAAATCGATTCCTTTAATGACGAGATCGAATCACAGTTAGATATTTTGCGCAATAAAGAGCAGAATAAATTTTCTAATTTTTAATGTTAGAATGTATATATTATTTGTGAATTTGATTCAAATCCCTGAAATTTTTCAACTAGATTCTTAAACTTCCATATAAAATGAATATAAAATTGAAACAACTTACTTCTCCAGATAAGCATGTCTGAATTTAATGAATTTTATTTATGCTAATTTAATTGACTTGTACTTTGAAATTTACTTCAAGGTTTACTATATTTTGCATATTTTAATTTTAATACTTCAATACTTGCGAATATCTTTATATTTCGAGCATCTTAATTACAACTCCTCCGATCAAATTATTTTCCATTTCAAACCTTATAGTTTGAAAATTGAAAAAGAAGCTTTTCACGCGTTCACCCTATATATATTTCCGCGACGGGGACCTTTTCTCGCGACCATCTCGCGATCGTCGCGTGTGCGTGAAACCATGCGTGCGAAACGCGTTAAGCAAGAGGTAAATGTGGGGGAGGAGAGACGTCGCCCTCCCCCCCCCTCCTCCTCCCTCCGAGGACACGATAAAGAGAGGGGTGGGAGAGGCGAGGGATCCGATATCTGTGTTCGCACGTCATTACCCCAGACACTGCAGCAGCAGCAGGATCCGGCCAGAATCTCGTTCCGGTCGCGGGAGCTTCGTCTCGCTATCCCCCGTCCCTCCCTACCCCTCCTCGTCGGAGATCCCTCTATCCCTATCCCGTGATCTATGGATCATAGTCCGTTTAGTTCCGCCCGCCGCCGCCCCCCCCCTCCCCCGAAACGAGAATCTATCGCGGAAGGCGAAGATTCGATTCGATTCGATGATGTATCGACGACGTCGTCGGCGTCGTCGTCATCGCCATCGTCGTCGCCGTTGTCGTCGTCGCCGTCGTCATCATCTCGAACTGATTTGCTGATCTCTCGCCGGCAATATATTCTCTGCTCCCGGATGCAGAATCGGAATGGAGTCAAAGATAATCGATCCGAGAGATAGTTTATGTATCGTAAATTTTCAGAGTGAAAAAAAGCTGCGAAGCTTCTGATCGTAAAAATTAAAAAAAAAAAAAAAATATACGAAATATTAAAATCCTGAAGCTGTTATTAGATTAAATTTATTAAAACAATAGTGACACAATTCCTATAATTATATTGTCATGCCTTTAATAATCTCTATTCATGATTATATATGCATTAATAATTTTCATATTTCGTGACGAATTTGCTTTGCAAACAATTATTTTCGCAAAAGTTATTAATTTTTTTCTGTAATAATTATATTATGATTATATAAATTTATTTTGTTTTATTAATATTATTACAATTTCTACATATTATCTGCTAGCTTGTAATACATTCTAATCTCTCCCTCTCTTTCGTATTGATAAAAAAACAAAAAAAAAGAAAAAAAAATGCTTGGACCTTTCTCTCGCGGTCCGGAAAGGTCCAGACAAGGTCCAGAGGAGGGACATCCAGGGTGTCGAAAGGCGACGATGAAAAAAGGTGATTAATCACGGTTACGAAGGGGTGGAGGAAAGACGGGGTGGAGGGTATTTCGTGTGAATCCACTCGCATTCCTCCCCATCGCGTATGAATGTTAGCAGATACGTACGAAAAAAAAAAAGGGTTGCAGATACGGTTGGGACGGGGCGATCTGATTAGAGCAATCTAATTAACGCTGCTTTTAATGGCGTTCATTAGCACACACATCGTCGCCCTCGTGGCCCTCTAAGCCTCACCCTCCCCCTCCCCACATTGACACTCCGTTAACTCTTCCGTTTCACCGTGTTGGCGAAATGAATACGTAATAAAAATTTAAAAAATTCTTTCTTTCTTTTCTCGTATACAACAAACCAAATTGACGTGAAACAACGATAAAGAATGAATCTTGTAAAAAAAAAATTGATTATTTACACAAAGACTATAGTTGTTCTTCAAAAATGCATGCTCATTTATAAATAATGTGTATATTTTTAAATTTTAAAGAAAGAAATAAATTAATTTTTTAAAAATATTATTTTTTTAGAGCCTTTTTAGTATCTATATTAATTTAGTTAGTTTCAATATTTATTTTCACGATTTCAACACATGTGTAATTATTACAAATTCATCTCAATTAATGTCAAATAAATATTCTTCTTTCGCGCGAACGAAATATTTCGCGATATTTAATATGACGATTGTCATTTTGGGGATCAATTGGCAGGAAAAGCAAGCGTTTGTATAAAAATTTTTACCAGCTACGGCGGAAAATCAGGAGGCTCATAAACGTAGGTAGGAATGCGCAGATCTTAGATCTCGCGCGCGTTTTCATCGGAATCGACGGTACTTTGGCGTCGAGCGAAACGACGCTAACGGCGTGTCGTGTGTACGAGAAGTGCGTGACATTGTATGGATATCAAGCTGAAGATTTCCCGGCAGATAATCTTCAAGCAGGCAATACCGGGTATACACTGTATTTACCCGGTTTCCCCTCCCCCTCCCCCTCCCGCGAGCAAAAATCTTAATTCAGGCCGACGCCATTTTACACTCCGATCGCTCGAGATATTATCTAACAAGATTTATTTTCATTTGTATGTATTTCATAAATTTAATATGCAACCAATGGACTTCGCATTCTCAATCAAGTATTTTTCCTTACGTATCTCGTGCCTTTCGTCTTTATTATGTCATATCATAATTATCGTTTTCTTACGTACGTATATCATTTGTCTGTTAATTAAATGCAAGAAGCAAGTATAAGGGCAATTAAAATAATTATCATTTCTGAAAAACAACCACAAGAAAATTTTTCTTAGCGAATAACAAAAATAATATTATCTCTAAACTATTAACATCCATTTAAAAAGATAGTAATTAAAAAGAAAACATAGAAATACGTTTTTAAATTAAATTAATTAAATTATATATATATATATATATATATATATATATATATATATATTATATTATAAAATTATATATTTATATTATTACAAACACCTTATATTATTAAATAAAATGTATAATAAAATTAACTATATTTATATTATTTTAAATAAAGTTATTAATTAAATTGAATAAATAAAATTATTGTTGAAATGTATAATAAATAAAATATATCTCTTAAAAAAATTCATGCGGTAAGCAAAGCTCGAGATGATTTTCAAAATCCATATGCATGTGAAGGGAACAATGAGAATCCGTTGTTTAGAACTTCTCAAAAAACGTGTATGCGTTTGTATAAGTCGATTATATCCTAAGGCAAGTACGTTGCATATTATCGCATCGTTATCGGATCTATTGGACAGCGACGCGGAATTCCGCGGGTCGCTTTGCTCCCGTGGACCACGCGACGCGACGTCTCGTAGCTATACACGTGTTAGCAGCAGCCCCGCCGGGAGATAGGTAGATAGGTAGCTGGTTAGGCAGGTAGTACAGACTTTATACTTGTACGTTGCTCGTGCACACTCGGTATAGCGTCGCTTGATATCTGCTACATATCTAGCAACGTGTGCCATGCCTTATCTCCGCTGCCGCGCTCGGCCCGTGCGTCGTATGCGCCTGTGTACATGTGTGTGTGTGTGTGTGTGTGTTAAGTGAAATGTGTATGCACGTGTGCGCACACGCGAGGTCTTATCGTCGTGAATCTGCTTCGCGGCGGCGTTAGTGTTCGGCGCGTTTAGCATTGTATGGATATCAAACGATTCTGTGCCACTCGTAGGATGTTATGTACAATATATATACATACGTGTGTGTGTGTGTGCATGCGTAAACATAAGGTGTAATCGAGTGTGTCATGATGCGTAACGCGTTGGTCAGATCGAAAAGAAAAATTTTCGAATATTTTACCTCTGCACTGTAAGAGCCGGAAAAACACTTCGAATTATTTACACACTGTTGGAAAATTTGTGTCTCCTTGACAAAAAAATATGCCGATTAAAATCTGTGTTCAATATTTAAGACATTTATGTATTAGTTTAACAAATTTCCATTAACTGAACTCAAATGTTGAATTATTAAAACAAGAGCAAAAGAAAATATAAAAGCAACACAAAAGATAAATAAATAAAAGTAAATATTAATTAAGAATATATTCATTTTAGACTAAATTTATTTCAACTTTGATTCACCGCGAGAATCTTTTATTTTCATTTCGTAAAAATTTAGACAAAAAAATATTCAAATATTTTACAAAACTTTGATACTAAAATATCTTTCTCTCCCTTCTTTTCTGCGTCACGGAGCATTTTTCCGCGATTCTTGGGTGAACGGCTTGGTGGACGAGTGGAAGCGCCCGCATAAATCGACGACGAGCCGACCAAATGCAACGGCAACGAATCCATATTCATCGGGCTCCAAGTGCATAAAATTACGATATAGCGAGAGCGGTTCGCACTCGCGTGTCGACATGCAGGCACCGCATAGCCACCGGATAGATCCGATAAGCGTTAATACCTACGAAAAGTAACCTGACAGCTACTAAAAGTTGCCCGCTTCGTTGCCGAATGCGCGACTCGCTTACATTCCGTAACATTTAAACCATTTCATTGAGAGATAATAAATTTAGAAGAGAAACAATTAAAGATCATCACTACAATAATAAAAACAAATTGAATTCGAAATTTAATTAAAATTAAAACAGCAATCGTTATCTGAAATTAATATTATGAAAAAAAAAAAAAAAAAACTAATATAATAAATGTAATATCTCTAATAATTAAAATTTATGTTTAATAAATATATACATATAATATTTAAAGATAGAAAAAAAAAGAGAAATTAAATCTAGATTAGATTTTCGCTTTAATAGATGCACGTCGGATGACACTGGCAAGATAGTTTAATTGCATAATATTTCATTTATTTTCCTTAGGGAGTCCGCGCGTGAAATCGTAGCATCTTTCAACTCGTCGATAAGGATAGTCCGAGTTTTTCGGCACGATTGACGGAATGTCAGTATACGATAAGCGGCGATTGCGACATTATCGCCGCGCAACATTACGAAATTATTTACGATCAATAATCCTTTATCTCGCGCAACGCGGCCTATTAACGGCCCCGGCTCACTTACGATTTCGCCACGTTTATTTACACGTAACGCGCACACCGTGAACACTTATGCGTATTGTATATAAAGTGTTCTTCTCAACCGTCGGAAAATATGCCAGTTGTGAAAACACTTTGATAAAGATTTTCGATCAAAAAATACAAAGGATTATAAATTTTCTCGAGACAAAATCATAACCAAATATTAATCATTAAAATATTAATATTAAATATTAATATTAACATATTATTATTAAATATTAATATTAACATATTATTATTAAATATTAATATTAAATATTAATATTAAATATTGATATTAATATTAAATATTGATATTAATATTAATATTAAATATTGATATTAATATTAATATGTTAATATTAATATTAAATTTTGATATTAATATTTAATATAATATTTAATATTAATATTAAATATTAAATAAGATAATTAATAATATTAATAAAACAATAAAATTGCATGTTATACTAATTAATAAAATAATTAAAATATTATAAATTTAGACAAGATAAAAAAGAGAGAATTGATTTGGAAACAAAATAAAAAGCTAGAAAGATGAAGAGAGAAAAAATTCTGCTTCTCTTAAGTCGTGTGCAAATTCATGAAAAACTGCTGTTAAAGTGTTCTTTAAAACAAAACGCCATGTACTAAAATCATCAGTATGTAGAAAAGTCAGATAAATGAATATTAAAATTTCTTACATATTTTTACTACGCATTATAATATCGTCCGGTATCGAGACGATTCGTTATAATTAGATAGAATAGCAACAAGTCTACTCTTTTTTTCGCTTTTTTTTTTACCGCCACCTCGATCGGGAGTATCCTCACGTGGCGGATGTTTGTTCGCGCGACGACCTCGCAAGAATAGCGCGAGGATGCGCAGTGGAGAGAAGCAGTTTGTTTGAATAGAAACCGCCTTAAAGAAAAACGACGACTTGAGAAGAGCCGCGCGTCTGCCAATCAAGGGAGGCGCCAGGAATTCCGCGATCGCCTCGCGGTCGGCATGGCAAGTGTGTGCTAATTGCCTTGCCTCCCCCTCCTTATATCGTCCTCTCTCTCCCTCGTCTTTCTTTCCGTCTCCTTCCACTCGCACGCCGGTAATTCATTATATACTTTGCCGATATCTGGGAGCGTAATCTTAATTTCGCGCCGAGTGCAAGGAGAGATTTCTCTCCTTTATTGTCCGAGATCCACGCTATTAAACTGCGAATCGAGTTAAATTCGCACTTCCTTTCGCATTTGTTTAGTAAAGTTGTCGAATAAAAATAAGAGATATGAAAATTTGCCCCCAAGACGCGCGAGAAAACGGCGGGAAAAATAAAAATGCCTCGAGCGCGTTCCTTCCGTCGCGTTCATATCCTGGAGGATTGTCGTAAAGATAATTGGGTACAAAGAAATTAAATTATTTGCACTCAATGTTAACCAAAAATTGTTTGATAAAATCTATATGTTTTACGGATACTTTTAATCTTGATTTTCCCCAGCTTCTTCATCCTTCTTTTATAAAATGTAATTTTTATATAAATATTCCTTCTAGAGTTTTAATTTTTTCTAGAATTCAAATTCCAATCTTTCATGATTTTAAAAAAATGAGCAAAAATATTTTATTAAAATTTTTTATTAAAATTTGTTTCAAGTTCGAATATATGAAATTTGTATAGAATAACATAATTAAATGTTTATTAATAATAATCAATATATTTTTTTATAAAATTAAAAACAACATCCTTATGATATTCTTTCTCGAAAACCTTTTCTATTTATCACCACTATCGATAAAATTTTTTTCTTTCTGCACAGTAGAGAAAATTCGTTATGAATATTTACGGATTAATTAATTAATCCATAAAATTTCTAAAAACACATCATAATCCACTACTTCTCAAAAAAAAAAAATAAAATAAAAAATAAAAAATAAAAAATTCTTCGGCTAACAGCTGTAATTCGAAACGCCATCAGGTAGACGCGTGCTCTTTTGAAGAGTCCTTTCGATCTCTTCGGCGATTCGGGATACGCAAAGTGAATAAACAGAGAGAGAGAGAGAGAGAGAGAGAGAGAGAGAGAAGAAAAAAGAGGGTAAATTGTTGCACGGGGGCGGCAAAAAGGGGTAGCCGGTGTTGTCGGGCCGGGGGATCTGCGAGCCGGTATCCGGCTGCATCTGGGAGACGGCTATGCATTTATGCATGTTTCGCGACTATCGCATGCTTCTTGCCAATAACGGGCATGCCGTCCAGGCAGCAGCATACCCGGGGGCCACCATTTTTGCGGTAGCGATTCGCTCTCTTACACTGCGAGTTTCGATCCTCTTCCGCGAGAGCATTCTCCCCGGCACGCAGCGCAAATCGAGATATAATTAAAAAAATTTGGCCAACATATATTGATAAGGAGCGTAAAGTCTTTGTAATATTAATTGCATAACATGCATTAAAAATATTTATACAAATTTTTAGCAAAAATTCTCGTTTCTAAGATTTATTTGTGCCTGATTTGATGTGTGTATGTGGCTCTGATATATTAAATATAAATTATTAAAATTATTTAATTTTAAACACATATTTTTTAATTTTTATATTCTTTAATTTTTTTCCTTATAATTCAATTTTTAATAAAGCAAAGATTAAAAAGATATTATGATTTCTCCGTTCTTCGCCGTTAGTTCATTATTAAATTTCTTTTCTATTCAATCTTTTCATTCATTCGCCGATAGAATATCTCTAAAATTCCCTCAATATCATTTAGCATCTGACATTGTACTCGCGAGGCCGCGATCGTCGTCGATTTTGCGGTCGGCGCGCCATGATTGAAGACGCGAAGGCGTGCAAAGAAGAGAATAATCGACAGCCACGATCGACGGCAATTGACAGAGGACAGGAGAAAAGGGCAGACATGGCTCGTCCATTACCGAGATTGAGAAAGTCGCCGCGTGAACGATTTGCACGACACGATCGCATACATACATAAGCACGCACGCATGTCTTTCTTCGTGACAAGACTCCCGATATAACGCCTAATACACTGCAAATTAAAATAGCGAGTATATATCAATTATTTGCATTATATGTTAATCCTTTCGAGGATTATTTTGATTGCAAGAAAATAGGAAAAAATCTTGTGATATATTATATTAAAGGTAAGTTCATACATAAGTTCATATATGATTCTTATAATCTTCTTCAAAAATTATCTATGTCACAAAAAAACACGTAAATCGTGTATCAAAATATATATAATGTCATGTGTATGATATGTCAAATATTAAATGGATCTCGATTGCAGAAAGAGCTAACGAATAATAATTTTTAAGACCACAATAGAACAACCGAAAGAGAACAAATTCAGTAAAACGTGCAATAGTCAAATGTCTCTTTTTTATTAACACATGTGAAATCAAAGACACATATGAATCTTCCTATCGTCGCAAATAAAATAAAGTAATAATAATAATAATAATAATAATAATAATAATAAAATAATGATTTGATAGAATAATTAAAAACATCCCGTAATATAAATCGCACGCGTATTTCGAAGCGAAGGCTCAAGGATCCTCGATTCAAGCCACGTACGAGTGGTAATGAGTCCCGAAAGGGGCTGCGAAAAAAAAACCGAATGCGATCGGAGTACGCGCTTCGCACCGCGGGGTGTCCGCGCGATCAGCCGCGATTCAATTATCGAGATCGATATCTGGCGCAATGGGCCTTTTCTCTTGGTTCTTCCATCACGCACACACGCGATGAGAAACACGCACGGCACACACACCTGTCCATCCTCGAGATGACGATGAGCGCGATGATTAATGACGTCACTCACGGGCGGGCCTAACCGCGCGATCAGGTACAAATGACGCTACAAACGCGTCGGGCACGCAAAGAGCAAAAACTGACCGGAACAATACGGAGAATATATATATAGGGTGTCCCTGATAGCGCCTTGGATAGTAAATATCGGGATAAAAGAGAAAGTAATAAGGAAATAAAATGGCATTTAAAACACGGATTTTTTTTAAGGAAAAGATTTTTCGAATAGATATATTTTGATAAAAAACATTTTAGAAAAGCTTTTATTATATTAAAATTTTTATATTAAAAAAGATTTTGTTCTAATTATGATTATTGCGAAAATATTGAATATCAAATGTCATTAAAATCTGGCATTTTTAGAATTAAACTTAACACTTAATTTTTTTAATAATTTTTCATGAAAGCTATCCTTTTCCCTCAGATATTAAATATCGAAAAGTAATAACAAAATAAAATAGCGTTTTAAAAAAAATGAATTTTTTTAAGAAAGAAATTGTTTAGAATAGAGAAATATTTTATATAAAAATATTTTATAAAAGTTTTTATACATACTTATTAAAATTTTTGCAATATTTTTAAGAAAAATTCACTTCAATTTTGTTCATCGCAAAAATATTGAATGTTAAATTAACAAATATTATTTTTTTCTAATAATTTTTTTATAAAAGTTTCCACTTGCCGCAATAATGAGAGATTAAATATTAGAGAATAGGATTAATTACTCTTACCGCGTCTCTCCCTCCTTTCGTTTCTCATTGCTCGCTATCAGAAGTATTGGACGGATAAATAAACAAGAGAAAGAGAGAGAGAGAGAGAGAGAGAGAGAGAAATATGGTCGGCAAGAGAGAAAGAGAAAGAAAGAGAGAGAGAGAGAGAGAAAGAGAGTGCGAATGTGGGCATCGGCGATCCGATAAATTCGCCCTTTCTCCGCCCTCGCGGTGGTCGTTATCGCCGCCGGCAATGCTTTTCCAGACACCGGAGAAATAGTTCTCCAGATAGCGGCGGGAAAGTGTGCGCTTTTCCGACTGCCACCCCTCACTGCCCCTCCCTCCCTCCCTCCCTCCCTCTAGCTCGATATCGCGAGCGATTTCGTATCGCCGGATGATTTCGACCGCGAGGCAAAGTTAGCATCAGTTAATTACCGAAATCGTATATAATAAAATTCGGTGTAGAATTACTCCCGACACGAATTGCTATGACACACCCCGTATAATTGTATAAACAATAACAACGAAATTGTATAAATTATAAATAATAAGATGAGCGCGCATATATCTCAGAAATGAGATAATCGCGTGTAAATATAAATCGTGGATTTGAATTATAATTATTTCATCTTTTAATTCATTCAATTATATCTTGTATAAATAATACACAAGATAATCCACGCACTTTTTTATATGCTCAAGATTGATTTTTCCTCAACGAAAAAAAAAAAAAAAAACATTCAAATGACACACAATTACATATTAAAACGTACACTGAGACTTTTCCAATCTCTCCAAGGAAGATATGGAACGCAGAAAAATCTTCGAACAAGTCATTTCTTTTATATCACGATACTCGGAATAAGAGTACCGATATCCTAAATTTCCCCTTCTTCCCCCTCCCCCGTCCCTCACCCCTGACCTCTTCCCAGTTGAAAGGAGATGCATTCGGGGTGCAGGCATTGCCCGCACCTATTCTAGCAGCGGCCCCGATAAGGGTTGCTGCAGCCCGTAAATATCGGCAAGCAAGGGCACCTCCTCCTCTTCCACCTCCTCCCCCGCCCCTTTCACCTTCACCGTCTACGGGGTGCTTTATCGTCGTCGGTATCGGATGTATCGCGAGAACCGAGAGTCGCGCCAATTGTTTTACGGTCCGGCGAGGAAACGCGTATCCTCTCTTCTCCAGTGCACGACAGGGATAAACCCCACCTTATTTCTCGATAAACAGGATAACGGGGGGGATCGCGACTAATACCTACGCTTCGTACCCTTTGTAGATTATCCATCTCCATAGTTTTATCTCTTATCTCGTTTATCCCATTCCTCTCTTTTTCAATATCGTGTCTCGATGTAAAAATAAAAATTTACATAATAAAAATAAAATACAAAAATAAGTATATAAATCATCATTGTAAATTATTATTTATATATAAGATAATGCAATATTAAATATGAAGTAATTACGCAAATTTAATATGTATTAATTCAAATAAAACTAATACAATAGAGGCAGAGAATCTAACTAGTATAAAAAAAAAAAAAAAAATTTTAACGGAATTTCTCAGAGAAAATTGAAATTTTCTCGAGACTAAACGTTAACTTGGAGTTAACGGGAATCGTCCCGATGGACGTTGGTGACCGCGTGAAAAGTGCAGATAAAGGGCCGTCGGCACCGCGACGTCCTTTGCCGCCTGTAGGAGAGTTCTCGTGCCAAAAGGGACAATAGAGGATCGCGGACGTAACGCGACGCGTCGCGTCGCGGGCTTCGTACTTTCGCGGCTGGGGATAAAAGCGACAAAGCCGCTGATTGAAAAACACAGTTTCCGTCAACGGAGCGGCGGAAGCCGCGTCTCTCCCTCTGTCTGCGATATTCAGTACGGATCTCGTGCGCCGCGCGAATTTTTCTCTTTCGCAGCACTTTGTTAACCCCGCATTGCAATTCGCATTGCAAAATTTTCCGGGAAAAAAATCGAAAAAATATTTTTTTTTCTTTTTTGTAAATATATATAATGTTCAGGTATCACATTTTTAGATCTATATATAAATTTCCATAATTATTGTGTTATTGTTATACAATTTTGTATAAAAATTTAAAGATAAAATTTATATATAGTTTTAAATATCACACTTAATTTTATATATAAGTTCCTTAATTATGTTATTGTTATATTATTTAAAATTTTTTTAAAAAGATAACCTATGTCTGAGAAATATATTTGTTTGTATAATTTATATATAAATTTATAAAATATATATTTATATCATAAATCGAAAATTTTTACAGATTTATTAAAGAAAAAAAAAACTATGAAATTGTTACATCTATTTTCTTATACATTTCTTCTTCAAATTGTAATAAAATAAAAATCTTATTTAATAAAAAAAAAGATATTTTTTAAATTGCACAATAATTATTCCATTAATTAATGTTATGATTGACATGTTATGATGACATTAAACGTAAATATATATCTTAATTTCTTGCACCTTAATTTATCAATCTTTTTCTATTTTAACTCTCTACTTCCTTTGCTTGCTTTAATCGAAAAGCGTCGTATTCAAAGAAAAATCCGGTGTCGACAAACAAACCAGAAAAGAGACAAAAAAAAATAGATAAAACTAACGGAGCATTCAGAACGCGAGATTCAATAGCGGGTGTAAAATAATAGCGTAATAGCTGCGTCCCTGGCGTCGGTTGGCGCATAATCACGTGTCTCCTCTTTTTTTCTCCTCCTGCCCCTCTGAAAGGGTGCTACTTTTGAGACTTTTATCTGATCAACTCCTTTCCCTCATCACCCCCATCCTCCATCTCTTTCTCCAACGACTATCGTACAAATAACAGGAAGGCACCCTCTCCGATAACGTTCCGCAACTCGCCCCCACCTTCCTCCCGAACCTTCCTCGTTCGACATCCCGTCTTGGCATCGAACCAGTTAGCGCTCGCAATTAGATGCCGCAATTACGAGGTAAAAGTGCCGCCGCGTCGATTTACCCGTCGATTTTACGACGTCCGAAGTCAAACACGGATGGAGAACTATTTCGCGCGATATCTCGCCCTCGCGAAATGGTTTCGCTGGTTGAGACAATCGATAGAAACGCCGCGTCAATTTTCTTTTTCCCCTAAAATAACACGAAGATTTTTAAGCAGATAAACCGTGACAGATATCAGCTGATTCTTGTTTACGAATAAATGCGATCGGAAGAAATTATTCTCGATAAATATCCGACAATAATTAACGAAACCTAAAAAATGCCTTTTATCTTATCATTTGAGATACGAGAGTAATAATATTAATAAGACAGTCTTATCTCAACGATATATTAAAAAAAATGCTGTGTATTCGTAATTAATACTTTAAATGCTTTCCTTGGAAAGAAAACATTGCATATTATATTTCAGATATCGCTATTGAATTCAAATTAATTTGGAAATAAAATATTGATAGATTAAAAAATGTGACAGGAAATGAGGACTACAGAAAATCATTGACTATTCTAATGACCAAGACTAAAATTCTTCAAGTCATTTCAACGAACAGCTTCGTAACCATGCTTCGGATGTCTTCTGGAAATCGATATTGTCGCGAGATAATTTCGGGAGGCGGCCTATTTATCAGCATTAAAAATGATAGGGGACGCTCGAGAGAGGAAGTCTCGCAGAGAGAGACAACGAGTGGGAAAGAGAAAGAGAGAGAGAGAGAGAAACGCCATTATCGTCGCGGCGCGATACATCATCCGGACTTTTGCCAATCTCCTCGCTCGAGGACACCCAAGCGACCAGGACGAAGAAGGTGATCCTGCACGCCGGGGAACCAGGAGTACGTGCCCTGTGTCTCTGATTTCATAATTTCCGTGCGGCGGAACGTGCGCGCTTTCGTCCCCGACGAAAGCGTCGTCCCGGATTTAATGCGGGGCATTCGACAAGGATCCCTGCGTCGCCTGTGCACGGGGCATCCTGGGCAAACCTGGGATAAACGAGAGCGGAAACGGACGTTTCTTGCCTCCTCCTCCTCCCCCCCCCCACCACTACCTCCCTCGCGCGAGAAGATGGACGAAGTTCGCGAGGAGTCTGCGAGAGAGATCGGTTGAAGGAAACGCGCGATCGTCCCTCTTCGTGACTTCGTTTCCTATGTGATTCCACACTTCTCGCAGATAAAATGCAAAATAGGATTTCCAGAGGGTACTGGAAATCATTCTCTGGAAGTTATCCCGGGGCTTTCTCGGGGTTAATGAATGAAACGGACTCATGTACGTCATATAAGGATTTTGACAAAAGACGAAAAGACGCCGCGATGAAAATTTACTTTGATAATGTATGTCTAATGCAAGTAATTTTTTTTTGTGGCAAAAATATAAAAAAATTGATTAGGAAATTAAATTTGTCGCTAAAATGATAAATAAAATATCGTTAATTTAATTTTGAAACTTATTTCTGTCAAAAATATCTTTGAAAATTTTAAATATTAAATAATGTACGTAATGAAATAAAGAAATTCTCGCTCTCTCTGCAAGAGACTTCACATAATTCTCTCAATCATAATATAATTTTCAACGATAAAAAATATTAATTAATACAAATTATAAATTCGAAAGAAATATGAAAAATATTAAAAATATCAATATCACATCTTGTACAATTTCATTGTACAATTATAATTTTTAAATGTTAAAAAAATTGATCTGATCACTCGCTCCCGCCAGATTTTCTCGTTAAAAAGAAAAACCACCGCTAACTCCATTGTGTCCCTTGACGACGCATTCCTCCAGTAGCGGAAGAAATACGACTTCTTTATATGCACCCGGTGACACGGTGACGTGCGGGGAGAGGGAGGTGCAGGGCGTCGCGACGTCGGGACAAGGGGGACTGCTGGTCGCCCGAGTCTGGGGGGAGAAGGAGGAGGGGGGAGGGGAATACGACGCCTCGCTCGAGCGCTTTTAGAGGCGCTTAAGTAATACAAATGCGAGTTAAGAGACGCGACGAGCATACGGTAACGGATGACCGCTGTATCTCATTGTTTTCATTTCCTTCGCCGCGCCGGCCGGCTGTAAGACGCGGAAATGAAGTGCGCCCGCCGGCTTGCCATCTGGGTAGCTGGAAACGAGAGGGGGCAAGAAGAGGGGGAGATGCGACGCGGAAGGGGAGCGGGGGTGGCGGATGGCTCCGACGAGAAGGGGGCGAGCGAGCGCACCGCCGCCTTCATCCCTCGTCGCGCATCCTGCATGACAACGAGAGGACTGCTGTCCTCTCTCTCTCTATCCTCTCCCCTCTTTCCCTCCACCTCCTCGTCTACTTCGTGTGTGTGCCTGTGTACGTGTGGATGTGACTATACGCACGCGTGTCCACCGCGAGAGGGATAAATGGCTTCTACGCTCTTTCGCGGCGTTCTCTTTGCGGAGAAGAATACCCTCTGTCCAGGAGATGGAAGATTTTTTTTCCTTCTCTCTCTCTCTCTCTCAATGCGCGATTTTTTTTAAAGTAGAGAGAATTAGCCCGCTGCAGCGTGAACATGTGCACGGTTGTTTATTGCGACGTGTTTGTGCAATTTATTTCGGGAAAGGATAATAAGTATCTTCTTCTCTCTTTTTCTTGAATAAGAGTTAAGTCTCTAAGAATTTTGCCGCGCGAGTTATCTTCTCGTAACTAAATATCTCTCGCACATTATCACGGAAATTAAAGAAAAAAAATATTTCTCACAAAAAAATATATAAAAAAATGTATATAATATTAAATATATATAAATATGTAATGTTAATATTTCTCTCATAATATATAGAGGATGTGTTAAGCGATACAAAAAACGACAGATAACAAGCACAAAACATCTCTAAATTTCACCCTTATTGGCGCAGTACACGCGGTTCTCGCCATTATTGCGTGCCACGTGCGTCTGCGTGGGAGGAAGGAGGGCGAAGGGAAGCGTGGGGAAGGGGAGAACAAGATATAGATTCCAGGTATACGGAAGGATGAGATGTAGGGGGGGGGGAAGGGGAAGGGGAAGGGGAGCTGAGCGTGAATTAACACCTCCATGGTGAAATCAGATAGCGGGTTCCTTCCCTCCATCCTTACCTCCCCTGTGGAAGAAAGCCGGAAAGTGTTGCTTCTCGTCACTTTGCTGTTCGTTTTTCTTTTTTTTTTTTTTCCCCGAAAAGAAATGCGACAAAAAAATAAGGATAGATCCCGAGAATAAGGGAAAAGAAATGGTTAAGTAATGGAGTTAATGATTTAGCAATATGTAATCTGTATAAATTGTAATGATTCTTTAAGAATTTTTGAAAGATATAAAATACACTTTTAAGGAATTGTAGAAAATTTTAATTTAAAGACCGATCGAGCTAATATAAATGGAGGGCAAGAAAGAATTTAACAGCATATCTAATATCTGAAGAGTTTCCCTTAAATGAATTGAGAATTCATTTACTGATAATTGATTAAATAAGTATAATCAGACAAAAAGAAAATTAAAAAATAAAAGAATACTTTGAGAATCAGAAAAAGATGAATATGGCACACGAGCTATCAGCTATCAACGATATCGCGGCTATTGATAAGAATTGCGGGGCTCTCGGAGATCGCACGACAATCACGAAACGGCCAATCGCAGCTCGCTTGCACAAAATAGGCGTACGTTACGTTGATTAAACGCGTTATCAGCGAACACTTCGGCACGGCCTGCTCTGATTTGCCGTTGCGCGATGATAAGACCCGATAATGGCTCGATAAGGAGGTCCCTTATCGGTTATCGTAACGATAGAAATTTACGCCATCGCGAGCAAATCGCGAATGTCAGATTCCACGAAAATAGCAAGATCGAAGAAAAGCCGCTTTATTATTTTCATATTAACGTTATTTTTTTATTTCACTTAGCAATGAGAAATTCTTAATTTTAATAATATTTTCTATTATGCATACAACGATCTTATCACTAGTAGTTGAAAAAATCCAAGACATTTATATAACTAACTTTGAAGAGATCAATTTTTTTTAGAATCCACACAAGACGCAATAAAAAAGTCAATCTGTTATTGCAATCTGTCACAGCTGTTAGGAAATTTGCGAGATTATATTATCTGCATATTATCTGCGTACAAATAAAATCTACGCTCTCTCCGATAGATTATTATTTCAACTAGTAACCTAGCTTTAATACCGGGACGTGCTTTTCGAGATGGGAACCGGTTAATCGCGGCGCAACCGTCGTCGCACCGCGCGACGGAAGCGGTATCACCGTTGCTGATAACGCAACGGCGGCAAAGAAAGAGCAGGCAGGTGCTGGTGCCGTCGCTTTTAACTATCGCTTTGCGAACCGCGCTATCAGGAAACGCGCGGAAACAGAAACGGAGAATTGCAAAAGTCCTTGTCGTCCCACGACGACGACGACGACGACGACGACGACGATATCGTCGGGGTCCACGTGACACGTACGTCCCGGCATAGAGTCAGGTCAGGTCAGGTGGATTGGTATAGGTGAGAAAGGGAGGAGAGGAGAAAGGGGGAGGGAAAGGGAAAAGAGAGCGACAGTTGGAGTTGTGTGTGCTGGTAGCAGTCTCTGGAAATCCGACCCGCTGGCTCGTGTGGGCAGAGAGAAAGAACGACGGAATATAGGTAGGTAGAGATAGGTGCACCACCTCTCTCTCTCTCCGATAAGGAGACATTAGCGCGACCCGTATGCGATAGCGCGCGCGCCGCTGATAAGCGTCACCGCACGTCGTTTTTGACGTTTCGCGCGGCGTCGGGAGAAAGTTACCGCGACCGACGCAAACGTGACGCTCTCTCCCCTCCTCCACCTCCCTCTCCTCCCACACGCAGATCGGGCTACACGCCGGAGAGTTACGGGCGCGATTAACCGGTTATCCCAGTCCGAAACGCACCACAAAAGTATTTATGTACCTCTCTCTCTCTCTCTCTCTCTCTCGTCCGGGCGCGAAAAGAAAAAGAGAAACTGGCAAATTTATTCTAGGATTTTTTTTTATTTATATATTATTTTATATATTTTTAATATTTTTTATTTATAATTAAAGGTTAGAAAATGATTATATGTACATGTAAAAAAATTTCTAAAAATTCAGACAGTATTCTGTCTGAAAACAATGTGTCTGAAAAAAAGCTGCAGATATTTTGTCTCAAGTTTTAATCAACTTGTTCTGCAGTGCATCTTGTATTTTTCATCGGAAACTTTGAAACCATACGGCTCTTGATCGATTTATGTAAAATCGTCGTTATATGCGAAATTGCGCGTAAGAAAAAAATATACAAAAATTCATAAATTCCTTATATTTTTCATAATTCATGCAATTGTAATATACATATATTGATTTTTTTTTTTTAGATTTAGGTTAACACAAAATAATTATTAGTTTGCGGCCTTCATTCTTAACGTCTGAACTATGAACATATTTAGCGTTAAACACGTACGTACAATGCGGTCGGACGGTCGAAAGAGGGAGGAGAAGAAAGATTTCCTCGGAAGCTGCGACGAGAGGAGAGCGCGCGCCCAAGTTATCAGTTCGATAACGCTCATCCTTTGAACGGCCGTCGAGACGGACGCGAGAGATTGCCGATTCCGAACGACGTTTCATCATCAGTTTCCTTCTCCTTCTCCATTTCCTTCACTATTGGCGTACCATTGACGTGTCATTGAGAGAGAGAGAGAGAGAGAGAGAGAGAGAGAGAGAGAGAGAGAGAGAGAGAAAGACCGAGAAAGCGAGATGTCGATGATACCAATGACACAAACAGGATGAGCAAAATTCGCAAGATATTTAAAAAAAAAATTATTTTTCATCTTATTATTATTCATATTTAATATTTCATGCATTTTATAATTCATAATTGTAAACAAATAATTTTTTTGTTAATAATAATTGAATATATGAAGAATATAATGTATATATTTCCTCTTCGGGATGAATAGATCCAATAAACTATATGAAAGAAATCTCTGCGACGATAAAGATTCTGACAAAAAAAAATGCAGAACGAAGCGATAACGAATCGTAAACAAATTTATTCCGCAAGGGACACTAACCGCGCGTATTCCGCAATTTAAGCACGTCCGTGCTGAAATGATGATGAAAATTACGCCACGATTAAACTCGCCGCATATTTAGACTGCGGCCGCGTCACGATAAGACGTGCCAATTCGACAGAAATGACGCGTATCGTGCGGCTAATTACACATTGGACAATTAATCGCTGTTATTTATATCCTCGATATGGAATTGCACAAAAAAATCCACAATACTCCACATATTTGTAAACCCATTTATAAATCGATAAACGCGCACAAATAGACAATTAAGATACTGAAAATTGTTGAAAGCTTCTGAAATCTTGATATTATCATTTTTTTTTTAATCTACTGTGAATTCGAATCCTATCAAGAAGAAAATTTTCATAAATAAAATTTTCACGAAATCTGAAACATCTTGTATATTTTTTTTTATATTTGCTCAAAAATAAATTACTTTTGGTAAAACTGACAGATCAAATTATTGCAATATTAAATTGTGACGATGGTAAAAATTATACACTTATTCTCTTATATATTATATATTTATCGTTTTAATATATTATATTTATAAATATATTTTTATTATTAAATATATTTTTATTTACTACATATTTTGTTATCATTTTGTATAAGGAAAGAAGAGTTATTGTTATGCTCCGAGATAAATGCGTCAAGCTCGGGCGGCGCGATATATCGACATCGATATAGTTATTCGCGATGGAGCTCTTAACGTCGGCCGTTATCAGCGGCCAATGCGAGACCCGGGCGATATCTCGGCCGTCGGGTTTCTTCGGGGATACGGTAACGTAAGCGTCCGTCGTGAAAACGCGCCTCGGTCACGTTCGCGGCCGCTATCGCCATTTCGGATCTTTACAGCGAGCTGTCAATAGAGCGACGCTATTATGCGGCCGCGTCCATAACGCGCGAAAGCCGCAAAACCTCGCCAATACACCTCGCGACGCGACGTGTCACCCCATCGACAAGCCAGCTCGAATTCAAGAAACTAGATTTACGCGCAGATGTGTTTGCGATTGAATGAATTATAAAAATGTAAAATATAGATAAAATTAAAAAAATACGAATAAATAAATTTATGAAAAGAGCCCTTAATATGTATATGAATAAAACAATAAATATAAGATTAAATTTTTTCCTTTTTTTTTTTTAAATATAGAACAAATCAAAAAACATTTTCTTTTTAAGTATGTTAAATTATTATTTTTTTTTTTTTAATATAAAATAAATATATATATGTTTACGGAAATGTATAAATAATATTCACACAGAAATCACATAAATAAATTATACTTTAAATCAAAAGAATTGAATTATTTGCTCTAATCAATAATAATACATAAATTCTAACAAATTTTATTTATAAATAATTAATTTTTTCAAACAATTACAAAATTAAATACACTTTTCGAGAGGGAAACAAAAAATTCACATCAGAGATTGAAGAGCGAACAAGATAAAATAATCGATCGGAAAATGAAATTTATATAGAAACGAGATAATAATTTCCTAATTCTCTCTAACGGGCGTGCTAATTATTCGCGAAAGAAGAGCGCGCGCAAAAACGACGCTGCTTTTTCGGCGGAATATGGCGGTTCGGGCTTTTCAGCCGTTGGCTTTCAGAGCGGCAGATAATGAACGAGTACCCTCGGCGAGTGCCCGCCCGGGTGGTAACACCACCACAACCGTAACACTTCCTACTCTCACCCCCGTCGCTTGTCGTTCCCACGACCCGCCGTCGCCGCCCACCCCCCGCTCCGATGTCAACAGGTGGGCGCTCGCGGATGCCACCGTCGACACAACCTGGCACGTCCTGGGACACGTCCATCGTCCTCGTCATCCTCGTGAGCCTCCCCGTTACGTTTCCATCCATGCCTTATTATCGAAACGTGAATATCGTATCGTTACGACAGATTAATCTCCCAGCAAAGAGCTCGAAAATCTTTAATTCTTTATAATTAAAAATTTGGAATAAGATTTAAATTCACTTAATAAATTAATATAAATAATATAATAATTCTTTTATATTAATTGTTGATTTGAGAGCCGAGAGAAATAAAATATTAAACGTAATATATTATATTAATAATTTTAGAAAAAATACATTAATAATATTTATAAAAATAAATTTCCGCGCGTGAAAATTTATCGTAATTAATAATTATCGCAAGAATAAAATATTTAAAAATAAAGATATTTGATGCTTATAAAATTTCAAGTGTGTAATTTCGAGATACGAATGTATTTATTAAAAATCTGTTTTTTTTCCGGGTACTATTATTTGCAAATGCTTATCAACTTCGCGAACAAAGGTGAACGAGACGAGTTGCATCGACAATCGCGAAATACGGCGATAATGTATTTTTCAGAAGAAATCAGCGGATGTTTTCACGTGACTCGTCGCTGCATCATTGCAGATAAATCCTATGCATCGTACACACACATCGATTCGATATTCCCGAATCTCGCTATAGTTACAACAGATGTGATCGTTCCCTATTTTGTTATAATCATCATGAATAATATTAAGCGTCGTACTACAATCTTTGTCCGAATGAATTTCAACGAATCTTAGATAAATGAACAAAACGCATGTTATTAAAGACGTCATCGTTAAAATCGAATCACGCCAAGGCACACGATCGTTGTCGCTCTTATTGTTCGCCGCCGTTTTTCTAATTTTCGCCGGCTCTCTGAAATATCTCGCGTCGCGAGGCGACGATAAACGCCCGCTGTTTTTCAACGATTGCGCACCCGCTATATGCATTCGCATTGCAGATTGCATTGTTGTCTTGTCCCAGAGATCACCGCGAGGGTATCGGCCTTAGTCCGCCGCCGATATCAGACCCAGAACAGATACGGAGCCCGAAGAGAGATGACTTTCCCGCGGGATAAAAAAAAACCACCGAGATCGGGGCGACAATTAGTATTGTACACAAGGTGCCTCCTCTTTCCTGTGCCAATTATACTATACTATACAAGATTCAATTTTTTTTTTTAAATCCTTAGCACAATCGCTCAAAAAATTTCTCTCTCGTTTTGTTTTGGTTATCAAATTTTTTTATGCAATTTTATTGAACGTGGTGTTCGTTAATAATTTATGTCGCGTTTTTCATCAAATTATATATATTATTTATTTATTGTATCGCTCTCATAACACCAAACTGACGCAAGAACACGTGTTCAATCTGTATACATTGTATGCAGCGTTATATAGGGATGCCTTTTGTTACAGTATGCTGTGTAAGCCCAGTTTTGTGACATTATGAATTTCAATGAGGTATGCGTCCATAAACGGTGTATCGATTTTATCCTGACGGTAAACTGATCCGAAATTTTGGCTTACATGGTGGACATATTAACGGGGATTAACAGGTTTCGCGTGGACGTATTATCACTTAATTAGCATATTATTATTATTATTACATTATTTTAAATATAATACTGTGCTTCACATTAGCATATTATTTTGTCATTCATGTACTTTCATGAACAGATCCTAATATCCAGTGGAC
Source organism: Cataglyphis hispanica (assembly GCF_021464435.1). Taxonomy (NCBI): domain Eukaryota; kingdom Metazoa; phylum Arthropoda; class Insecta; order Hymenoptera; family Formicidae; genus Cataglyphis; species Cataglyphis hispanica. The sequence goes on from NC_065972.1 coordinate 3,721,890, forward strand.
AAATGACAATAATTTTGAGATATTCCGCATAAATAAATAAAAAAAAAAAAAATTATTTATAAAAAATCTCAAATATCATGATAAAAATATTTTTTTCAAAGAACACAATTCGCGGGCAAAGAGGCCTACGAAAAATCTCCCTCCCCCCCTCCCCCTCCATGCTTATCTAAATGAATGCAAATTAACGCGAGACGCAAATTATAACGCGGTTATTCGTTGGGCGTTCGATAAGAGAAGATCACGCGCGATCGGAGCCCGATAAGGTCCCCCTTTTTAACGGTGCATCTCGTAAGTCGCATAAAGCGAACGTGACGATGCTTGGAATAGGTAATTTCCATGATTCATAATCGTTATCTTAGCGAGATAATGCGTCTTCTTTTTTTTTTCGAGGCGGCTCGCGCTCTTATCCGCACCGAGATATACGCTCGCAGTAATAAACTTCCGTCACACAATGGCAGTGAGTCGCGTGAAATATTCACAAATATTGTCTTGCTCGGCGGTCTCGACCCTTCGGAAACCCGAAGGATTCACCTTCGTTTATCTCCGAGATCTTATTACAAGATATTTCACATATAAGGCACTTGACAAGCGTCCCTTGTAATTTCTGTGTAATTTAGAATCGAGAAGAATCATCTCTCTGGCAAAAGTTATAAAAAGTATAGATTTATAGTTCTCGAAATATACGATCAGTCGGGAAGTAAAGAATTTTCTTTTTTCACAGAGTATACGATTATTATTGCAATTGCGTGGAGTGTTGTATATTTAACTAATTTTGTTGTAGTTTATTAAATTTTAATTTACACTCGTTAATGTTAAACGTAATGCGATGTAATGAATCATCATGAGCGAGCAATCTATTTCTATCCGGCTTTAATTAAGGCTGAGAAATATATAAAAAAAGATATATATACATTTTTTTTTTTTGATAAATTAAATTAAATTAAGAATTAATTCGTTCGTTTATCATGACAATACGTTCGTTTATCATGACAATACGTGCAAAATTTCCATCATAATTCCCGCGATTGTTTCAATGAGTTCAACGATTATTCACGATTGCGGTCGCGCACAATTGAGACTCGAAGAAGAGCGGGAAACCGAGACGAATGACGTTGTGGCTTTTTAAGAAGGAAAAAGAAAGGAACGGCCGTCGAAGACCGCCGTCGATAGGGTATCAGCTGATGATGATGGTCAGCCGGACGGAGATAGCGGTAATGAGTGCGACGGGAGAGGAAAGTTTCCATAACGGGCGAATAACCGGTAAAAGGAGAGCTGCTTGCGAGGAGGAGCGGGAAGCAGACTGTAAAGGGGGGGGGGAAGAGGAGGAGGGGGAGACGAGACCGGATGATGGAATGATTACGCTCTCCGGTACCGAGATACGCGCCTGATATACCGTCGGACTTCTAGGAATTCCAAATGCCCATGTCCTCTCGTATATATATATATATATACGTCAGACTGATCCTCGCGATTTTTCTCTCTCTCTCTCTCTCTTTTTCTTTCTTCTTCGTCGTTACATTGGATTACGGCGTCGTGAATGCCTGCCGCTTCCGATTCACGCGTTTCTAGGTCGAACGCATCGTAATCTAGATATCACCATCATGTGTCACGACTCGGAGAATGTGTCTATAATAGTTTCGCGCGAATAGAAGGTTAAGCGGTTTAAAAATAAACGAGGATTATGTGATACTAAATTGACCAATAAAAAAATAAAAAAAGTCAAATTTTCAGAGCGATTGTATCGAGATTTTCGGCGAAAAGTCGAGTTATTCGAAAAACAAAAAAAATTATTCGTTACTAGTACGTATTAATTTATGATCGTCTTTGCATGGCCCCTATACAAATATTTTAAGTTTCTTTTTTTTTTTTTAAATGTCGATAAAAACCAATATGCTTTCCTCGATGCGTAATCGCGCGTTTAATCGCCAATTTCTCGACGTCACGGCGATGCGTAAGGACACGGAAGGCGAGAGAAAGGACGAGACGAGTAGAGAGAGAAAGAGAGATAGAGCTAACTGAGAGGGAACCTTGCCGAAAGTTAAAAGAGAATCCATCCATAAATAAGCGCAGCTCGCGAGCTTCGCCTCGACTCGAATCGGCGCGCGATCTTCCAACGGAATAATAATGCGGGTGAAATAAAACCGGCCTCCCCCTCACCCGCATACATATCACCCACACACGCGCACCGAAATGGGAAGGAAAGAGCGAGAAAGAGTACCCACATAATATCCCCATAGAGATGGGAAGATCAAACACTGAAATTACAGCATTGTGAGCATTCCTCTCGCCGGACCACTCTCTTCTTCTTTTTCTTCTTTCTTAACGTTGCGCATACCGATAATGTTCTTTCTCCTTCGTGCGCCGCTATCTTTCTCTCTCTCTCTCTCTCTCTCTCTCTCTCTCTCTCTCTCTCTCTCTCTCTCTAGTGCGCGCGTCCAGCATAAACACACTCGCCTGTATAAGGCTCTCTTTATTATCGAGCTCACGGATCGCGTGCATATTGCATCACGGGCCGGTACTGGCATAAGGACGACGTACCACGTCGTCGGATCTGTCCACGCCGGACGCATCGTAACATAGGATATGGACCTTTCAGGGATGGCCCATTCGATCGATTTCAAGTGAATCTTCTTGAATCGATACATGTATCGATAATCTTTATATTTATAGTATGAACGAAATTTCTCGCGAATTAAATCTTGGTACGAATAAATTTGGTGCCAAAATTCATTTTTTTTTTTATTCAAAGAAATGTAAATTTTAATAAAAATTTTGATAAATAAAAGTTTAACATCCGTGTTTGATTATCGTATAAAATTTAATTATTTAAAATTATTTAAGAATTGCAAAAAATAGTGTCTAATCAAATTTTTTAGGAAAAAATCGATTGATTCTTAAATTGAACTTTTAAGTGAGTCGTATTATTTGTAGAACAAGAAAAATTTGATTCATTAATTAATTTTTTAATATAAGAACAATCTATTAATTAATTAATTTTTTAATATAAGAAAAAAAATATAATAAATTTTTTTTAGAGATTGTTCTCTAAAAACTCTAAAAAAAATGTATTGTATTTTTTTTCTTATACTAAAAAATTAATTAATAAATCAAATTTTTCCAGTTCTCTCTCTCTCTCTCTCTCTTCTCGGGTCAATCGTTCCATTTTGAACAAATCGACATAAAATTTCGCCGCCTCCAACAGCAAGCTTATCACGTGGGCACACCTGCGCACTTTGTACCCCACGCTCGATGATAAGAATCGGGTCGAACCGTGTGAGAATCGACGAGGACGAGGACGGCAACATTCGTCAGATGGATCGATCGTCCTCGTCCTCATCGTCGTCATTTCCATCTCGCGCGGAATGCATTAAGCCGGACGTTATCCTCCTCTACCTCGCGAATGGGACCAAGTACGCGGCACGCAGACGATTTTTAACTAGATAGGATTTCACCACGCTCTTTCAAGACACACTCCTACATACGCGCAAACACACATGTTCCATAGCCGTTCGCGAGCCGCGTAAAGTGCGGAGAAGAAGGCGCACAGGAGCGGATCAGATATGTGGGTTGATGTTCATTCCTCCTTCTTTCTTTTTCCCGATCACCTGTGTTAAGTGATTTCGAGACTTGAATTTTAAAACTAATATTCCTCGACAGGAATATTTCTGCATAATCATTAAAGCATTGTTATTTTAATCGCGCTGATATAAGCGTTCGCGCGGATAAAAATGACAAATGCAAAAGAATAAACTAATAGAGGAAAGCAAAAAATAGTTATTTTAAGTAATAAATTTTAAATAAAATCATTAAAATAGAATATAAATATGATGTGTCATCTATCTAATCATATTCTAATGGACTGTTTCACTGATTTTTAATTGATTTATTATATACTTGCTTTCTCATCTAAGATATTTAAGTTTAACGAAACGAAACACACCACTAGACAAATATAAAGATAATATGAGAAATACTATCGATTCTCAATAAAAAAAAAAAAAGATAAAAACGCGTTTTTTTACAATAAAAAGATTATAAAACCCCAATAAAGGAAAGAATATAAATTAAATGAATAGAATAAAAATTATTCCTGTATAAAGACGAAGAAAAATTTTTTTCTGATACAACTCTTTTTTTTAATGCCGGCGGCATAAATTTTTCCAACGCTATGACGAGGTCAAAGATCACGTCCGCCCCTTGCAAAACGCATGCACATATATACACATATATACTCGCACCACGTGAAGAGAACCCCCCGAGGGGGGTTGCGGCAGTCAGTCTGCGAGGGGATGCGCGGCCTCCTCCCGCCCGCCCTCCCGAGGGAGGTATAGAGAAAGGGAGAAAGAGAGAGAGAGAGAGAGAGAGAGAGAGAGAGTGCAGCAGGAGAGGTAGTGGTGGAAGGAGAAACTAACCCCAGACGATGCAGGGGCTGATAAAACTACGAATGATAACGTCTGCAGAGCGCTCGCCCGACTGTTTCTGACTTTTCGCGATAATCTCGTGCCTCGCCTACTGCCCCCCCCTCTCCCCCGCCACCCCCGTCTCGTCACCCCCCGCGATTTTATCCATCGTATTTCCTCGCGCTGTGCGGAGAAAGAGAGAACCGTCTCAAGGTCTTATCCGCGAAACCGGTCCTCCCACGCTTATCAGCGTGTCCTCAGAAAAGTGCTCCGCGATGTCGCCGCGGCGATTATGGCGAGATAAACTGGCGATCGATCGTACGTTGCCCGACACACATTTTGCGAAAGTTATAACAACAATGGACCCTCTTGTCTGCCGCGGTAAAAAAAAAAAAAATATATCACTTAAAGAAATTTTTATTTCTAGCACACGTATGAAAAAAATTTTAGATTTAAAGATATATACATACATAATAAATTTTATATGTATATAACTTGAGATGTGTGTGCGTGTGTGTGTGCCGTTTGTATTAAAAAAAAATTTCATTTTATTTTTATTTAAAAATTATTGCGGAAAATCTTAAAAATTTATTGAAGTTTAGTAGAGACGAAAAAAATCAACTTTTAATAAGTTATGTATTTTTACGCTAAGGTAAACACGGCTGCACGTTAGATAATTAAAGAATGTAAAAGGATAGTCATGGTTCTTTCCCTTTACGAGATAATTAGCACTGCTATTAATTATGTAAGAAGGATATTATAAATTTTTATTTTTAACTTAAAAATGCAAAGTCGCTCGCAGATTTATTTTGCAAATGATCCTTATCGATAATTATCCTTCGCAGGTGACATTAAGAGCCATACAAGCTCTCGTATCATTTCTATTTTATTTATCTTCTCACATACAGAGATATACAGAGTGTCTGCCAACGATTGGATCTTAAAAGGTTTTTAGAAGCCTTTTAAAAAAAAATATCCCACTGTTGATTTTTGACACACCTTATAGAAAGACGACGAGAGTAAGTCTTTCTCTCTCTCTCTCTCTCTCTCTTTGTCCATCTGTCTATGATATCTTGAGAGAGAAAAAGAGAGAGTGACGCGTGGCTTGTTCGTATAATATCTTGTTTAGCCGGACAAACAATGGCACGTGCGCCGAAGACACCTAATTGCCCGCTCGTATTTGCTCGATAAACACCTTCAACGTGTAAACCTCTTCCTTCACTTCTCACTCACGCGGCAACCCGATAGTGAAAACCGACTGGCGTCTTAAAGTCTCGCGCGTAATTTCTCTTATTCCTCCTGTATTAAAGTCTCGGCGTAATGCAATAACGAATGTGACAAAATAAATAATTTTTCAAGCATGTCAATTTTCTCGAGATATTATGCTGACAAATAGAAGAATTTATTACATAAATTAGTATAATAATAATCAAATGATTAGCATAAACAATGTATTATTTATTACATTCATTACATTTTAAGATATATAAATTAAAAATTTTATTAAAAATTTTTTCTGCCTGAAACTCGTGAAAAAAACAAAGAATAAATAAATTTTATTAATTAACGTGACGAGTAAATGTCAAAATAATTAAATCAGATTGCAATTTTATTTTCTCAAGCATCCACAAAACTCCTACACTTTATTGTTATTATATATTATGGAAAAAAAATTTCAAAATCACACGTACATTTTAAAGATTACCGTTATATAAATATTCCATATTTTTTCGCTCTCCCTTAACGCGTTGATAATCTACGACAATTATCGAATTCTGACAGATGGTTGAAAATCGGCCGAGCGAGATACGCACTTTTCTGAGACGCTTTAATTTCCATTGAAAGGTCACGCTTAATTTTTCAACGTTATCCCGAGCGGTAAGATGGTGCCTCCTCTCTCCCTCTCCTCCACCCGAGTACCGGTTCGAAATGACCAAGGCGCCATTCTTATCTGAAGAGGCTCAGATAAGCCCGATGATTGAGGAGAAAAGGGGCACTCGAGATATAATACCCGACGCGCTACTCGCGGGAGACGAGAGGATAAAAGGAAGAGGAAGAGGAAGAGAGATGGAGGGGGATCGCAGCATCCCGATCGGAATGCACGCATGACGATTCTCGCGTGTCGATGCCGCGAAATGACAGGAACCTGAAAACCATCCGATGATCCTACGCCAGGAATTTCAAGGCGAATTCTTACGCTTCGCTCTTTCGGCAATCGCTGTTTTAATCGCCGTTCCCAATGTAAGGGATAAGGAAATCGTTGAGATGTGAGGTCTCGAAAAATGTTAGGGATATTTTCATTCCTGAATATGATCCGCGATATTACCACGATAAAACATTGTTATTTATATTTCCTTATCTCTTTTTATCTTTCTACAAAATAATGTTGATTCTCAAATAGATTTTCCAAAAGGATAATTATATTATAAACAGAAGCTTTTTTTGTGTGGAATGTCATATATATATATATATATATATATATTGCAAAGCGAATAATTCATGTTTTCCATGGCATTTCCATCTACAAGCAGTTGCAATTGCTTAAATCCGTTCATTTATCAGTGTGCGACAATCTAACGCGAATAATTTTGCATAACTCGCTGTAACAAAGGTTACATTTACATTAACGCCCACGCTTTGTAAAACTGATGCGTTCATGATAAATATCAATCAGTTGCCTACTCGCTATTTTCCAAGAGTTTTCATTCCTCTGTTGAATTTACGATCACTCGAAAATGCAAATCAAAATTAATAATGTATTTAATAAAATGTAGGCATTATTTTAAATAATGTTTAAGATTTAATTTCATAATTTACATAATAGAATAAAATTGTTGATAGCATTTTTTATTTGTCATTTTGCATCTTTGCTATCCTTATCAATAAAATTGTTTATTAGATTTGTCATAAATAAATAGTACGAATAATTGTAATGTTCAAACAATTTCAAAATTGTCTTTTATTTCATTTTTTATTCGGATTTTTAAAAGATTCTACGTTTGCGGAATTGCATTGGACATATTTCGATTAGCGCATCGCTGCATCTCAGATAAGATTAAACAAAAGCTGATCTGTCCAATGCATTTATTTTAAATGATTCACTCACAGTGATTCATCTATTTCTGCCGAAGGACAAAATATATAGGCACTTGATAGTTTGTCTACTTTGATTTGCATGAGATATCAGATATAAATATAAATATTCAATAGAAAAAGAATTTTAAATTCGAAAAAGAAGCAAAACGATTTCATTCCAAGATCATTGATTATATCGTATAATCATTATTAATCGTTATTGCTAGACGCAATTATTAACTTCAGATCATCTTCGAGCGATCCAGAAAAATTGGAATGTACATATCGGCGTAATCGAAATCGAAAGAATACAAGAGAGAAAATAAAACCTGGCAATCATCCCATCTCTCTCACTGTCTCTCTTATCTCGAAGCTTGAGAAAACGCAGACGGTTCTGGTAATCTGCATTGTATCGGATCCCTAAAACCAACGGCTGGAGAACCGGAGAGAGAGAGAGAGAGAGAGAGAAAAAAAAAGGTGTGTGGAATAAGAGACACGAACTTGTTCTATTCTCGAAAAATTCTTTTACACAGTGGATAAAATAGATAAAGAATATCTAAATGATAAAAAAAGACAAGTTCTTATAAATTAAAAAAAAATTAAAATAGTGCGTTGTTGATATGAAATTGATAAAAATTTCAACAAAAAATACCTATGTATTTCATATCTGTTCTATCAAATTTCCATTTTTTATGTATGTGTAATAATAATATACTATTTCTGATTTATTTCATCATTCGTTTGTTTTCTACAAAAATATACATGGAATCATATGCAATATAAATGAGTTTTTTTATCAAAAAATAATAAAAGAAAAAAATAAGATCTAATAATTTTTAACCTTCTTATTTCGACCTTATTGTTTTCGGTAGTGAAATAATTTGCAAAATGCAATCGTACTATTTTTGTAGAAATAAAATCGAAATCAACAAAATGATTTCAAGCCTATAAATTATGGTTATTCTATTATAAAACAATAATAATTTAAAACAGTTGCATCCTCTCGAGAGACGTTTATCCATAATAGGCAGTAAAAAGATTGAAAATTTTCATCATTAAAAAATAAACTTTACAGCAAGTGGCACGAGGTTTTAATCTTCATTGCAAAAAATTCAAGATTTTATTCTCCAGGATTCCTCTCGCAGGACGATTGTCCGCAAAGATCGGCGATTGAACGACCGAGAGAACGAAGAGAGAGAAGACGACCAAAAACGGGAATGTTGCGCGACCTCCGGCACACGTGTGCGGGAACACGGACGGTCCCGTGCAAAAAAGGCACGATCGCGATATACCGCGGACATGCCGCGAGCTGAATATTAGCGTAATGAGCTGATAGTCGACCGATAAGCGGCAGATTTTAAGCCGCCATGAGCGTCACGTTCCGATCGCGATCGACCCATCTGTGACGCACGCGAATAACCGCGGCGCGTGGATAATCTCGCTCTTGAGACTGCGATAGACGCTCAATCAATCGGAATTAGGGATAAACAGTAACGGGCCGATTGGCGGAAATCACGAGTAAACGCTTCGCGCGTTATCAGGTCTCAAAAGTATATATCGAGAAATATTATATCAAGCCTGACAAACACAGGCACGCAACAGGATTTAAAGAGATCTTGTGCAAGAAAGCAAAATAACGAGAAACCTGTTAATCTGCTTTCGTAAAAATTAATGGATTAAAATTATATTAAATCAAATATCAATTCAAACGCGATTAGACAGAAAATTATAACGATTAAAAAAGAAAAATATGATATGTAATTTAATTGTATTTAAATATAAGTAGATTTCAAGAAATCAGCTGATACTTGTCAAAAATATAAAGAAAGAGGAGTAACATAAATGTTGTCGTTAATACATATAATCTGGCAAGATCCTCGCATCGATTTTATCATCGATTAGAATCCGCGCTTTTGAATCATATATATGCAGAATATATACTAGGTAAGAATCTCTTACCTTTGCGATTGTCGAATGCCTCCTCCTCTCGTTTGTCCTAAGCTGCTCCTTCACTCACTCCCGAAAACACGATTAATTACGATCGCGCTTGTATTAATTATCAATGTACGGGTACGATGTTCGCCCGACACTTTACACGACACAATGTTAATCGCACACTTTCTTTTATATCGATAGAATAACGCGAAAATCACGATTACACGAAACTACGATCTTGAAAATCGCAGAGAACAAGTGTTTGATGTTTCCTCGTACTTGTCTAGTCCTCGAATGAATACGTCTCGAGAAATAACATGATACACGTCGTAATTCTTTCGCTCGAGCCTCGCCGCAAGAATGACAACAAGGCCGCCGCATGTAAACAATACCGCCCGAATAACAACAAAGCCGACGCGCGGTGTGTAATATATTCATAGCAAAATTTGTTCGTCAAAATAAAACTATTTCTCACGATTATTACTTATTAAATATTATTCGTACGAATAATTAATTCTCCCATTTGTCAATTAGTCATTAATCCGTGTAATGTCGCACGATATAAATGTTGATTATTAATTATTTTCAAATTTCTCTATCATTAACAAAAATCACGATTACTTAATTAAATGACTCGAGCATTATTGCGAAATGTTTAATTATAAGTATAATCGGTTTATTAATCTTGTATTAATGTATAATATTTATCATTAATTCGGCGCTCATATACACACATCACCGATTATTTATTTTCCAGTGTCGAGGAGATCGTAGTTTCATGTGATTTTTTTGCGTTATTTCATCATAACATAAAACAAAATGTGTATTTAACGGGTGATTAATGCCGAAAGTGCTATATAAAATCTCCCGCAATCGTAATTAATCGAGTTAACTAATCATAAAGAAGCAATATAAGAGAAAGAAAAGAGGAAAAAAGCTGAGAAAATATTTTATTAGACAACAACAAAATCATAAAATGATTATAATTTTAATTTATTATTTGTAAAATTAATTATGTATTTATCTTTGCAATAATGGCTATTACATCATTATGTATGATACGAATATAAAATATTCTAGGTCTAAATATTGAAATATTTTTCTACTTAATAAAGTAATTAATAATTAAAATACTAAATAATATGTACTAATATGTAATAATTAAAATATTTAATTAAGTTTATATAAACATATATAAAATATTTTTATTATTTGAAAGATTCGTTCAAAATTTTGTTTTGTTGAAATTTTTGTTTTTTATATTTCTTATACTATAAAAATTAAGTTCTTTGATACCTCCGTTAGCACGACATTTCTATTGCAAGAAATTGAATTTAGACTCTCTTTTCTTTTTTATATTTATGATAAAAAAATTCACAAAAGATTCTTTCATAACAACTTAATAATCGAATGTGAAATCTCCGATTTTAGATTTCTCTCATGTTTTCAATCCCTTTTCCTTTCCTTTTCTCCGGAAAAGCGAGTCGCAAATTCCGCATTTTCCCCGCATTATCTTTGTGTTTTTCTATCGATCGATCCGGCGAACATAATAAGCAACAAGTACAACGAATGGAAGAGACATGTGACATCAATGTCTTGACATTAAAGAGAAATAAAAAGAGAAATAAATGATGAAGAGAAAGAGTAATGAAAAAAGAAAGAAAGAAAGAAAGAGGGTCCGTCAGCAGCTTTTATCTTCTTCGACTGGCTCCCCTTGTTCCGCGCAAAACGCATGAATCCCGCAGATGTCTCTCCCCGCCAAGATGTTCCTCTCCTCCTTTTCTCGAGGCCCTACCTGCCCTCGCAAAGAAACGCGCCGGAGACAACTATCGCGCCGCTGATCTCGCCTAGTTAGCCTTTCTTCCCTCTCGGTGCCCTCTTCCTTCTCTCCTACTCCCCCTCTTCGCTCCACCCTTCGTGCCCTCCACCTGTAGGTCCCCCTCGTTGGTGCATCTCGTCCTTCCTTCGCGAAGCGCGGAACCGATACCCGAAGCTCGTCTCATAAATACAGTCGAGGAGTCGAAGCAAGGAGGGAACGACGTGAAAGGAGGAGAGCGAGGGGTGAGTAAGGAGGGGGGGGGGAAGGGGGAGGGACACAAGGGCGAGCCTACAAATTGCTACACCGCATTGTGGTGTCACTCCGGCCTGTTACGACACGGTCCCGGCATCTCGCCGGAATGGTGTATGCGCGAGAGTCGGTTCTCCTCTCTACTTTGTCTCTCCCTTCGCGACCCTTCCCTCCCTCCTTCCTCCCTCACTGCGCCACCCCGCGGCGTTAACCGACTAAGGGCGGAAGGGGCCTTTACACGGATGTAAACGCGCCTTTACACCGATAACCTGCCTGTTCGGTTGCAAATAAATTAGACGGGATTTCTTTTGAGCGTTCTTCTTGTAGCTTTACGGGAGGAGAGAGAACATTGATATATTTGTTGAATTATTGCGATTTTACAAATTATTGTTTGTAGATTCTCAAAATTGCGACTTCTTAAGAATTTAAACCTTTAAATTCTGTTCATGTTTGTTCACTTTTCGAAATTTGGAGAAAATTCTGCATTTTTCTTCGCAAAACATTTCAATTTTTAATTGAATCGAGATCAAAATTCAATTAAATTGAGATTTATTTTTTTTTTAAATAATTAAAAAATATAAAATTCTTCAAAAATTAAATAAATTTCTTATCATTATTGTCAAAATATATTATAAAATCAATTATCAGGATTATGTAATATGTTCGTCGACAAATTTATCAAATATGCTTGCAATATCAAAGATATAAACTACATCTCACATGGACGCAATACTGTCACAATGCGATCAGCTGATCATCCGACATATGGTTAGGATACATCAGCATATTCGACATCGTATCTATCAACGACACGAAGCTCGCGTTACACATCTCGTTCTCAGAGGGAGAGAGAGAGAGAGAGAGAGAGAGAGAGAGAGAGAGAGAGAGAGACAACAATTATTCGATCGAAGAGTGTTCGATTAAACGAACGAAAAGACTCCGAAGGTGTCGCTATCAAATAATCTCTTTCCGCGCGATGATATGCAAGAATTTACTAGAGGAATCACATTTCAAGGGGAGGAGGGCGGGGGGCGCAATGGGGGGTCCTCGTCATATTAGCAGCGATACACCAGCAACAACAGCAACAACAACGGCGTAGAAGAAAGGAGAGACGCGCCTCTCTCAGTGTCTCTCAATCCTTCTCGCGGGCCCCTAGAGTGTCATTTCTCTAAAATCCCCCCTTTTCTTCAAAATCTCCCTAATTAATTGAAATATATATAATTATATACAATTCAAAATTCGTGATTTGAAAAAAAGATAAGAGAGAAATGTGCAAATTCCCATACATAATCTTAATTTCTCGCGTTTCGCGAAGTTCGAGAGGGGAAAGGGGAGGGGGAGAAAAGATTCGCGGTGAGAACCGTGGCTTTGGCGCGATCGATGGTGAGCGAGGCGATGGAAGATATTCTTTACGGCGAACACGATTCAATAAAGCATTCTATAAAATCATCGCTTATTAATTTGACGCTCGCGCTCGGCGGGGGTCGCCGCTGCTGAGACCCCCGCGGGGTGCCCTCCTCCTTTATCCCGCTCCGCATCGTCGATCATCGGCGTGATATTCAGGATCCAAGGAGAAGAGAGAGAGAGAGACACGAGCCCTACGTAACATTGGGTATCCTCTCAGGTGGTGGCGCGATGAGTTTGAGGCACATTGTTCCGAAATCGCGATTATGTTTTACTTTGGGGAAAAAAAAAAAAATTGAGGGGATTTTCACTGTTATTTTATAAACTCGATATAAGAAGGGGTGTGGTCAGAGAACTGACTGATGATCTTTGTGATACAATGGGAACACATAGGCCTTTGTGATGTAATAGAGAGGATAGATATTAATAGATTTCACTATCATATCATCTAATTCTATGTAGAATATTATATTATCTCTTATATTTAATGAGTATTTAAAGATTACATTATGGTTGTAAATTGGATTGCGTTCGTGTGTGTAATTTATTTCCTAGTAATTTCCGTGAAAAAGATACATTGCGATAACATTATGGTTTTTATTATGCACTAATTTTTTTTTTAGATGAAATTACTTAAAAATGAATTAAATTAATATTTAGAGACTTTATGTAAAATAATTAAATATACATAAAAAATTATATTACAAAAAGTTTTTTATACAAAGATTTTGAAATAATATAATATTATATTGTTGTCAATTATATATTTATACATATATTTTAATATTTAAATGTATACATATATTTTAATTTAATATAATTAAATTTTGTTTAATAGATTAAATTAGTCAACGCAATCAATTAGCGCAATTTAATTTAATGTAATGCATTAAATGGACGTGGTCGAATATCATTGTAATCACAGAGAAAAATTATTGCAAAATTATATTTTACAAATAATTTTCCTCATTTACAGTATCGTGCTTTTTGTATCAATAAACAAAAATATCCAAAAGGACGCGAAAGAAACTCTAAAATTTCCCCTAAAAAGGAATAGTCGCAAAATAAAGATTTTGAAAACAATTAAAAAGTCGATCGATCCGTCATCCTTAAATGCGCGATTAATGCGCATAAATTTTTAATCGAACGAGGATGATCAAGTTTACGATTAATCGTTGCATGACTGTATTTATAAGCTAAACGGAGATAGGAAAGAGAAGAGGCACGGTTGTCGCAACCGTCGAGCTATACGCGATGTGATAAAGGAGTACCACCACCGGGTGACTACAAAATATTGATGACGTCAGAGGGACTTTATCGGTCTGCGTGCTTTTCACCCGAAATCCGTGTTTTTTCGTCGCTTCACTTCGCCATCGACTTCCGAGTCGCGTACGAATGCGCCATCGGAATTTACCGTGAAAGACCGAAACGCACACCGAAAGAGAAAAAAAGAAAGAGGGAGAGAGAGAGAGAGAGAAGGAAGACACGGCCGGTCGTGCCGCTCCGGGAATCACGGATGGCGATCATTATCATCGTCACATGTGCAACGCACGGTGAAAAGTATCGGCGCGTTATAAAAGTGCCGCCGATTCTCTTGAGGAATCGTTTCTACCACAGCAAAAGTTAAGTCAAGAAAACAATCGAAGTGCGAGATTAAATAACGAAAAAAATTGTATCTTATTTTTTAATCGATGTGAATTTAAGAGAAAGTTTAATAACGGAGAATTAATGTAGTAATAGGTCTTTAGTGCATAAATTAAGAAATTGAATAACGAAATCTAAAATTTTAATTTATTTCCAGGTGCAATAATTTTTTTTAAAATTTTCAGGTCGAAATTAAATTTTCAAAGTTACACAAACTGATAATATTTTATTAAAATAAGATCAGAAGAAAAGCCCAAAAAATAATTTTAAAAAATTTGATAAAATATTGTTATATGTAAAAAATATTAATTATAATAAATAGAAAAAATATGAAATATTGTTTTTTAGTAACATTATTTTTAGCTCGATACGATTTAGTGAACATTATTTTTTCACATTTAAATATAAGTATAATATATAAAAGAAATAGACAATACGAAAGAAAACGAAAAAAAAATCCAAAAATGATACTAATTCCCTGAGCATCTGAGAAAAAAATAAGAAGTCAAAAAATAAAAAAATAATAATAATAAAAAATACCATATACATGATATAATACTGTGATATCGTTTGGAACTAGTATGCTAATGCAAGCAAAAGATAAAAAAGAAAAAATCAATAGAACGATTTAGATTAGAAGAAATTGATTTAACGATCGCTTGATAATCTTTCGAATTTATGTATTTAATCGCAAGAGTAGAAGCAACGCGAAGATACACGGGAAGCAAAGATTAATGCGACGACGAGGAGGCGAAAGGGAAGAAGACGCGTCGGTGGATGGGAAAGGTGGTCGGGGGACGGGCTCGCTATTTTAACACAGCGTTATTAACTCAATTACGGTCGCTCCCAATTAGCAGTCACGCGCACGAGCCGGCATCACAATAATTACGCGGCCATTAACGTCCGTGTCCCATGGGATGGCCTTACAATGCACGTCGCAGACACGATTTTCTTTCCCCAATCTAGGGGACCCTTAGTAAAAATCCGCGTCAGCTTTCTCATCAACGTTATATTAATAACGTTAACATTATATCAACAATCAATATTAAATAACATAAATTTATCTAACAAATTTAAATTAAATTTATTTCAAATCGTTTTTATATCGAATTTATTTAAAACACGACTGATTTTTTTTTAAACAAAAAACTAATTTTTTTCTCTTGTAAAGATTGTGATATTAAATTTTCTCTATCCAAAGATCATTTTAATTATTTCCAAGCAAAAATAAAAATAGCTAAACCGATACTCGTATTATATTCGATGTTGCATGCAGTTGACGATTTCTTCAAAAACGAGATTAATCCGAGAGTTTCGACGTAGATTTTTTTTTTTCAATTTTAGAGCTGACATAATCGTGCGTGAAAATAATTTTCCTTCGCGACAGTAATTGAACGCGGTCGATTTCTTCGAAACGAAATCAATAGCTTTGAGAGATGCGAACGAAACGGGGAACTAGAGACAGATAGAGAGAAAGAGAGAGAGAAGGAGAAGGAGGCAGGAGAAAAAAAAGGACGACCCGGTCCGACGAGTCGCCACGTGAAAGTGTTCCAACTTTCGTGATCGAGCCACGTGATCGCGAGATCGCACGCTCGCCGCGACGAAGGAGCGAGGGAGAGAGGAAGATCCAGATACGGGATCTTGTCTCGCGCTCTTCGCGGAACGAGAAAAAAAAAAACCGGCAACGAAAATTTACGGAAAGCCGATAAGAAATAATATCACGAGCTAAGCTCTCTTACAGAGATGCTTGAAAACAAACTGCGCAACTCGATTACGGAGATATAATATATCGATTACAAACGAATTTATGTACGTCCCACGATGGCGAATCACGATTTAGAAGAGCCTTATGTAAAAATTGAATTGTCATTTAAAAGTTTATATCATGCTATTAAAAGATATTAAATATAACATAAAACCACACAAAAAAATGTTCTCGAAAGATATTCTGGTAATTGTCACGATTTGAAAAACGCGACAGGCAACGGTCGACGATTAAACATAATTGTCAAAAAGCTGATCGTGAGAGGTAATTACTCAAAATCGCGCGAGATCCACGTAATCGCGTTTGTCGATCGTCGAATGCGTGCGTGCGTTGTCATATTTAGTCATATTAGAATCGAAAGGTCAGCTGACGGACAATGACAATCGTAAACGTGTCAAGTTATCATCAAACAATACAAAAAATCGCACCGTTTTTGGCAAAGAAATGTATAAATGCAATTAAATTTGTTAATTAAGCAAATTTGAATGTGTATAACTTATTTATATTATAATTTTTATTCCACATTTTATTTATAATAAGTTATTTAATTATGACATATAGTATCGATATAATCAATATTTATTAATAAAGTAAATTAATAATTTTTCATAATTTCTTCATTAATCAATGAAAATTAACTAAAAATCACCTATTTTTAGAAAAAAATCTTCAATTGAGAATGCAGTAAAAATAATTATAATCATCAATATTGTCTTAAAAGTAAGTATATTTATGTATTGCTTATTTTGATGTATGGAGATTTTTTTAAAAACATAAATCTCCCAACATAATTTTCTTCTTTACTAATACAATTCAACCAATTATATAATAAATTCTATAAGTTTAAAGTGAATAAATTGTATCTTTCGCTATAATAAAATAACAAAAAAATTTATAAGCTGCAAAATTCGATATTAAAAATTAGATGAGAAAAATTAATTGAGAAAATTATTTAACAAATAATTATCGAATTAATTTGATTTTCGGGCAAACTTGTAGTCCATTTCCAAAATAATTACACCCTAATTTATTTTTCCATCTAATTTTTTTATCTGTTCGATACTTTGAAAGATAAACGGAGGCACCGTTTTGTCGAGAACTCGTTCTCCTTCAGCGACATCGCGAATTAATTTATTCGGGATCCATTGATTTATTCTCGAAATTTATCGCTTACATCAACGTAAAAAGAGATTTTTTTTCAGATTGATCACAAAGTTTCAAGCGCATTTCTCGCTACATTCATAAAAATGTTCAAAATTTTCGTACATTTTTCCATTAAATTTTTTAGGCAAATTTTTTAAATTAAATTCCTTAATTACATTGTCAAATAAATAATTGACATTGTCAAGTCAATAATTTGTAAACTGTTTTAAAATTTTCGTAATAATATACAAATTTTTAAATAAAATATCGTTGAAATTTATTTGAAACTAACAATAAGTAAGATAAAATAGAAAATAATAAGTTTCTATTAATTATTTGCAATATTATATGAAAATATCTATTAAATAACCATTTGATTTCACAATTTAAATATGCTTTTTACTTTACAATTACCCGAATAATCATACTAATTTTCAATAATGTTCACGAATTTATAAGATACATACCTTTCAAAACGCTACAGTTATAAAAATATTTGATGCTCGCCACGATACTTGATACATTCCCCCTTAACTGTTATCAGTTCTCTCAATCGCGATACTTCTCTTTCCGCGATAAGAATCGTGGAGGAGACGAAATCGACTTAGGACTAAATTTCAGCAAGACTCGTCATTGAAACAAAACTGGCTCGCGTAACGGCCGAATTCAAATATGCAATAACAAACATGGCGGTGCTCTAATATTTTCTTAGCTATCGCGACGCGGGAAGAAAAAGCGCGCTTGAAAAGCGCGGGACCCCGAAGCGCACGCGATGCCCCTCCCCCTCGCAGCACGCGCGTACACACACACACACACACGAACACACATACGCAGAAAGAGAGACACGTGTTACCGAAGGACAAGCACGCGAGAAAAAGCCGGGAAAGAGAAAGCACAAACTCACGTTTCAGCGGCTTGGGATTGCTCTGCTTGCGACGTGACATCCTCTGCGCTCTGCGACATCACCCGTCCATCGTGAACATGTCGCGTTGCAGCGTGGGCGCAGCGTGATGTTGGCAACGATGGTGATGGTGATGATGGGGCACAAGACGTTGACGATGAGACGAATGACGATCAACAAAATCGCACAAACACACGGGATAGTGACAAGAGGCGACAAAAACAGCAAAATAGCGATTCACGAGCGAATATACGGGATAGATAGGGATCGGGGGATGGGACAGCGAGATGGGGATATCTACGTACACTCTTTTCCGGCGAGGCGCGAGGGAAAAGCTCCGTTCGTAACGTAATGTTAACGTAACGTGACGTCGTGACGGACGGACAATGTGTCGCGATGAGCGATCGACGACGCCGGTAGCGCGGCGCTTCCGTGAAAACGCGGACACGCCGATAGCGTTCAACCGCGGCCGCTGTCAGCGTGCAACTAAACAAACCTCGCCGCCAAACACTCTCCCCACTCCCCGCTCTGCCGCGCACGCGCCGCGGCGTGGACTGCGTGACGGTTGGTGGAAATGACGCGGGTAGGAAAGAAGGAGAACCGTTCAGGCTCAGATGCGTGGTGAAGTTTGACGCGCAGCATCCCAAATTGAAATGCCTCCTGCCATCTCGCGAAAGAGCAAGAAGTAGTAACTAGGATATGTTAAATGGTAAATGATATCTTTAAGTTTTAAAGAAGATAGCACACAATATTTATAAAATATGTACAAAATTTAAAATATTTAAAAAATAATATACTAATAATAATAATTATACAAAATATTTAAATAATAATTATTTGAATATTTTAGAGATATTTTTCAAAATATTTTATAAGTATTTTTGTGATCTTAGATTTAATAGATCATAAAGATTTATCATAAATATTATAAAAATATTTATAAAAATATTGAGAAATGTTTACAAGCTATATATTTATTTTTTACTTATCATAAATATTATATTCAATCTTTAATCTATATTTTAATAATATATCGAATAAAGTTTTTATGATTTTTTTCTCTTAATATAAACAAAATATGTAAAAAATATTTATGAATATTTATTATAAATATTGTATGCTATCTGGGTATGTATATATCATCATGGAAACAATATATAAATATTGATGTGACTAAAATCGGGAAGGTTCATCAATATTAAGCTGTTATGTGAAATATTTAATTATAAATATAAATATATAAATATAATGTACATAATTAGAAAATATACAGATAGATATTTTTGTAATAAAAAGGATGTAACATATCTTGATGAAATTTCCCGTTCAATTCTGTTAATATTTTTGAAATTATCAATAATAAATATATATAGTATTATTTAAAAAGAAATATTGTGAGTGATTAAATTATAAATAAACAAATAAGAGAGATTTCTATTAAAAAAATATTTTTATTTTATGACTATTATATATATATGATTATTATAATATTATATATTTTTATATTTATATTATAATATTTTTATATTTTTTATATTATAATATAATATTTTTATTTTACCGCTATTATATATACATATAGCTATAATAAAAGAAAAGCAACACAAACTTTATTTATAACGCAATTTTTAACATATTCAACTAAAATTACAATAATCTTTACAAATAAAGCAATATTTTTGGTATAATATTTCTTTTCTTATTGTAATCTATTATCTGCATGATTAGAGATATGAAATCTTTTTTTGTGGCAGAATTATTTAATATTTATGTTGCATGAACTAAATGAATTTAATACATATGTTACATGAACTAAATTCGTTTTAATTGACATATTGCTTTTAATTTCCAATTAACTCTTTAAGCATTACGTCTTAGAAATACAGTGTTCTGTTTCATTGTTTGATATCCTATTGTCCGTAATTATTTCGGCTCCAGCATAGATCTTCCTTTCGTTCCTGAGTGCCAACGTGTACGCACACATCAACAAGCGCACACGTTGGCACTCACCGATGAAAGAAAGTCTCGTTAAACGAAAACATCGATTCCTTAGCAGTAGTATATTTTTAAGAAAGTGACGAGCTTTAATATTAATTTTATTCAGCACGAAATTCGGCGACTCTCCTATCTAATCTTCCATCTAAATACATATTTATAAAGAATGGATTATTCTATTGTAAATAACAGACTTTCATTTGGTTATCGCGATATCTATAATTATTTGTAACTGTTTTCCTCCAAAGACATTGAACTATCTTTCGTCAATGAATAAAAATTTATTACAGCACGTTGGCACTTATCTTCCTGAAATAAATTATTACTCGAGTTCCTTTCGTGATGTCAAAATAAAAGATGAACTGGAGGCATCGATCAGAGAGAATTCATCCGTAGAGATTCGGCAACCATTTTCATCCAGACGTACCCCTAAAGCAAACAGATGATTAAATTTTGAGAAAGAGACAAGCTTTTTCTTGTTTTTTAATTACATATCCACAATTCGGCCCCTGGCTTAGAGCTTTTTTTCATATGCGAGTGCCAACGTGTTTTTACGCACCCACGGCCGCTTATATTAGCGCTTATCACGATGAAAAAAAAATTTATTTAATTGACACGTCTCGGTTGATATAATTTTCCAAAAAAACATCTTGCAATGAGTAACACAAAATATGAACAAAAATAATCATGAAAAACATTGTGCTACGAATAAAAATTAGCATATGATAGGCACGATTAAAACAAAATAAGATTAATAAAATTGATTCCATTAATTGAATTGCAATGAGTTTAAAATGAAAAGAGAGAAAATATCAAGAAAAAAGGAATTAAAGTACTTTATTAATGAAATATTTAACGGCAATGTGTGAGAGGACAACAAAATTTTTTAGAGCAAAAAGAAGAAAGAGCCGAGTATGAAGGCAGATCGGAAAATTGAATTAAAATAAAATAGCTAGCAAAAACAAAATAAAATATTGGAGTGCAAATAAAAGACATCGTAAATGACACAAATATAATAAATAAAAAAAAAAACTCATACAAGATGAATTTGCGAAAACTTACTTGGATTCAATAATCACGTTCTCAGCTGACAATTATCATTGTATTATATAATATGATTACTGATAATGGCGAGATATGCAGCCCAATGGAGTCATTATCGGTAACTATCGCATTGTATACGAGCCGCAAATGTAGAGGCAACGATTTTTATTCTAATTAATTTTGGAGTCCACTTATTCTCATTCCATTCTTATGCGCTGTCCCTGATGCCTTCATCGCTTAAGTTTGCCTATTAGATTGCACTATTGTAAGTAGCACACGTGACTCGTATTGCAATTAATATATTCCGTTGTCATTCCGTTCGCAATCAGTGCTAATATCAGAAACAGAGCTGGGACGAGCAACACAAACGCTGCTCATAGCGTGTCATATGCACTAGCATGATAACAACCATATCGATGTCTTCGTAGAACGTAGTGCGAACCCCTGTTTTGTACGCCATCTCCATCCAATTTACAGCTGAAACTTCGTAGCTGCAGTTCCTCTGTTTTCTAATAATGGATGTTTTCCAGCACATGTTACATAGATGACAAAGTATAACATACAATACCACACGATCGGTTATCGAATAAAGAAATTAAAAATTTTTTATTTGATAGTGTCAATTGTGTGATACTGTGCATTATACACTGTGTCATCAGTGTAACTTGCTGGAAAATACCCACTGTCAGTAAAATCGCCATTTTAGCGAGTGCATGTCTATTCTCACCGACAAGAAGATTGGAAGGATCATGGAATAAGATAATGTTTGACTTTTTCTAATATTACTTTTTTCATGAACACATCTGCAATTGCATGTCTTTTCAAATGGAATCATGTTTTTTTTTTTTAATAAATCGATTTCTTTCGTCATATCTTTATCTTCTATACGTCAAATAAGATTTTAAAAATGGATATTTTTGCTTGACATTATGAAAAAAAAAAGATTTATAAATAAGCTTTAAATAATTTATAAAAGTAATTGTTAACACATTAAACAATGTTTTTTAATTTTAAAAATGTTTGTCACATTGATCAAATAAGTATACAATATATACAAACATTTAAATATTAAGAATGCGTTTAATTTTTATGTAATTGATTTTGAAAAAACGAAGAAACTAATAGGTAATTATATATATATATATACACACACACATACACACACACACACAAAATAAATGGCGCGCTCTTATATTGTTCTAGTATGTTATAAAATTCTCATAGTAGTTTTAATAAAAAAGAGAAACTTTTTTATCAGACTAAAATCAGAATCTGACAATAAATGATTAACATGGATGATTAATTTGTGCAAAATAGATTATTTTAATTTATAATTATTTATTTTATTCTTTTACATATTTTCTGTTGAATATAGGTGCACATTCTTTTGCTTTTTTCTCTCCCTCTCTCTCTTTTTCCATTTTTCTTTCTTTTTAAATATGTTTTTAAAATATATTATATATATTTAGATATAGGAAAAATCGCACATATATTCAAAACTTGCGATATAGTGCAAACTGTACATAAATTTTTTAATTTATTTCCAGTACATTAATGTATACGATGTATTATATGTATAAGTTTTCAAACATTTTATACAATACAATACATGTAATGCATCGATTTCTTCTTATCAAAATTGAAAGATTGAAATTCGAGGCTGCATAAAAAATTAAAAAAAATAAATTTCTTTTAATATAATGATCGTATACTTTAATGATCTCTGAATACATAACAATGATACAATAATAAACATATAATATATAATAATTTATATATTTATTCTAATTTGACACATATTACAAATAGCATTATTACATATTCAGGGACAAGTATTATTATCATTTGTGTACATTTTAATGAATCGATAATGTTTATATCATAATCTATTACATAATTCTCTCATAGACGGTTTAGTATTTATATGCGAAATTTATTTTTTGCTAAAGAATAACTTTTGGGGTATGTACGGAAAAAATTACGACCGCTTAGCAATACGTTGAAAAATTATAGCAGACTAATAAATACATCAATATGATATCTCACAACAGTTGCAAAACTGTTTTCGCTGAATGCAAAATAATGTGTATTATTAGTATGACTAAATTTAAAGTTTGGTTTGCTCTGTGATTATAATATTGCTCTCGCCGGAATTTTGCCTTGATAGATTCCGGTTTTCCTCGTTTTTCTGACAAGCCTTTCTCGCCTGTTCCAAAAGATTCTGTGCCATTTCCTTGCCCGTCTTCTCCACCATTTTCTTAAAATAGCCGTCCGGTTTGTCATGCAATAATTCGTATGGAATGCCAAATTCCTATTCGTACATTGATTATTAGATATACGGATTCTCTTTTTCTCTTGAGAAAATTTCAAAAAAATCCTATTTTTCCTTGTAATTTTGTAAAAAAAGTTTGAGTGTGAAAGAGGAAAAATAAATACTGCAAAATTGTTAATTTTATCTACATACAAGCTAATATATGATTTTAAAACAATTACGTTCAGAAATGAAAAAGAAAAGCTTACAAAAATATCGAAATTTTATATTGTACTTTTAATTATTAAATTATTTTATTTCATCGCTTTTCTGGAACTCCAATTATGATATAAATTTAAACATTGATTGTCCATTTTATAAGAGATATCTGTTAAAATTCTATTTAAATGTGTAAAATTTGTAAATTTTTTTTCTAAAATAATTATATAAAGAGAAGAAATATTGTGTGTTTTTATAATTATCATTTATAAAATCAATATTTTTTTATCATATTTCATGTTTCAACGAAATACGTACCACAATGCAACCGTTTTCCATCACGATGATGCGATCACTATCTATGATGGTATTCAAACGATGCGCTATCGTAATGACAGTGCAGTTTTTAAAATTATTTCTTATTGTGTCTTGAATTACGGTATCGGTGCTAAAAACGGAAATACAAATTTAAAATAATTACAAAGACAGAATATCAAATTTATAGATTGACCATTCATCGATCTAGTGTCTTTGCTGAAGAGACGATTTGATATAAAAATTTCCGATATTGTTAAACTTTAGAGCACGAATTTTATTTGTAACGAGCTCGCTGAGAATCGCTAAAATCTATCGAGACTCACTGCGAATCGATGTTGGCGGTGGCCTCGTCAAGAACGAGCAGGCGATTATTTCTCAAGATCGCTCTAGCCAGGCATATGAGCTGCCTTTGACCAACGCTAAAATTGTGACCACTGTGGAGAACGATGTGATCCAGGGCAACCCCGTTTAGCTCGACTAGTCGAAGCACTTCCCACAGCCTCACGTCGTCGTACTGATTGAACGGATCCAGGTTGTAGCGTAGACTCTCGGAGAAGAGCACCGGCTCCTGAGGTATGATAGAGATTTTGGCGCGCAATTCCTGCAGACCTATCGTTTTCGTTACCAGGCCATCAATTATGATCTCGCCTTCTAGACCTTCGTCGAACAGGCGAAAAAGAGCGGAGATCAAGGAAGACTTGCCGGCGCCAGTTCGTCCCACTACACCGATCTTCCAGCCAGGCTCGATAGAGAAGTTCAGATTCTGTGAAATAATTCGCGCATAAAATATATGACGTGCATTGTATTGTAATAAAGTGATCGCTTTGCCCACCTTCAAGACAAACGGATCGTTCCTGTCGTACTTCATGCTGACATCCTTGAACGTTAATTGCCCTTTGAATGGCCACGTGGGCGGCGGAGGGTTGTCCGAGATAGCAGCTGATTCCGCGGGAAGATTTGTATATTGGAGAATTCTTTCCACAGCTGTCATTAGCGAAAAAGTCTCGACCATCTGTTTTATGCCGAACTGCATAGCACCGGCTAGGATTAATGATTGCGAAATTGCCAGACCTACATCGCCACCGGATACACCGCCTAGAAATTAAAATTTTTTTATTTTTTTTTTAAACAAAGTTACGACGTTATATAATGTAAAATATATATTGTTCCCTTCTTACAAATGCGTAAATATTTTTTTCTTTATTCATAATAGCATATATTCTCGTACATTTTGACATCTGTCAAAAAAAAGCTATATGTAACATTTAATTGTTAGTCTAGTATTTTCTAATACAATAAATTGCATAGAAACGATTAACGATGAATAGTTCGAAATATCAAAGAAATATCAAAAATTACGTACCATTTTCATTTAATATTATGAAGGAATAGCAGAGACAGGCGATGTACAAGCATATCAATGTGTCCAGAACGAGACCGAAGGCAGCCCCGCATACCAAAACTTGATACCACGCACCACTGTGTGCATTCTGCAATGCATCGAATTTGTTTCGCATCATCTTCTCGATGCCGATGCCGCTGCTTCTGATCGTCGGCAAGCCATTCAGCGTAGCGTTTATGTGTGAAAACAACGGGCTTTTGCCTAAAAATAAATCGAACATGAATGTTTCATACACTGTTGAAAAATTTGGCTTAACATACGCATATCGCAAACGACTCACACAAATTTTTCTATTAATTTAATATAATATGAATATGTTAAATGGTGTTACTAATATTAATATTTAATATTAATTAAATTATTAATTTAATATTAATTTAATATTAATATTTCAACATGGATGCAAGCTTCATAGAAATTTGAAATAAATTTTGTGTAAAACCAGCATATTTTTAAGGATAAAAATAAAAAAATGTTATTGACAGTCTATAGTCATCCTCACTTCTATTTTAAAATAAAATCATTCTTTTTTTCGTAAATTTTAACAGATAAGTTTTGTCACTAATAATACAGAATATATCTATTGTGTAAAATTAAAAATATAACATTGTTTTATTCTTAAACTTTTCTGTTTTAATAATTTAACATTTGAATTCTATTAATACAACAGCAATATATTAAATTAACACATTGTTAATTGAATAATGAATCGTTAAATATAACAAATGTCTTAAATATTTAACACTTCGCGTGTTAATTTGAATTTAAAAAATTTTAATAAGAAAATTTTCCAACAGTATAGCTCGTGGATCTGTTCCAAGAGTATTAGAATCCAGATATATTAGTATTTAATGAATCTAAAGATTCTAAATTATAAAAATTATGTAAGAACTTCAAATCTAAGAATTCGATTTTAATGATTTAAGAAAATCAAGAAATATCTGAGAAAAATATCGCTGTATATAAGGTATTAGCTTTAATAATGATAACTTCTCTGTATACTTACTTACTCCTTCAAGACGTTTGACGCTTTGAGCGGTTCTGAGGTAGAACTTTGTTATGAAAAAAAATAAAATAAGCATAATCACTATCGGTATTATCATCCATCGATTAAGTATCGACACCATGATTAGTATAGCTACTAGTACAATGTTTATCTGAAATGCTTCGAGTATTGTTGCGGGTAAAAGTTCGTCTATCGTGCCAATGTCCTTTGAAAATCTATTTAAGATTCGTCCTGAAAAAATTTATATCTAAGCGATATCTAAAAAAAGGAATTATGAAAAATATAAAAGTTATAAAGTATATATATGATGTGATTTTTATATTTCAAGGAGAGTAAAATTATTATGTATAAAAATTATTTAAATAATTGTAATTTCTATTGTAATGTTACAGAGATACGCGATTCAAGATTCATTTTCGTCAATCAACATATTTCATTTTATCGCAGATAAATGGGAATCATTATAATATCAATAATACTCGTGGAATTTAAAAGAAAATATTTCCTTTTGTTCTCAAATTTAAAATAATCCAAAATTATCATAATTCCTCTTATCTAATATATATATTTTTTTTTATTTATATTATCCTTTTTTATTCATTTTATTGCTACGCTTACCGGAAGGATTGGTATGAAAGAAGGACATGCGCGCCTGCAACAGATTGGAGAACATGGTGTTGTGCAGGTTGATACTGGAGTTCATGCAGATCTTCATGAAGAGGAAGCTGCGGAACACTGTTGTAGCGGTGCAGGCGAGAATGCAGAATGTGTAAACGTATATAGCGTCCATGGTACTGAGCAGACCGTCCGAATTTAGGGTGAAGATCGATGCCAGGAAACTGTTGTTACGCATATTCATGTCCCTTTTACTGACTCGATTGACGTCGACAGCGTCTTCATTTTGCCTGAGCTGTTCCACATTGGTCCAATACGAAACCCAGTAATCGTTGCCGGTGGTAGCGATTTGGCTGATGATGAAGAATAGCAGCAGCACGAACAGAATGAAGTAGTTGCCACCGTGATGTAAATATTTTTTATATACCTTGCCAGATATATGCCCGTGCATTATCGCTTCACCGACTGAACTGTTTTCCATGTAATCCGAATCGTCGATATTCGAATACTACGCAAAAAGATATTTACTTGGACAAAAATTGATATGAATCGAATAATTGGAAGTATATACTTTATTCGCAGCTATATTAATTATCAAAGATATTTATTCAGACAGCACACAATATTTATAAAATATGTACAAAATATTTATAATAATTATTTGAATATTTGATAAATATTTATTAAAATAAATATATTTATAAATATTTCTCTAATCTTAGATATAGCAGATCATAAAGACTCATCATAAATATCATAAAAATATTCATAAAAATATTTACAAAATATTATTTAAAATATTTGTTTTTATTGTTTATTATTTTTTACTTACCATAAATATTATATAAAATATTTAGTCTATATTTTAATAACATATTGAATAAAGTTTTTGATATATATAAAATAATTATAATTTTTTTAAAAATAAATAATAAAAAATATTTATCATAAATATTGTGTACTGTCTGGGTCATATAGCTTTGCGCGGTGTAAGATCAAAATAAAAAAAATCTAAGTAAACTCAGACTCTCTAATTAATACATTATTTATACACATCTCATTATTATATTATTTGTGATTTTATATCACCCAAAGTTAAACATCTTTGATAATTAATACAGCTATGAGAAAGAGCACATATTTCTAATTATTCCATTATATTTGTATTGAACTAATTTTTTGTCTAACAAAAACAACGAGAAAAAATTATAAGTCAACAAATGGTAGTTATTGTCTTACAACGATGGAGCTTGCGATCGTCATTTCCGAAATACGCCTGAATACCGAGATATTCTTCGAAGACATTTCCGAGATTCGTTTCGCGTTTTCTTCTTTCTTTTGCGTTTCATGACTTGTCGTCAATTCATTCATCCTCTCAACGAAATCTTTGTTTGATTCCACCAGTTCGTTATAGCTTCCTTGTGTCTTTACGAAACCCTTCAAGCAAAATTAAACAGATTATTGGGTCGTTCGGAAAGTAATTTTGTTTTTTTTTCTTTTAGAAATATTTTTCATTACATCTTGATAACAAAATTTTTCATTATATATATTTTTCATTATATCTTGATAAAAAAATTTCTTGTTCATATTATTGTGTTTTAATTTTATTATTTAATTTTATTATTATATGTTAATTTTAATACGCATATTTTTTTTTAGTTTTGATATATGACTTATTCTCTCATGGATTAAATATATTACTTTATGAAAATATTAGCAATTAGAAAAAAAAAGGATCAATTAATTTGATAAAATATATGATTAATATTTTTGCTATTAAGCGATACTAGCAATAAAATTTTTGTATGAGAGATTTAAATTTAATTTTTCGAGTTGGAATAGAAAGGATAATTTAGAGGATCAAAATGCTGATTCAGAAATCTTTAATTCGACACTCACTCGCTCCAGCACGATAATGTGGTCTGCTTGTTTTAGAAACTGCAACTGATGAGTGACAAGAATCCTCGTCTTTCCGTGGAGATACTCGGTGATGCATTTCTTGTAGAGATGTTTGGCGACATGAGTGTCTACCGCGCTCAAAGGATCGTCGAGCAAATAAAGATCAGCTTGCCTGTAGACCGCCCTCGCGAGATTTACCCGCGCCCTTTGACCTCCGGAGAGAGACGCACCTCTTTCACCGACTATTGTCATATCACCCTGAGGCAACTGTTGAAAGTCCTTTATCAACGCGCACACGTTTGTCACCTGAAACCGCCAATATTAAAATATAAAATATTAAAGATGATTGGAAAACCTAAAAATAAAAAAACTTGAATGCTTCTCATTTAGTCCAACATTTTTCTAATAATTGAAATATTTAAGAAAGAAAGATTTAGAAAAAAAATATATAAGTTATATATTTTTATTTATTGAATCTTGATAAATATATTAAAAATAAATTTTTTTTAATCAAATAAATTATGTTAATTTTAATTTTTTTATTTAAGTGAATATATACTTTGTTTCCAAAATATTTTGTTATATTAAATAAATTATTATTTTCATGTAATAAAAATTATAATTTTTTAAACAAAATATTAAAAATTATAACATAAAAAAATATTTATTTAAAGATAAAAAATTATTTATTGAAATAAAAGAAAAATATGTTTTTGAAACAAGCAGCTTAAAATTAAAAATGTTTTTTAAAGAAATTTGTATAATAAAGATAAAAAACAAATTTTTTTTTTATTTGCAAATAAATCATACTTTGCTTTTATTTTATATTTTACTAATTAAAATATATTTGCTGCTTGATTGAAATAACTCCTTTGCAAGTATCTAAATAAATATAAATAAATAATTTTTTAAAATAAAAAAAAATATTTTGTACTTGGTACATTTTTCAGTATATACCTCATTATATCTGACTCTATCGAAGGGTTGGCCAAACAATATGTTGTCCTTCACGGTGCCACTGAAGAGCCAGGGTTCTTGGCTGGCGTAGGAGATGCGCAGATTCGTATTGTCCATGTGATAACCGTTAACCATTTTATTTTCGTAAGAAACATTTTTCGAAGATTCATGCATGAAAACTACGGTGCCCGCACCGGGATTCAGCTCTTTCAGCAGCAGATAGAGGACGGAAGACTTACCGGAGCCCACGGGACCAACCAGGGCGCACAACTCGCCCGGGTTGATGATCGCAGAAATGTCACACAAGGTCGGTGGCAGTTGACCGTTGATCCAATTCGCGGAGACGCGATGAAGCTTCACGCAAACTGGACGGTCATGTAATTCCTGCTCGAAAGTTTTGTTCTTGAAGATCTCTATTTGATTGCTCGTAACAGTTGCTTTGCTCAATTTTTCATCTTCAGGTAAAGGCAAACGCGGCGTTTCCTTGTTTACTTCGTCCATCAGCAGAATATCCTGCGTGTTGAACGCTCCGTTAGTGATTGAATAAATATGTAAGGGCAAAAAGTAGGAGAATCGATTTATAATGCAATTTAAAACGCGATTACGCACCTCCAATCGATTCATTGATACTATCATTTCGCCCAAAAATATAAGCGCTTGCGGAAAGTACATGGCCGCGGTGAGTTGAAGGATGTTGAAAAATGTTGCAAGAGTGTAAGTTATATCAGCGCTCAGATCATTTCCCCATAATACGAATGTTACTAATGTAAAGTAAAGGAGCAGCCTCTCGGTAAATACTATGATGGCCAAATATGCAGCGCGCACATACGCCGAGAATCGAATCTTCTTGATTTCCAGCGCTCTCGTTATCGATACAATCTTGCTGAACGGTTTTTCCCAGGCGTACATTTTTATCACCTAAAATTGAAAAAGAATAAAAGACCAAGAATTTAAGGATTTCTTTCGTAAAATCTAAAACAAAAAGTTTTTTGTGAAATATTTTAAATTTATTAAAATATATTATAATTATAATTATAAATTATAATATTATACCTATAATTATTATTACAATAATATTATAATTATAATTATAAATTTTATTAAAATAAAAAGAAGACAAGAATTTAAGGATTTCTTTCGTAAAATCGAAAAAAAAAAATATTTTTTGTAAAATTTTAAATTCATAAAATTTATTTAAAATTTTCAATAGAACGATGAAACTAAAATATTTCAAAGCTACCTGTATCCCAGCTATAAGCTCGTTCATCAGCTGCACTCGTCGATCGGTCAGTGGCGCGATCATGGCTCTAATATTACGACTTAGTAAACTGAAGGTTCCTTGAATAGGTAGGCAGATGATCAACAATAAACCGATGCCAACAAAAATCGAGCCACCAATCTTCTGCCACATTATGTATCCCATGATTGTGACCTAATAAATAGATAAGAACTCTTTAATAAATAATTTTTTTGTCATATACAAGGACAAATCATGTCTAGGAAGATAATGAATACATAAAAAAATATGCTGCTGTTCTTAACATAAATCTACATTTTATTCTCATTTGCATTTCAATGGAAAAAAAAAAAATGAGAGACAAGATATAAAATATAATATATAAAAATAGATAAATATAGAAATGTATAAAAATAAAGGTGAATATATCTTTTATAAAATATAACAAGTAAAATAAATGTATGTATTAATATTTTCTACGTAAAAAATTAATTAGTTTAAGAAATGATAATTAAAGGAGGCATATTTGCATGATGTACTTTTTGAAAATGTTTACTTTCTGAATATTTCATGTAATTCAATATTCACACAATATTCACGAACAATTTTTGAGGACGTTAAATGAAATGTCACCTGAAATGGCATAATCCATATAAAATTCAGATATATTGATACTGTATCGAAGCGATTGACATCGTTGCTGAGAAGATTCACAATCTGTCCAGCACCGGTTTGGCTTAAAGATGTTTGACTCAATCGCAATATCTGCAATAATTTTCAGAACGATTACAGGATTTATTACTGGAAATTGTATCTCCTAAACATGCAAGTCAAAATTTTCTTTCTTTATATTGCTATCTCTTTTCTTTCTCAAATAGCATATAAAAGTAGATAGCATCATGAATTAATCATCATTTAGAGAATGACCATTTATATTAAAAATTGAGCTATCATTGAATTTAGCTTTTCATTGAATTTATTTTTAGCTTAAAATTTTATTTTGCCTTAATAAAGCCAGTAATACAAATATTTTCTTTATTTCTTAAGTTATTTAATATAATATTATTCGAATAGTAAATTCACGAAAATAGAAAACAACAAAGCATTTTTATTATAAACGATAAATTTTTTTTTAATTGGTGTCTTTTTCTATCTGCGTGTCTTTGCATTTGGAAGGACAGCTGTATTTAAAAAAGAAGCCGGGTCATTCCTTTATACATAATCGCAAGATTGTAACATTTAACATACGTCAAATGCTTCGACCAAAGTCGAAGGATACATTTAATGAAGAAGATATTTATTCAAGCAGCTATTTGTTGTGTAACAACTGTTAACAATATACTTGACCTATTATTATAATCTTTTTTAATAATTTTGCATTCACATGCTATAAGAATTTGCGAAATAAAAGTTGAAGAAATTTAAGGCATAATAAAGGCGTTCAAAAATCAGTGAGAGAAAATATTATTAATGAATGATTGATAAATATTTTAATTTATGATTGCATGTAATAATTATATATTAATAAAAAAGAATCGCATATTATTTTATTATGATACAAAATATAGTATATGAATTTGTAAATTGTAATTATTAATATAGTAATTATTAGTATAGTTACGTAAGTTTAACATATATGTGTGTGTATGTATATATGTTTATATATAAACATATATACATACAAAGAAAAATATCTTTTTCTTGGAATCGTAAATGTATTATAAACAATATAAACAGGTATTGTAAAGTCAATTCATACAGCAACTTATTTCTTCAGAAATTAAAATAAACTAATTTAAATGAATTTTTCCAACCAACAGTTTCTTTTAATTTTACAAAAATTTTATTACAAAAATTCATCAATGATTTATATTGATGAATTTTTCTCACTGAACTTTATCAATATAAAATCGCAAGGTTTAATCAAAATCGTTCAATAGTTGGAATTGATCTCGAGACGCCATTTTTATTCAGAAAGAACAGAATTTTTCTATTTTTTTGAAACAAAATTTTTAAATTATTGTAAATTATTGTAAGGCTTTATTTAAAAATTATTATAACATTACCTTTCTGTAAACGAGGGAGCTGCAGGCAACACGTTGTCTCATGCCGATTTGTTGCGCTATTAATATAAAATGAGTAGACATCAGGGAGCTACTAAAAGTGCAGAGCACTAAACAAGCGATATAAATCATTGTCTCGTTTTTCCCTATCTTGTCCGTTTGACTTGTCCGTTTTTCGATAAAATAGCTGACGATCCAACCCTGAAGAATCGGTATCAAAATTTTCAATACGCACGCCTAAAAACAGAAACCCATTAATATTCCATTTATATAAATCTTTAACATAATCTTTTATTAATCTAGAAAGAAAAAAAATTTAATCTGTTTTTCTTTTTAACGCAAGAACTATTAACGTAGACGATACAGGATATTTCATACATTAATTGGTGTTTTTCATTTGGTATCACATAACGCTCGCAGACATTGCTATGCATTTGGTGCTTTTTTGCAAAGTTAAAATTATTATTATGATAACTAGTATTACTAATAGTTTTTACGTGTATAAATATGTAGATCCCGTCAATGAAATATGGCAACCAAAAGGCGCCGAAGAGCGCCTTGTATAGTCTTGGACGTGCATTTCTTTTTAACGGCACTTTCTGTCCATCTTTGCCCACAGTATATTCGAGCTTCTCTAACTTTTCCAACTCGCGATTCCAGTATCTACAAATGCATTAGAATGTTAAACATTCGTGTTTTGAAAAAAAAAGAATTGCGCGGCGAGTTAGTCAGTTCAAAAATATTTTCATAATTATTTTGTACTTAAATAAATATATTAAATCTTAAGAGTTTTATGAATTTTGAGATTATGCTTACGATATTTACGAAACATTATTACATAATAAATCAGAGTTGATATTAATTTAAAAATATTCTTTATTTTATTATATCTTGTGTTATTAATTATATTATAAGTTGATATATTATTTATTAGTTGATTTGTTGTTAATTTTTACTAACTTTACTTTCTCTTTATCTTATTTTATTATTACTTTTCTTTTATTATTATTAATAACAAAAAATAAAGCATTGTAATATTAAAAAATGTATGTTCAAAATAATTATGAATACACTAATTTAATATCTTTTCTGTATAAAATATATATGAGAGCTATAATTATTACAAACATTATTATTACTTTTGTACGCTTGCAATAAAAACAGGAAATACTCACTTTTCTAGATGATCTGTCACTTTTTCAGAGTCATCTTCTTTTAAGCATTGATAAATATCGGATTCCTTCAGATCAGTCTTTGAGCCTTTTAAAAATAAATTTAGCGTCCACCTGTGCACGCATTGCGAAATATAATATAAATTTTACCTTCAAATCAAGATATATGTTTGGAGAAAATAACAAAAAAGAAATAATAATTTAAAATTTTTCTATCAATAATAAGATAATTATTTATGGAAATCAAGAACTTATATATATATATATATATATATATATATATATATATATATATATACGAGGGTCATTTCATAAGTAATGCGCAATGTGGTAACACTGATGCAGACAATGAATGATACAATCTCAAAAAAATTTATGGATAGTTACAGTGCAGAACTTGAGGAAGCGATAAGGCTTAAAAAATTTGCATAGTGCGTGTCATTGTGAATTAATGAGTATTAGAAATGGCCTTTGCAGTATATGTATATATATATATATATATATATATATATATATATATATATATTATTAAACAATTATTTTCTTTCATATTATTTCACAAATATACTTTACTTTACACTATATTTCACTTTAACAACAATATATCGATTAGTTTCCTTAAGACAGTGAAAGAGTTTCGAGAAGTTTTTTTAAAACATAAAAAAAGATAAATTGCTTTTAATATAAAAACAATACGATATGGTAATGTGTACAGCGATTCATATTCGATATAAAATAATCTAAAATATCACATAAATGATAATTATAATAACGCTAAATAATGCCTAGAACTGATGTGTATAAAAAAATAAGGGTATGGGTATGATTAAACACAAATTTTACATAACGTCAATTCTTTCAATTTCTTATCTACGAAATAATTTGTTAATTTTATATTAATGTAATATAAAATGTATTGTAAAGTGTAAAATTTATTTTAGTCGATTTATAATCCGCGACAAAATTTAAGATTGAATTTTATTTAGAACAAAATTCTTTGAAGAATAAAAAATCTTGCATTTCTTTCGTTAAAAATATATTCGAAATTTTATATTAAATATAAACGAACCAGAAAAATAGCCGACTAAAAATATTCGCAGTCTCCTTAGGACTCCGTTTCATGTGAGTTGTGTCCTTATTCATGTTTTCGCATTATTGAAAGAGAGAATTTTGAAGATCTTACAAGATTCGACAACACTTTAGATTATCAGAAAAAAATGAGAACAATTATAGTTAGTGCTTAAGTTATCTCTTCTTCTTCTCTCTCTCTTTCCTTCGAAACACACTTTCCGAGAGTCAATTCTTTACTGAAATCATTAGCAACTGTACAGCTGCTTTTTTATTGCCTTAGACATCACTGATAACAATGCGTAAACTAGAACACAAATGTTATTTACTTTATATAAACGTAACTATACTATATATATATATAATGCATGTAGATTTCCTTCTGGATTGTTATATTTTTTTTGCATTCTTTTTTTATGTAACTTTTACAAAGAAGATATATACATATTTGAAATAAAGTTTTTTATATATAATGCTTTTATAATATGTATTAAATTAATATCGTTTTTTTACAATAATTTATTGAACAAACGAGTGGATTTAACGCCTTTTTTATCTTTTTTTGCAAAGATAATTTTTCAAAGATTTCCATATATAAGATACTCGATTTTTTCGATAGTATCATATAACCCAGAAAAAATTGATTATATAAAAAAATAAATTACTGCTATTTTTATATTTTTTCTGCTTTTTGAATATTTTGTTGTACTTTGGTTTATTTATTTGATTTATTTATATACAATATTTTTTATATGCATAATTCATTTCGTATAAGCTTACACTATATATATACATAGTATTTAACAATTTATACTATATATTTATTTAACATAATTTATAATACAGCGCAGGAGAATTTGTATAACTAATCGTGCAAAAAGATGGAAAGATTTGGATTATAATGAAGAGAGATTAATAATGAAGTAATTTACAAAAAATCACTTCTAACCTGAGCTCATCAAATATGCAAAAATGATTATTTACGAGTACAAAGATATTCGTACGAGTAAAAATTAATTCGTAAATCTATACATTTACGAATATTTTTGTAATAGTTTAGTAAACTATATATAAATATAAAAAAATATATATTATATATTTATATATAAAATCTGCTTGGCAAACGCAGTCTCCGTATTCTATATAATAAGATACGTATAACAGCAAACAACATTTGCAATATATTATCATAACATTACTGCGATATTATTAATAAACCTGTTGTATAATTATTTCACTTATTCGTAGATTTTCTTCAATACTTGTTAATATTATATCGAGACTTTCATCATAGCAATATATATAGTCTGTAAATGCAGTTTACAAAAATATTGAGCTTATTTTTATGCTTTAATAAATGTGATAACAATAATTACAACGTATAATTACAACAAGTAAAAAAATTAAGTATATATTGTTTTGTTAAGTATCTGAGTTTAGTTCGGAATATTTCTTTGGTGTCGATTATAATTATATATTTGCGATACCGCGAACTATAAATCTTTCATTAGAGCCGCCATGCAATCTTTGCTGAGAAAAAATCACAGATTGAAAGAGAGAAAGAGAGAGAGAGAGAGAGAAATCGATATAATATTTTATATCGATATAATCGATATAAATTATAACTGTTATTAACTATTATTTTCAATAAATATTTTATTGGCTTTGATATAAATAAATTTATTTAAATTGTTGAAATCACAAATTATATAGCAATTTTCATTTTTAGATTCTACTTTATACATGTGCTGAATGTTATGATAATGCGATGAAATGTTCACAATATATAAATATTATCTTATTGTTAAGTGTATAAACCCATGTTTTTAAAACAAACTTTGCGTTACCTCGCTGACCAAATTAAATTTATATACGCTCATTTTACTAAGAGATTTAGAAATATTTATGATTTCTAAAAATATAAGTAAAAGCTTGAATATAAAGAAATATAATACGTATTACTGTGATCATCATATGAAAAAACTTGATAGTGAGAATAATCTAACAAAACGATCATTAAATACATGACATGCAAAAATATGATTCTCTGTAAACGCTGATACGCATTATAATACTTATGAGAAGTATCGTGTCTACACAAGAATGTTCCGAAGAAAGGCATACAACAATTTTCTTAAACTTGTAGAAAATATAAGTGAAACTTGTCTGCATGCAAATACAATAACGTCTTCTTTACATATACTCTTTTTGTTCTTTCTATATTACAGATATATCATATCACATATATTGAACGACCCATGCTTTGAGCTCGATTGAGTATAAAAAGCGGAGAATCAAAAAAAAATTCAATTAACAAATATTTATTTTCATAAATCCATGTTTCATCATGTTTCTCCATATTTGTTTACATACGATTGCTTAGCTATCTTGAGGAGTTGGTCGTACATGCCTGGACCGGTTTCTCTTACCAACGAAGTGAATTGACTGTAGCTGTTTTGCAATAATATATGAGGGTGATCGTATTCCTGTTAAAAAAATAAAAACCAAATTATAATTTCAGTTACATTTTTCATATTTATTATTGTCTTATTAATATTTTAAATTAAATATTACAACTGACAGATGAATAAATTAATACATTTATTAATTAGCACGGTAGAATAAAGCAATATATGATGAGAAATTTGAAATAAGGGCCTCGTGTTCCGAGATTTCGAGAAGAAAGAAATATTGAATGAATGCATTATTGTTTCAAGCTATACTTACAGCCATACGACCCTTATCCATCACCAGAACCTTATCGCTATCCATTATAGTGTTTAATCGATGCGCAACCGTGAGCATCGTGCAGGCCGCAAACTTTTTTCTGATGGTGCGTTGGATCAGCGCGTCGGTATGCGGATCGACGTTCGCGGTCGCCTCATCCAGCATCAATATGCGATTGTTTCTCAGAATGGCTCGCGCTAAGCATACCAATTGCCTTTGACCGACACTGTAATTGCTGCCTCTGTCAAACACGCGACTATCCAAACCATTCCCGTTGTTAATGCCGACCGCGTCCTTCAACTCAACCTAAAATGGATATATTATTAGGCCTAAAATATAAAATATATAGATATATTATTATATAAATATAGATATATTATTAGTGTAATATATTCGTAATTATTTAATGTGAAGTGTTATGGAACCTTGGAGTCTTGGAGCTTGAATGGATTTTGGGAAGATTTTCGGAAACTTGAAAATTTGAAACTTTAAGATCTTGAGAGAAATGGAAATATTGCGAGCTCAATATCTGTGAAAGTTGCAAGATTACGATCTTCATTAATCGCAGTATTGCTTTCAAATTAAATATCATCAGTCTACAAACCTCTTCGAGTGCTTCCCACAAGTCCCTGTCGGGGAATTCATCGAAGGGATCTAGATTACGTCTTAGAGTGCCTGAGAATAATACAGGATCTTGAGGGATGATGGATATTTTGCGTCGCAAATCCTCCAAGGCGATCAAGCCCGTGTTTATGCCATCGATCTCAATAATTCCCTCCACTTTCGCCAATCGAAATAGAGCTGCTATCAATGATGATTTTCCGGCACCAGTTCTTCCCACAATACCAACCTGCGTAATAATTATCGAAGCATCTCTTGTAGATTAAACATTTTTTTTGCTTTGTTTCTGGTCACATATGGATCACAATGTTTTGTCGCAGTTTTAGCTATTTTAAAGTGTTCAAAAAAATCTACAAAAATTTATATATATTCTTTGACATCTTTGTAGAAAATGAGTATGTACAACAAAAGATAAAAAAATAATTTTTAATGTTTTTTTATTGATTAAAAGTTTCGGGATATTTTATTAGTAAAACAATAATTATTAAATGATCCATTGTGACTTTTACATTAATTATTTTTAATCTCTTTATATTAATATATTTATTTTTTTCATATATATATATATATATTATTTTCATATATATATATATATATATATATATATATATATATATATATATATATATAATTTTTATTTTACATTTTATATTTATTTAAAATTTTTTAAATTATACTCGATATTGAACTCGAATACTCGAGATTAAAATCACAGTTTCTTAAAAAGAAAAAATTGCTTTCTTTTTATTTAATTATTATCTTGTTTTGCAGAACTTTTTTCGAAAAAAGAACTTTTTAATATTTTGTGTGTGAATCCTACAAGAATTAGAACTCTAACTTTTCAATAAAAAAAAAATAAATAAATCAATAAATCAATAAATAAATAATTAAATTTCTATTATCTATTTGTTTTGCATGATCTCTAGATTGTTAAATCTAGAGATGAAGAATCTTGTTACTACATTTTTCCATAAAATTCTCGTACCTTCTCCCCGGGATAGATCACCATGTTCAAGCTCTTAAGAACAGGCGGATCGTCATCTGAGTAACGCATATAAACATTTTTGAATACGATGCTACCGTCATTAGGCCAGCCCTTGGGTGCATTATCCGGCAATGCCAGATTTTCCTTGTCTTTCTTCTTTAGATACGTTCCTCTATCTCTTAAATTCGGTTCTGCCGCAAGTTGAATGTATTCCAGCACGCGTTCCACCGCCATCATCTGATTCGTCACCTCGGCGCTCTGTCGCATTCCCCACTGAATTATTCCGGTCATTGCCATTATCTGAGTGATAGCCAATCCAACCTCGCCACCAGAAAATGCTGAAATATATGTATAACTTCTTTAATTTCTTTAAAAATTTGGATTAGATATCCTATTATTTTTATAAAAAATATTTTAATTTAAATAGTAAATATTAAAAATAGAGAAACTTGTTAATTCACGAATGGCTGTACTGATTTAAATATTTTTACATATTGTTGAAAAATTATATTAAAAAATTGAAGTTAAAACATTTGATTTAATTACTGACTCATCTATTGAATAAAGGTGAATACTTTGACAATATTTTAACGATCAACGTTTTATTTTACGAAATAAAAATATTATTATAGGTAAGATAAACAAAACAATTCTCAAATAAATTAGTAATTTTTTTAAGAAATATAATAAAAGCATTATAAAATTTCGAAAATAAAGATAGTTTTAAAATGAAATAAAAGTTTCATAAAAAGAGCAGTTTGTAAATGCAAATTTTGGAGATTGATTAAGAAATTGATGCTTACATCGATTAAATAGCAAAAAGCTAAAGGTGACAAGCGAAATGAAAAAGAAACAGAATATATCCAGAGTAAATCCGAATGCTGTGCTAGTGACGATATACATATAAACTGTGGACGTGTGTACATCTTGCAACTTGTCAAATTCTTGCTTGAGTATGTTTTGAGCGCAGTACGCTCTGATAGTTGTCAAACCGTTCAACGTGGCATTTAGATGAGTAAATACTGGCGAACGAGCTGAAATACAAAAAAAAATAACCCATCATAAAAAGCATCAAAAAATAAAT
Source organism: Cataglyphis hispanica (assembly GCF_021464435.1). Classification (NCBI taxonomy): domain Eukaryota; kingdom Metazoa; phylum Arthropoda; class Insecta; order Hymenoptera; family Formicidae; genus Cataglyphis; species Cataglyphis hispanica. The sequence continues at coordinate 3,762,888 of NC_065972.1, forward strand.
GTGTAAATTAAAAATTAATAAATCCCACAAAAAAGTAAAAGATTAAAATTCAAAAGTGACCAAGCAAGGAAATTTATTTTGAAGACGCAATGAATCAAAAAGATTCTATTGCATTTTTAAAGGACTTTTAATAGTTAGATATAAAACAAATAATAAATGAAATATTAATAAATGAAAATAATAAATAATAAATATTAATAATAAATAATAAAAATTAATAAATAAAAATTTTTTGAGAGAAAGAGCAGACTAATGTAAGTAAAGAAAAATAGACGTACATATTCCTTCCAGTCGCTTGACATTTTTACTGGTCTTAAGATAAACTTTGCGGATCCAGTAAAATATTATGCTAATAAACACGATGGGTACCAAGAAGATGGGATTGACTATGCAGGTTACTATCAGCGAGCCGAACATCATCATGTTCATCTGCCCGGCATCCAGGCAAGCCTTGGGTAATAATTCGTCGATAGTGCCCATGTCCTTGGAGAACCGGTTTAATATCCTACCGCTAGGATTGGTGTCGAAGAATCGCATTCCCGTGCGAATTAACGCACTGAACATCATATCGTGCAAACGCTGACTACAAGTCATGCACGTTTTATAAAAAAATAGCGACCTGGTAATACCGATAATGAAAATGCCCAGCACAATGCCTGTGTAGATGTAGATATATGTCATCATATCCTCATCATCCGAGAAAATAGTACCTAAATGATTCGTTGTTATGTTCTCGTAAATATCCGTTTGATTCAAGCTATGTTGCTTGGCTAGATATTTTTGATTTTCCACAGTATTGACTCTGACAGAAACAAATTAAAAAAATTAATTAGAAAAAAAAATTAAATAGAAAAAATATGTATTTACTTAAAATTTAAAATTTATTAATTTTATTTATTAAATTTATTTATTAAATTTATTATATTTTATAAAAAATGAAATAGACATGTATTGTTTCTTTATCAAAAGAAATAATTATTTCTTTTCAAATAGATACTTACAAGAAAGGCACAAAGAAGTCGCTGAGACTGACAATAAATTGCGTGAGGATGAACAGCAATAGAACAATGGAGGCCATGTATAAATTGGCACCAGTTTGGAAGAACTTGATAAATATAGATCCTTTAACTATACCACGTGATGTTCCCTCAAGACCATTGTTTAGTTGCCCTTCATCTTCGTCTTCCTCTTCGTCATCTGTGGCACCACTACTGGCGTCCGGAGTACGACTCTGTCAAATAAATTTTATTATCAGTAACACATTTCCTTTTTTTTTGTTTAGATATTTATTATTAAATACCTTTATTATTATGAAAACATGAAATCTCAAAAAATTATAAAAATTTATATCTTTTTTAAACTGTCTTAACTTCAAGTTTACAAAAAAAATAAAAATCAATATCTTATAAAATTCTCTTTATCTCTTTTTGTAACGTTATATATATTTATATATTTTTATTTACTCTAATACTCGCGGAGGAAAACTTTCGTCTCATGTTCATGCTCTTTTCTAAAGACGAGTCATCGATCTCGTTCTCCGCTGCCAAGAGTACTCCGTACTCGGGTCGATACTCCAATAAATCTTGATAATGTGAAAAGTACTTTATTCTTCCTTGTTCGAGCAATATAATGGCGTCCACTCCCTTTATGTATTGCAGCTGATGCGTCGCCAAGATCCTAGTCTTATCGGCTAGGTATCTCTGAATACATTCTTGAAACAAATGTTTGCTGACGTGTGCGTCGACCTAATTTTATCAAATGAAAACAATTTTTTACATTATTGAAATTCAAAATTTAATTAATTTTATTCGTAAAATTTAATTTATTGATAAATTACTTTCAAGAAGAAAGAATCGAAATTCTAGAAATTAATCAGAAAAAAAGCTATATATTGTTATTATTGTTAGCTCATCCCCAGACAACACATGTCTTTAAATAATGATTAAAAAATGATTGAAAACCGTCTTATTGCCTTTAAGATGTCTTTTAGCCTTTTTATGTTGTCTGGGTCGGTTTTAAGATTTACAATTGAAAAAAAAAATCATAAAGAGCCCGCGTTTAAAGACTATCAATCCTATATCTTGTATATAATCATTATACATAAAAAGATAAAAAATTCTGACTCTTTTAAAAGTTGCTTACCGCACTTAAAGGATCATCCAAGAGGTAGATGTCCGACTGTCTGTACAGGGCCCTGGCCAGATTTATCCTGGCTTTCTGTCCCCCAGACAATGAGCTGCCACGTTCGCCTACTATGGTTTGGTCGCCCTGCGGGAACTGTTTAAAATCGCGCAGCAGGGCGCAAGCCTTAACCACCTTTTGATATCGGTGGCGCTCATAAGGTTGTCCGAAGAGTATGTTCTGTCGAACAGTGGCACCAAATACCCAGGCTTCTTGACCGGCATAGCTGATGCTGCCGTTGATCTTGATTTGACCTCCCGTCACGGTGATCTCACCTAGAATCGCAGACAGAAGAGAGCTCTTACCGCTGCCCACCATGCCAATCACGGCGTACAGCTTGCCCTTCTTCATTTCCAGATTCAAATCCTCCAAGATATTTTGCGAATGCTTAGTCTCCCATTTGGCAGTTACATTGATCATTTTGATGGCACAACTGTCATCGTTGCACGTGGATAACCGCTTCTTTTCTGCAAATAATGAAATTTAGTTCACACAGTTCTCCGACAAGTATCAGCGAAACACTTGATTTCGCATACTCACCCTCAATAAGATCAACGGTGTTCTGTAGCAACTCGCTAGCAACGATCATTAATCCGTTCTGCTTTTTGTAATCATTATTTTCGTCTAAGTTTTCATAATTTTCCTCGACATCGTCGTCTATGAAGGGCAACTCTTGGTTCCTCTCCTCCTGCTTGTAGACGGTTTGCTTGTAATCAGAACAGAGGCTAGAATAGTCGGAGGCCGCCTTAGAGATGCTGTTGTTCTGGAACTCATCGAACAGGAGGAAACTCTGAAGCCTGCGTATAGCCACCATACACTCGGCCAGCTCGGCGAAGCCGCGCACAAACATGCCAGTCATAGTCTGCGCAAGAATGTTGAAGTAGGACGAAACGACGAAGACTTTATCGGCGGTGATCTCGTTGCCAAACATCAGCATGGTGACGAGGGTGCAGTAGAGCGCCATTCGAGTCGTGAAGAGATTGAAAGTCATGTAGATGCCACGGATGTACGAGCTCTTGGTCACCACTCGTAACTCGAGCTTACGAGCCAGCTCGACCATCGCACAGAACGGCTTCTCCCACGCGTACATTTTGATCACCTGCACCCCGGAAATAATCTCGTCCATCAGCCGAACTCGCTCGTCGGTCTTGATTGCTGTCTGCAGACGAAACTTGGACGACAGCTTGCCGGTGTAAGCTAAAATCGCGAGAATGAATGAAGAACTTGTGTGAAGAAACTTTGCCAAGGATTTATCCAAAGATTTAAATTGTTATTGTTTATTTAATTGAATCAATTATCGGCCAAGAGACTCACATTGGATCGGCACAACCGTGAAGATAGCGGCGATACCGATGAGACCGGCATAGCCGACCTCCTGATACAGGATGTAAGCCACTATCAGGGCGGATAGAGGCGCCGACCACATGTGATGGATAAAAATGGAGACGAGATCAAATCTATTGACATCGTTAGCCACCAGATTGACAACTTTTCCCGGTGCTGTCTCGCCCAGCGCAGTCTTGCTCAGACGCAGAGCCTGTGAGACAAATGTAAAATATTGTTACATATTTCATAATTATTATTTCAAGAGTTAATACACTGATGAAGGTAATTCAAGAGTTAATACACTGATAGATTATGTTGTGGAATAAAATGCGATTCACAAAAAACGTTTTAATCTTTTACTTTATATATCGCATAAGTAAATGTCAAAGTTCTGATCTGTGACATTATTAGCAGAAAACTTTTAAATTGATTCTTTCTTCATATTCCCTTATAACTTTTCCATTTTCTTTTCTTCTTAAAGTATTCTCATTCTCCTTCCTTTTTTTTTTATAGAATCGAAAAACCGGACGAAGATAAAGTAAAGGAAGTTCCTTTCAAAACGCATTTTAGATACGGCTTTTAGATACGGCATTTTAGATACTTTTTATCTAATCTTTATTTTCCGAAAGATATTTTTTTTTTCAGACAGATCTAAATAAATTGCTCCAAAAAACAGATAGCCAGTCTTTCTTCCTGGAAATAAAGTCCGAGTGGACTCCCGGGGTCCTTCTCTTGTACGAGAAAAAAAAGAAAATTTTCTCCGGCATGACTGGGGAGCCTTGTATCAGGATCCTCGGTATCTATACAAGATTTTCCTCTAAAAAAAAAAAGAAAAAATAGATAACCAACCTTTCTGTACACCACGGAACAGACGGCCACGCGGACCTTGGCGCCAACGTGAAAAGCTCCGAAAATGGTTTGATTGCCGCTTATCACGTTCATGCCGGTTGCTATACATATTCCAGCCGCGTACCAAAGAGCGTTTTCGTACGATTCGACCGAGTCCTTCCGGAAGTAGCGCAAGAGACCACCCAGCAGCAACGGCGTGCCCAATCTGCGAATTTTGCATTAAAATTAATATTTTAGAATGTCTGCTGCATGATTTTATCAGAGTAAATATAATATTTTATTTTATTTTTATATATTATAATATTAGATACTGTTTCGTTCCAGATTATAAGGTTTAATTATAATAATTATAATAATTTTTAATGCATGTGATAATTTTATTATACTTTATTTTGATATATTATCATTATGTGGAAACACGTCCGCGTTTAAAATATCTTATGTTCTAAATCTTTTAGTCTCTAACTTTATCATTTCATTTTCTCATCCCCCAAATCTTTCTTAATTTTCTATGTATAAGAAGTTAATCTCTTAAAATAATCGAGCTATTGTCGCTTTAATTTTATCTCTAAAAAGATAATTTTAATTATCAATAAATTGACGATCGAACGCGTTATTTTTCACTAAAATCGATTGTCCAATCGATGATACCTTATCACAAACTCGTTGAGTATCTGAATCATTCCGAGCAAGAAGTACTCCCACAAGAATGTACGGAAAATGGTCTTCAGCAAACTCGGATTGCGTTTCCATTTCTTCGAATTTTCCAGTTCGATTTTCCATCGTCTGAAAACAGATCGATACTCTACGCGTTATCATTATTGCTGCGCCTTAATAAAGAAAAGAAAGGAGAAGTAAAAAAAATCATTAAAATATCTCCTCCTCTCTCCTGTCATATGATGATCCCGATACTTACTTTTCTAACCGATCTCCGAGCAGATTCGATCGGTCGACTTTCAGAGGGTCAAACAAGTCCTCTGATTCTAGAACTTTCTTGTACCCTGTCTTGAATAAACTGATAGTCCACCTGATGATTCGATGAGAGAAACGATTTAATTAAATGTGATTTTATCAAAAATTATGTACTAAAATGTAAGCGATATAATCATGAGAATAAATGACAAAGTCAAGAGTGAAAATTGAAAGATTAAAAACTTATTGTTGGAAGGATTTTATAACTTGAAGAGAAGCATGATGGCACGACAATCTAACTTTGTCATCTTATCTCGACAAATGCAATATCATTCTTAAATACAAAATAAATTTGCGTGAGGAGATAAAGTGTAATTTAACATAGTAAAAGACAATTTTACGTGCTACGCGTGCGTTATATATCGCACATTGTGCATTATTGCGAAATGTCATTCTAAATAATTGATGTCAATATTAACGCAATTAATGATTTTTATCTTCATATTAATGCATGAATATTATCACAAATGTTAAATTGACGCAAATATTTAAATGTGCACATATCCAAACACATCGAATATATTTTAATAATTTCTCTAAGTATTTAAATATCTCTACATACCTCTAGATTCCATGAATTCTCATGAAAAGTTTGATAAAATTTCGATTCATTGAAAAGAGAAATTGCACGACTCACCACCATAGTAATATCGATAGAATGTTCGCCTTCTCCCTTGGATTCGGCTTCGATTTGGTTTTCGTTGAATCCATCAGTCCTTATGCGCAGCATTAACTCGCCGCAAATTACTTGAACCAGCGCGATGAAACGATCGATTAGATTAGCTTATCCACCACACGATTATTAACACACGTATCACTTGTATTCGACGTTTGAATCGATTTTTTTTTTTTTTAATTTGTGTGTAATGAAGAACACTTTTATTTTCTCTTCAACAATTTGCAGTTTCAGTATATCTTATCAATTATCATCAAAAATCGGGCGATATTGAACTGAAGTAGTGAAAATTGACAGCTTTTGATATCGAGATTATCAGCCGCGATTTCAATCACAGTGAAATTAACACTTCGCGTATCTCCTTGTATCAGCTTTTTTTGCAAATATCATCAATTCCCACGATCAATCGTGTTTATTTATTTCGCAAGTCTTCGATGAGGCTCTTAAAAAAGTAAGATGTCAGCTGCTAGATCGCCTGTCACCACTTGATATTTATCTTCAAGTGCCTTTTTGCGATTCTCAAGACGTCTGAATAATTCTCTGTAGCAATTTTTAAATAATAATAATTATTTATTGCACGCACGCACACACACACACACACACACATATATATATACACATATAATAATTATGTACTTGACATTATTATTACTCTTGTGTGTAACAATTACTTAAAAAATGTATATAGTTGATAATACTTGAATAAAAATTTATTTTTGCTAATAATTTTCAATTGATAAAACTTCGGAGATTTATTTCCACTTACTAATATTTTTCTATTATTTTTGCTTTTTTAAATTCTGTCAATTGCTATAGTAGTAGAAAAATTAGGCACACTGGACGATTGTAGTGAGAAGAACAATCGGCTTGTCGATCCAGCGTTCGAATATGAATTCTTCGAGTATGTCTATCTGTTTAAAAAAGAAACTTGTATCATTCGCTTGCACTCTCTTCGCTTTATCTAACTACACGCGATTTGTTTGCATGCTGTGTCATTTCTCAAATAGCAAGGAAGGTCATGTGATCGTAACTATAACTCGCATTTACTCGTATAAGTAATAAAGTACAATTAAGATGCATGCTCGTCATGAGTTTGCGATCGACGGCTTGGTAGAGAATCTTATTTTTATGCTAGACATATATTTACAAGTCTGAGAAAATTAAAATTAAAATTATATTTAAATAACAAAAAATCCTGTAAGATAAGATTTAAAATTGAAAGTTAGGAAATGTCGCACACAAAATTATAAATTGAGAGAGATATAAACTAGAATAATTACAGATTGCAAAATTTAATTTAAAAGATTATAGATTATAAAAAAGTTATTTAAAAAATATAATTAATACAAAAATTTAATTTATGTGTTATTAAAATTCATATTTATTAATAATTATTTGACTATTTATTCAATCTATTCAATTATATAAAATTAAAAGCGTCACATGCATATTATTAAGCGTCCGCATATTATTAAAACTCTTCGGGATTTGTCGTCTATAGTTAACTTTTCTTCATGCAATATTAAAAATATATTTTTAATTAATATTATGCTAGACACTAATATTTAATAGAGAAAATCCATTTAGATTTTGACGGATGTGTACAAAGTTTATCGGTCATTGACTAGATATAAGCTACAATGACGCAAAAAAAGATACATTGATAAAATCCTTATAATAGATAAACCTCGCATTCACGTATTATTATCTTCGGTAATTAATAGGCTCTCAGAATCTCTTAGAATTAACTTCTTTATTACTTCGAAATCCATTATTTCAAGGACCTCGTTTCAAGTTTATACTTCAAATTCCTATAAAGCTCCTTAAAATGTTTTCTATATAAAATATGAAAAAAGGCAGTTAAGAATTTTAATTATTAAAAAAAATTTAATTATTAAAAAATTAAATAATTTATTAGAAAATAATATGAATTTTTATGATTACAGCTCTCGATTTCGGATTCTTTTCCACAATTAATAATTACGCCTATGTAGAGAGAAACATTCAAGGTTCTATACGAAAGGAAACCAAGTCTGTTTTTTACCTGTCGTTTTGAGTTCTGCTAATCGGGTTCTACGAAAAAGAGAGAGACTTGGTTTAAACACAGGATCGGATTTATCTTGTTTAGGAAGTCTTCGTATATTTGTATATTTTCTGTGCCTAAGTGTTCTTATGTGTCTACAGCAAAATCCGATCCTACTTAAGATATGTTACGTAAATTTGCAAATCAAACTTTGCCGAGAGAAAAGAAAAAGTAACGATTGTTTCGTCAAAATTGACACACGTTCGTGATAATGAAAAGAATCCATTCAAAATATATATACATGTGTTTAATGTATTAAAAAGTATATAAATGTGCTATAAAAATACATATATGATATAAAATATAATAATATATAAAGCAGATGTGGAGCATACTATTTATATGACTACTATAATTAATATGATGTTTATTGATTTAATTTATGGGATAAAATTTACTCTCTTTTTCCATTGTTTTCTGAATTCTCTCTAAAAATAATTAATAAATAATTAAATATCCTGTTCGTTACTGGCAATATCGCGAATCTAAATATAATACGTTATCCCGCGATATTTTTCAGAGAATATGATGAGCCATATGCGCGATAACGAAATAAGACCATTGTGACTTTATTAACGTTCATATATCGTAATATCTGCAACATTTATATTTAAAAAAGTGTAAATATCAAAATATCTGATTTTGTATCATAATTCACATCGTGATTTATATTGTCATTCATTGATTCATTACTCGTGTGTTTATCACATATTTAATTATCATTTCTTATTATCAATATATATTATCTATTTTATCTTAATATAATATTAATTAATATAAAATATTAGTAGCTCTCTGTACTTGTATATTATATTCATTTTTATTTATTAAATTTAAATAAATATTTTGCTATTTTGCAATTTTCACGATCAATTTTTTCATCCGATCTGCAATGATTAAACCATTACTCAGTGTTTGGCCAATATATTTGTGTTATGTATTGAAATATATGATTTTTGTAAAGACAATGAAATCGAGAAACAAGTGCAAAACGGATTGCTTTGTTAACAGAAATTATTTCAGATTATCTGATTTCAGTATTTATATTATATATTTATATATTATTTATATATTATATATTATATAATATTATATATATTTATATATTATATATTATATATTTTCTTACAATATTTACTCGTCAAATCATGATAATACAAAAGTAAATATTTTCTTTCAATAAGGATCTATTATAATGTAAGATTGCATAATAAACGGCAAGAAACAAAGTAACAGTACTTTGTATAAACGAGATACTTAAAAAAGAACATATGATAAATATTGAAAAAAAGAAACGCACGATATAAAGCAGAAACGCATTATATAAAGAAATCAATTTGCTGTTTTTTCAAACGCAAAAATGTTACGACACATTGCACGCAAGTTACGTGGTATGCAAATTTGATTAACACGTATAGCAAGGTTCCAAAGGTTACCTTATAGAATATATTTAATAGTCCCCAGACTTGTCTTTCTGACAAGTAGCATCATCTGTGTCGATCATGAATAATGCAGAAGTGATTAAGTTGTCTTTTCCAGCCGTATATCTTAGCGTTAAGCGGCAAATTAATCTTTATGAATAAATTTAAAATGTCAAAAAAAATTCATTTCTCGCTTTTATTACGTAGGTCGCAATATTATTATACTGCTCTATAATTATAAATGTAAATTCATAAATGTGTGTATGCTTTTGATTATTTCTTTCACACAAATTTTTCTTTTTAATAAATATTTTAAATCAAAAAATGAATAAAATATCTCAAAAAATTGATTAAAGTTTGAGCATAGTTTTTGATAGAAATAATCAAAGCAATATATATATATATATATATAGCGTGTAATATTTGTACATGTGTGTGATAATAATTTCATTATTTAATATATTATATAATAATTTAATATATTACTTTTTGTCATATTAATTAAATAATTTTCCGTAAGAATACAAAAATCCTATATAATGTGTTCTATATGATTATTTTTTCCTCAATCATCTCATACGCACATGTGACACATCGGGATTAATTTATTAGAAACAAAAGCATTAGTGCATTTTGACCCGAGTAGAGATCCGCAAGAGAATGAATAACAACGTGATAGCGATATATGTAGGAGTATATTGGCGATCAATGGTCGGAAGAAGAATAAGCCACGCAAAACGCGGAACAATAGCAAAGTTATATAATATGGCAGTTTTTTCTTAATACAATCACGTAATATCCAAGATCATATAGCCAGAGCCGTCACAATTAGCAACCGCAAACAGGCCCTAAACCCACAAATTTATTGACACTGGAAATGATAAGAATGACAATAATTATTATAAATTTAAATGATATATTGAATATGTGTGTACGTGTGTGTGTATGTAGAGCAAATATTCTTCTAATGTTTCTCTCCCAAGAGAAAATATTTCGGCACTCGAATAAATCGGTTTATCTACTCCGTTGGGATATCATAACAATATACAGTTGATATCAAATAACGATAGGAGAAAAATATTATTAAACTTCTGTCGAGACATAACTTCGATATCAAGATAATTTTCAAATATTCGTAATAATTCGTAAAGATATTTAAAGATCGTAAAATAAGAATGTATTTCTTTGATAAAAATTCATAATTTTTCAAAAATATTTCAATTACACTTTAAAAATAATAGAATAAATATTATAATTATTATATATTAATATATAATTATTATAATTGAATTAAAATTTATTATATATTAAATATATAATTATTATAATTGAATTAAAATTTATTATATATTAAATATTATTAATGCTAGAATTAAATTAAGATAATAATAAATAAAATATTATAATATTTTTATATTATTATTTTATAATATTATATTTTATTAATTATTAATTTTATCACTAATTCACTATTAATATATAATTAATAACTATTAATTTTATCACATATAATTGATAACTATTAATTTTATCACATATAATTGATAACTATTAATTTTATCACATTCACAATTTATAATTAATAATAATTTTATAATTAATAATAATTTCATAATTTTTACTTTGTACCTACAAATTGCTAAAATCTCTGTCTCTTATTATTTAAAAATAATTCTATGATACTAGAAACTTTTATTTTGTATCGGATCTAAATATATCACAAATATATATAATTGCCTCATTTATGCGCATGAAATTTATTGAGAAACAGTTAAATGTTTGACATATTATACAACTCGTTGCCATTTGAGTTTGTCGTAAGACAGGTCAATTGTTCAGCGACGCATGATATGTAATCTTTATTGAAACACAACCTGAACACATGACTCATATTTGGCGCAACTAAACAAGCGACTCTGTAAATCAACTGAAAAAGCACATCGCGACTCTTTTAATCCCGAAAAAAAAAAAACATTTCTCGAATCTTAGAACATTTTCAGGAATTTTTTCATAAGCTTACCATTCCCACTAATCCGAGCATTTAATAAAAAAAATGCTGTTTAAGCGCTGTTGTTTGGTCTAGACAAAATAATTGTTCAACTAACAATAAGATTTTTTTAAAGATATTATTAAATTTATTTAAGGAATTAATTATTTATAGTTGGAAATGTAACATGACAAGGAATAGAAGGACTACAGAGAAATTTTATTAAGGAAAAGGAACAAGAAATATATAAAATAAAATTTAAAAAATTCCAAAATTTGTTATAAATTGAAATTCTTTCTTTTTTTTTTTTATAACTCAAAGTATTTTCAAGATTTTCAGATTCAAAAATAAAAATTTCCTTGTCTAAGGATCTCAAGAGAATCCAACTATCAAGAATTAAAGCATGGGAAGCATATTGAATAACAAACAAGAAGTAGCTCAAACACGTACAACGATACACGTGATACATGATAAACAGATTTGTATCCGATCAAAAGTCAATATTTAAAAGTGACCAAGAACAAGAGCTGAGATAGAATCCCATGTTTAAGCCTTATATGTTTTTCAAAGTCAAATTCTTCTCATGTGCTGTCGAATATATCTGCGAATAATTTCCTTTTATATTCAAAAATATAAAAGAAACTTAAAGAGATAAAAAAGTGAAAAGAGAAAAAAATTAAGACTCTCCCTAATTCAATTCTTTTACTTGAGTAAAAAGAGCAAACACAGAGGCTTTCACAATGAAAACAAACGTTTGTCACATTCGCTTCTTCGCGTCACGGTGTGTGTGTGTGTGTGCGATGATGGAAATTTACATCCAAATAAATCCTTATTTATGAACGTACGCATAAAATACTCTGCGTAGCAGAGAGACGATAATAACAACGCGAAAGCATTGTTATCATCGTCTCTTGTCGACCTTGTTCCTTCCAGATTCTCTTTGTTTTTCTCAAATGGCCCCTCCGAGGGGAAGCAACGCGTAAATAGAATGTGTGCTTAAAAATGTTATCTTTATTTTAAATTAAAACATAAGTAATTTATCTTCCTTAAAAGAAAAATGATACATGTGATTATTTTTAGAAGCAAGTATATACTTTTTCAATCAAACTTCTGCTTATTTATAAACGCTTCGTTGATGAATCACATGACAGATAAAAAAAAAATCTTTGGCACTTATTTATCACATACAGAAGCTGAGAATAAATCATTTAAATTGAATTGTCAAATCAAGAAACTCTCTGAAGTAAAATATGCTCCAAAAGATGCTCAACATAATCCTTCATTCTAACATTAAACATTGCGGATATTTTGAGACACTGAGTGGACAATGACATATCGTAAGCGTTCTTTGCGAAATGACTTGTCATGACGTAATCCTTTCGTGACGTGTGATACGCGAGAACGAAACGCGTCCAGCAGAAACCAGTTACGCTTAAAGAGCGATCGCAATTAATACAACGGGTGTTTCAAACGCATGTAGTTGTTATATTCTAGCAGTAACAATAATATTATAATAATAATAATAATAATAATGAGATTATTTTATAACTATTTTGTTTCTTAATTTGAGCAAAGAGAATTTTTTAATTAAATATTATTGTTACACAAATATAATAATTATGATTTTTTACAAGCAAGCATATAATTCCATTAAATATAAATACATATAGGATATATCAAGAAGCGGTCTCTCTCTCACACACATAGTTTCTGGAGGTGTTTGGAGTCGATTTCTCCCCGGAATAACAAAAAATAAGGAAAGGTCAACACGTTCTAGAGAATTGGCGATAACACTTTATATTTGTCCTTCCTATTTATTTTCGCATCATAATTATAATCTCATCAAGTTTACCGAAATGAAATGTAAACAAAAGTGATTTAAAGAAGAAATATCATATATCTCGATACGCGAGATAAAATATCGACCCAGGAAACATGATGAATAAATGCATTTATATTTCTTATCAAAAACTCTATTTAGAATTTAAGATAATAATATGCATGGGCGAATACATTTATCCATTGAACAGAAAACGTAGGGCCATAATATTTCAATATTGTGTGTTACAATGCTTTAAGAACTGTATCATTGCTATTTTTGAATTAAATTTATAGATATATACCGTTAAGTCATGTTATAAGCTACCATTGAAATATCTCCTACTCTCTTTCTCATACTGTTTACGAGAAATGATATAACTATTTTTGGCAAGGATTGGGAACCGATAAAGAATGATTCGTCGCGTCACTTTCAAGCATCAACAGCAGATGTTGTACGACCAATCAAACTTTCTTCTGATCGAGATTAAAGCTCGACCCTCACCTAATCGAAGATTTTGGCCGTCGTTGTATTCATCGTACTCTCGGAGACGGTTCGTCGCACACGTGGCTGGATTCTTCCACTCTGCTTTTCTTATACATATTCACCGTTTACACAACTCACAAAGGTATGAATACGAATGTATACAACGACGAAGGAAAAACAACTGGCCGCAACGACGTCTGCGCGGGCACTGAGCCTGCATTGAGCGTCACGCCGTTCTCGCTACATATAACACGCACTCCTTCGTCGACCGCTCAGCCAAGAGCTAAAGGGATGCCAAATAATCACAGATGGGGAATTTAGAGGAGGGGGGGGGGGAACCCCTAGAAGAATTCCCGCTTTAGCCTCAGGTCGTAAGTTCCATATTTTTTAGATGAAAGTAATCGCAATTCGAATAAAAAATTAAAGAGATTGCTTCTCGTATAATAAAATTTTTGTTAACAGTTTGATATAAAATTCTAACATTCTATACTGGAATTTCCATGGAATTTTAATGATTTGAAAAGATCATGGCTCGTAAATAGGTCGCAATAATTGCTGGTGTTATTATATTAAAAATAAGTGCGTGATAAGCGACAAATTTCAATTTACATTATGCATAATTAAATATTTGTTTATGTATAAGCAAGAATTCAAATCATCTAATTCAATTTTCAAGTAAATACATTTCGTAGAGTTTTCGATCCTGCTCATTAAAAAAACTTGGAATAAAATTGATTTCTACTATTTCCTTGAAGCCTTCTTCCGAAGTTGGTGGCACATAATTTTTCCTACATATCAGACATAAAACAATTTTTGATGTTACTAACTATTGGATGTTAAACATTAATTGATAATAAAATAAATTCTGACTTTTGCATGTTTTTCTCATTGGGATCAAATTAACTTATGTCTCTCTGTGTGTATATGTCTATTTTTCAATTTTCCTTCGAATTTAGCAGTTAAATCAATAGAATATGAATAAAGATTTTTAAAAAGTTAAAAATATAAAAAAAAAATACAAAAGCTCGACCGTAATTATAATTTCGTTTTTATACATGATTTTAGAGAAGAATATAGTACATAAAAAGAGAATATATATATATATATATATATATATACAGGGTGTCCGATAATTCGCGGATTACCCTTTAAGGGAAGTAGAGGGTGTTATTCTGAATAGAAAAGTCCTGTACCATTTTGTGATTTTCTCAATATTTAAGAAAATATTAATTTTAAAGATCAGCCAACGAAGTGCCGCGAAAGCTCGTGGCGCGAAAATGCCTCCTCCCACTGTCAATTGATACTCGGTCCGCGGCGAAGCAATGGGAGGAGCAGTTTGCGAGCATGCTTCGCTATGGCAACCAAAAGAAATACACACATAATGCGCTCTCCGTTTTATGTATGTGATCTTTTCATTATGTGTGTATTTTTTTGGTTGCCATAGCGAAGCATGCTCGCAAACTGCTCCTCCCATTGCTTCGCCACGGACCGAGTATCAATTGACAGTGAGAGGCATTTTCGCGCCACGAGCTTTTCGCGGCACTTCGTTGGCTGATCTTTTAAAATTAATATTTTCTTAAATATTGAGAAAATCACAAAATAGTACGGGACTTTTCTATTCAGAATAACACCCTCTACCTTCCCTTAAAGGGTAATCCGCGAATTATCGGACACCCTGTATATGTATGTATGTATGTATAAATTCCACTTACATGTAAGAGTTTATTATGACCTCATTGACTGGAATGTGACTTGGATCAGTCAACTCGCGAAACTATACAAAAGATAAATATTTCTCGGTTACATACAAAGATATAATAATGTATAGAATATAATTTACAAAATAATTTTACAAACTAATATTAGAATATAATTTACAAAAAAATTTATATATATATATAAAGAATCAATTTTACACAATTACCTTATTATTATGCTTTGCGTGCTCCATACTTGTTGTCATAATAAAACATCTAATGGGTACGTTTCGTTTCTTTGATATATCTGTATATCTTTGTCTTGAAGCAGGATCAGGATTAGTATTGTCTATAACTACACTCTTTCCTTGATTTAAATATTGTTCGACTGCAGCTATGCACTTCTGCCAGCTGCCTAAAGTATCTCTATTGACATGTGCATATTCCTTCAAATAATTCTTCACAAAATGCGATTTTCCAGAGCCTGGACTGCCGACCATAAGTATCATCTGTTTAAAAAAAAATAATAATAATAATGATATATATGAGAATATAATCAAATATTTTTAATCATATTATCTTTTTTTTTTTGATATTTAGCACTTAACACTCACCTCTTGCTCTTGCGGCGTTAATTTTGCGTTCGCAGGTTTGCATAGGCCGTCAGTTTGCGAAAGATTTTTCGGGTTGAATTTGGGTAATTCGTAAGGCGGCGTTTTGTGTTTC
The DNA here is from genome assembly GCF_021464435.1 of Cataglyphis hispanica. Classification (NCBI taxonomy): domain Eukaryota; kingdom Metazoa; phylum Arthropoda; class Insecta; order Hymenoptera; family Formicidae; genus Cataglyphis; species Cataglyphis hispanica. Next base: position 3,779,111 of record NC_065972.1, read on the forward strand.
AGAAAATGTTCCTCAGGTGTTTCGAATTTGATACCCACATTCAATGCCATTAATCGATCCGCGCTTGAATGATCTTTTTTCTTTCCCGGAGCCCAATTTTTTGGCCGACCAGCAGCGTCGCCGACGTAGAATGAGTTAGTTTTGTCAATCGTAATATTTCCATTCTTCAACAATAATAAAGCCATAGTTATAGCATATAAAAAAACGGTGAAAATTAAAAAATATATAAAAATATATTAATAAAATAATTATTTATAATTCATTGAGAAATTAAAAATAGTTCCCTGACACTTAATAAAATAAAAATAAATTAACAATAAAAATGCACAATATGTAGAGAGATTATCTTCAAAAGAAGTAAACTCTTCGCAGATACAAAAAAAAAGAAAAGAAAAAGTTATAATTTCTAAACTTTTTTAATTTTTAACTCATTATAGATGCCTCTTTGAGAAATGTGTTATGTATTTAATTACAAACCTCTTTTTTCAATGATTCCCACATACCAATTCTCGGTTTTCTATAAATACTTTTTCCTACGGCAATAAAAACCTAAAAGAATAAAAAATGAAGCAACATATTTATTAACTTAAAATTATAAATTATATCTGTCATATCATACCTGAATGGGGACCATCATTTTCCGTACGATATTTTCGATCTTGAGCTTGAAATCACTGATCTTAAATTTACCGGTGCTAAGCCCAGCTTGGTTTGTGAAGATTACTATTTTGTATCCATTCGTATGAAGCTGCTTCAATTTACCAGGTACATCAGGATATAACAATTGCCAATCGTTACAGTCCTTTGGAAAGACCAAGCCAGATTTGGTCTTTATTAAAGTACCATCCATATCATATGCAGCTATCTAAAATTAAAATTAAATATGTCAAATAATTTTAAAATCTTATATATATGGATATTATATTTATAAATATATAAAATTATATTATTACAGCAAATAAAATTACTTTTGATCGATGTTGAACAAATGATGGAGTATAAATTAATAATTTTCCATTGTCAATACTATCCCACTTTGCAGATACACTTGAATCATTATTGCTTTTTTCGGAGAGTGTGCTAGATCCAGCAGTAAATTCTTTCTGGTTGAAACAAACATTATTCGCAGTCGATTTTTCTTTTTCTTCTGTATCATTTCTCAATTCTTCATCGGAATAATTATTCAGTTTTAACATCTTTGTTCTATTTTCAGTATCATCTGTTTCTACCTCATAAGACCTTTTTTTCAATATAAAATTCTTTGTACGTGGCGGTGGATTAAATTCAATCTCGTAGGCATACTTGCCATACAACAGCTCCAAACGATCGTTGTGTCTTGCTACAAATCTTACATCCTTCTGAGTTTTAAAACCATTGAAACCACAGGCGTGCTCGCCAACTTGTTGAATTGTGACAATGGCCTCTGCATAATTTGCGCATAAACGAACTATTGCAAATACATAAATACTCTTATTGACTTGCAAATTAATGTACTGATAGAAAACATGATATGACATCTTACAACTACAAATATATAATAGTCTAATAAATATAATAATAATCAAATTGTATTAATTAAAAAAATTTTTTTTTTTACTCTAAAAAATTTTATTTTCTAAGATTATATTTTAATACTTTTCTTATTAAAAGCAATTATTTAGTCTTATAAAGGATTCAAAATTTAGTCTTATAAAGGATTCTTTATAAGTTTAATTAAATAGACAATATTTCAAACTTTAATTAATTATCAATTCAATAAAATTTCTATTATTGTATTATTATATTATTATTATTATTACTTTGATCATCATTTTGATTAAGAATATTCCTATTGTATAATTTTTTCTTTTTAAGTATATTCAAATTTAAATTGCTGCAGAACTATATATTCTAATTTTATAATTTTATAATTTCTTAAATTTATTTATAATTAAAATTATATATACCGGGTATATTATCAGATTAAGTTCAACCGGTAAAAAAATGATAGAGCATGATTTAATCTCTATGTGTAATAGTGAATATTTATCATTCATAAATCCTTCAATCAAGGTTCAAGCTACGAGCAAATTATTTTGTCGTTCATATTTTTTTCTTGAAATGCCTTTTTTTATCAGTAACACATACAAAAATAAGAACTCGTGTCACGTGTTTGGGAAAATTGTGTGAGATACGCGACCTTGTCGCCGCGAACATTTCGTGTCCGTGATGCCGGTTTCCGCCGAGCGTCCTACGAAAATCGGCGTCTGGTCCGGCAAATAAACATTTGAGGGTGATTTTTCCAATTTACGTATATAACAACTCTTGACAGTCCCGCTCATCACGACAATGACCGTTGACAAGTGTTGATGTTGACAACAGAGAGAAGCCTGAGAGCGGCCATCCCGGCTTTTTTCGTACGATAACTCTCGATCCCGTACAGCAGCGCCTCTACGTCCATTTTACGGCGGCTTGAAACTACAAGGCCACGTTCTCTTTCAGTCTCTACTGTCAATTCGATGATAAATAAACTCACATTAGGAATCTTTTATTTCAGTCATCGGTAAATTAACTCCACCCATGTGTCATATCGTAGAGATGATTATTATGGTTCAAGTCTCTGCTAATCTTTCTATAGATCATATGGCTGTTTTTCCTGCGATCAGAATATGAAATTTGAGCCGAAAATTAAAAGAAAAAAAACGTTGGAAGGAGAAACAGAAAAGATGAGAAATAGAGAATAGTAAAATGGAGGAGATGTACCTATAAGGAATAGCATCTACTTCATATTTTAATAATTAAAAGTGACAACAAAGTAGTTGAACATTTAATGAACATAAGAGACTTTGTGGATATACTCTGATATTCCTTGTATCGAGTAAGTTTTTGGCGTTAATAAACGATTAAAGGGAAAGAGAAATTCAATATAAATGTAGTTTCTTTATTACATTCTTCAATTACTGTAAGATCAACTATAAATTCTATATAAGAATGTATTCAGTTGGCAAGAGTTTATCCACTTTAATTTTGATTTCATACTTGTTGCAGATAATATATCATAATATGTCATATAGCAGGAAGAAATGTGTAGTGCTAGGCTGTAAATCGGAGACTCTAAGACTCCGCTTGTTCCCATCTGCAAAAGATAAGGAGAGATATCTGAAATGGTTGAGAGCTTGTGAAAATATCGAGCTGCTACAGCTGTCTGTGCCTCAATTGAGGCACAGACTTGCGATGAGCATTTCGAGGCGAGAATAAAACTGGCGACCACATTGTCCAGAGTGGCAATTCCGACTGTACATTTACCCAGTGTGTATGCTTAAATTAATCTTATTGTTCATTCATTTACTTCATATAAATCACCAATGATTTATTTTGTTGTTAAGAGCCTATTGATGCATCAAACTACAAATTTACTGATGCACAATCGAGTGATACACGAAAGATTAATATACAAACGTAAGTATCAAACATATCTGAGATATTTTATCATAAATTTATATTATAATGAAAATGTATATTTTTATATAAAAATGTTTTATATTCATATAAGTGTTTTTCTAATCATTAATTATATTAATAAATATTCTGTTTAATGCAAAGTAGTTTTTATATACATGGCATTTATATATGGCTGTTATTTGTAATAATTTATCTTTTTTTTTTATCTTTTTTAATCTTTCGTTCTTATAGTTGAGAAAATACATATTTTTTAATCATTAAGAGATATGTACATATGTGATTAAAAAAATAAATATTCAATACCTGAAGACTTAGAACACTCATTGTGCTCTTACAATTTGGATGGACTACTAATATTTTATTTCTGAAGGTATAGATGACATTTCTTTTCTTCTATCTTCAAATCAGTGAACAGAGATGACTATTCTAATTTTGAGATATTTTTTGTTTGCAGTGTTAACCATGGCGTTATATTCTACGTGATTGTCAATAATTTACAAGAATCTACTCTTACATATCATGCATAAAAATTGTGAAATTTTTAAGTTTTATTATTTAATAAACTCTATAAAGTTAATCATATTTTTATATGTAAATAATAAAAAACAATTTCTACTGATATTTGTAAACTTAAATTTAAACATTTGACATCTTAAATCTTATGATGACATTATTATTTATGATTTTTATAATTAAATATTAATATTTATAATACTTTCTATTATCTTTCTTTTCTAGGACTGAGAAAAGGTCTATCAATGACGAAATATTCAAAATACTAGCAGAATTATCGGAATCTGATGTCGGACGCAGCGAGGATTTCTGAAGAGGAGCATACTCTTGATGCAGAACAAAGACACAGTGACATTGAAGAGGATGCCGCAATTCTCTCGGATAGTTCTGATCCAAATGACAAAGCAGCGTTCAATGATTCAACGGAAACTGTCTATGTCGGCAGAAATAACATTACAACCTGAAACAAGCTTCCTTGTATGAATCAATCTGTCACAGTCCCTTCTGTTCCAATCCCTTCTGAAAAAGAGAACATCACAGATAGAGCTTTCGCCACTCTGAACGATATGAATTCGCAGATGAGCTGTCCGCTTTTCGAGAGATCTTCGACGATAGAATGCTTGAAGAGATCGTCGCTTGTACCAATTTCTCGATCGAGCATAAGCATCGCGCATGTTTCAGCCACAAAAACATAAAGGAGACGACAAGGGCTGAAATGCTAGTACTGATTGGTCTATTATATCTCGGGTATGAAGAGAACTAGACACGCGAGTCTATTGGAACTGTGGACGGACGATGGTACCGGGTTGGAGATTTGTCGTTCCGCTATGAGCTACAAGTGAGAATTATTTTCATTTATAATAAATAATTAATTCGTATATCGTTAATTTATTGTATAAAAATTCTATTCTCTCTCTCTCTCTTTCTCTGTTTACAAGGAGATTCTTGTTTCTCTTGGACTATCTGCAACTCAGTGACAGGAATACCAGAGCCAAGCGGTTAAAGATGGACAGGTTGGCACCTATAAGAAATATCTGGAATAAATTTGTAGAGAATTGTAAGAAATCCTATTTGCCCAGCGAGTTCCTCATCGTTGGAGATAGATTAAAAAATTTCGGGGGCAAGTGCAGCTTTGTCCAACATGTTCCCAACCTGCACATAATGGATTGAAGATTAGTTTAGTGGATGTCAAGACATCATACACTTGTATGTAACATGGAACTTTATTGCGATCAGCAGCCAGAAGAACTTTACAGAATTAGCAATGATCCTGCGGCGATAGTGCAGCGACTGATCGAACATCTCAAAGGCTCCAACAGCAATCTATCTTGTGATGAGCATTATACCTCCTATCTGCTCGCTGTTTCGTTTCTGGCCGACAAGATAACGTTCCTCGGTGCGATGGGAAAAGATCACAGAGAAGTTCCTTTATGCTTCTTGGTAGGAAAATCGCGACCAGTTGGCAGCATCCAACTATGAGCTTCAAAAACGACACCATCTTAGTATCCTATGTATCCCAGAGAGACAAGGCTATCATCGTGCTCTCGACAACACATCACGATGCGAAATTTAATCCACAAACCAAGAAACCGGTGATCATAGAACATTATAATGCAACAAAAGACGCGATAGACGTCGCGGAACAAACATGCGCGATATATTCGGTTTCCAAAAAAATCAAGAGATGGCCATTGACAGTGTTCTTTGTGTTGTTGGACGTGGCTGGCGTGAACGCTCAGATTCTTTTTAATGGTTCCCAAAGCAAGTTTTTGCAAAAATATAGGAGAGGCTTCTTGAAGAATCTCATGCTAGCATTATTAAAACCACATTTGCAGGCAAGTATTAAAAATATTAAAATTTTATTTACTTTACAATTTCAATTAATTGATTACTTTATTTATAAAGAAATTAAATTTTTATTTAATTAAATTTTAATTAAATCTTTAAAAAATTAAATTAAGTCATGCTTCCTATTGTAGGAAAGGGCAAAAATAAAAACTTGGCCTATTAATATTCAGAACAAGATTTTGCAAAATCAAGTAGATTGGGATTGTCAGTTTGATGAACAAGAATTCTCGAAGAAACGATCGCGTGAGACAGATAAGGAGAAAAACTTACCCAGGAGAAAGGAATCGATGATGTTTTATGTGCGGACTACGTAAAGGCATGATTACGACACAAAAATGCAATATTTGCTCGAGATTCACATGTAAGAGACACATAGCATATATAAAATATATTTGCAGGAGATGTGATTCTATCGGAGTAGACAAAGATAATCCATGAATGTTCAATAAAATATAATAGAATTTATGCTAAAAATTTTGCTTGCTTTGCAAGCGACCAATGATGACAAAATTTGATGTAAATCGATAAAAAGACGGGAAAATCATGATGCAAGCGATATTGATAATGAAATGATACAAAGATTCGAATTTACTATAAGTTTAATTTAGTCGCGGAGAATATGAAAGTCGCATGAAAAAAAAGTTTGATTATTTTTAAAAGTATGTTGCAATTGTTTATTTGCATCTTTTCCTTGCGTTTGTATACGTCGATAAAATATTTAATATATAAGTTTGATAGAAAGAGAATAAATTATAAAAAGTTATATATATATATATATATATATATATATATATATATATATAATTTTTATCGCAGACAAAAAGTCAGTCATCCTTATTTCTTATGCTTTGATAGTTATAATAATTAATTGTTCGAGATTGCAACGATCTCGAACTTCGCGTTTTTGTTGCCGCGCGCGCGATGCGAGGTAGCGTTTTCTGCGACCGAGCGAAAACGCGCGGCAACAACAAACATCGTCGCCCTTCTCGAAGGATCTAAGGTAAAATTGCGACAAACAAGTCACCTAAAAACTGTCGGCGGAAATGACTAAATTTCGGGGACCTTCTGGATCCTTCGAGAAGGCGATGACAGTATAAAGGTAAGCCGCCAACCGAGCGCGGCGCATTCCGCTCAGAGTACTTTTGACGCGCGTACGCTATTCAAGCGAAATAAAGAGTCGGTCTCGTTTAATGAAATAGACATATTTCAGTGCCGTTGTGTGACTACCGGAGTTATTCCGAGACAGACGATTTATCGCTGTTTATCCGCCGCGTGCGAATTATAATCGTATCTCGCGTATGATTAATATTGCAAAGTGTTAAGATTCTATGCATCTTAGAATCGAGCGCGTCTCGATACTCGCGGGTGTCGTTGTCCGTCGGCCGTCTCATTTCGCGCTTGTCTCTTTTGGAGCACGCTTGCTCGCACGCTCACTATAACTTTCGCTCCCATTTGCTGGTCCTTCGAGCCGGATCCTGCTGTCCGGTGCCTGTGGGTGTAGTGAGTGCAGTGTCGGTGGTGATTTTCGTCGAAGCTTCTTCGGTCATCACATCCTAAGAGACAAAAATGAGCAAAGACACGGACTCAATCGTGCGGACTCAATTCGAGTTGTACGGGCGTATTGCACGCTCGTACGAAAACTTGCGGAAGTCGGGGTCCGCCAACATTTCCGTCGAGCTGGTGGAGGCACGACTCCAAGCCCTGGAAGCCAACTGGGCGAAATTCGAACTCAATCATGACAAGCTCGGCACATCCTGGGAGGCCTTACGCGAGACTGACTACGTCAAAAAAGACATGATAACACTAACGGAGGAAACGTACCTCAATCAGAAGGGCATGTTATCGGGAGCGCTCTACCGTCTCAAGTGCGAGAGAAACGAGGCGTCAGCGGCGAGCACACCGATATCACAGCCGTCGCGAACGACCTTGCCGAGGATACAACTTCCTCAGTTCTCCGGGTTGTACGAGGACTGGCCGTCCTTCCGAGACCTCTTTCATTCCCTCATTGGAAAGGATGTCTCGGCTACCAACGTCGAGAAACTTCATTATCTCAAGGCGTGTCTCAAGGGAGAAGCGGAACTCCTCATCCGCAGCCTGCCCACAACAGGGGAGAATTTTGATCGCGCGTGGAAGGCTCTCACGGACTACTACGAGAACAAGCGCCTGCTCGTGCGATCGTACATCGCGAGGTTCCTGGCTCTTCAACGTGTGAAGGGTGAGTCGAGCACAGATTTGCGTACGCTTTATCACGGCGTTTTGAACACCGTCGGTTCCCTCGAGAGCATCGGTCGACCGATAACGAGCGGCGAGGACTTGTTTGTCCACCTCGTTGTCGATCTCATGGACTCCCAGTCCCGCCGAGAATGGGAGAACGCGATAAGCGACACGACGGATCCGCCGGCGTACAAGGAGTTGATCCAATTCCTCGATCGACGGCTACACACCGGTCGAGTCGCTGCAACAGTCCAAGCCGGAACCGAGTGCCGCAAAACCGGGCGCGACTTCCGGACGTTCTCCGCGAGTGCATAATGTGCGGAAATCGGAAGGCAATCGCGGCCAATGCTCCTTGTGTCACAAGGAGCATTACATAATGTTTTGTGACGCGTACAAGGCCAAGACAGCAGCGGAGCGACGGCAGCACGTAGAGAGACATCAGCTGTGCTTCAACTGTCTCGGGAAGCACAAGGTGAGTGACTGCTCGTCGAAGAAGACGTGTTCGATCTGTGATGCGCGTCATCACTCGACGCTACACGACGCGTGCAAACCAACCGAAGTCGCTAAATCATCGCTGTCCGCGAACCGAGCTTCGAAAGCAACGTCGGCTGTGCTTCTCGCGACGGCGCGCGTCCGCGTGGCCGACAAGTTCGGCGTCCTTCACACTGCACGAGCCCTCATCGATCAAGGATCCGAAGTCTCAATCATCGCCGAGTCATTGGTCCAGCGACTGCAATTGTCCCGGACTCCTGCTTCGACATCCATTGTCGGCATTGGCAGTCAACCCACTGACGTACGGGACCGAGTCGAGGTCGAGCTCACGCCGCTGCGTGACGGTCCGCCACTGCGGGTCTCGGTTCTCGTCCTCAAACAGCTCACGCTGTATAACGGTGGCATACGGGCGAGTCGGCAGGCATGGCACCACATCGACGGACTGGAGCTCGCCGACCCGGATTTCTTTGCAGCCGACCCAGTGGAGCTTCTTCTCGGTGCCGACGTCTGTGCATACGTCCTGCAACCAGGCTTGCGACGCGGAGAACATCGCCAACCTGTGGCACAAAGGACAACGCTGGGTTGGATATTATCGGGTTCCGTCGGCATTACCGCCGCAACCCGGTCCGCCCAGGCTCACCACTCTGCGACAACTCGCCGACGGCGAGGAGGCCCACTTTCCCCATGGATCAGTGGTTCTGCGCCGGGATGCCTACATGGACGACATCCTCACGGGCGCACCCTCCATCGAGGAAGCCATGGATCTCCAGCGGCAGCTGACAGAGCTGCGCACGGCGGGCGGGTTTTCGCTGAGAAAGTGGTCGGCCAACGACCCCCGCTTGTTAGCGCACATTGCGCCAGGGCACAGGACACAATGCGACCTGCCCTCTTGGACGTCGCAGGAGAGTCACGCCACGCTCAGCCTCCACTGGCACCCGAGCGGAGACTGCCTTCTCTTCTCCACCAGGTCCATCATTGTGTCAGCGTAAACAGAGCGGTCCGTCCCCTCGCTGACGGCTCGCCTCTTCCACCCACTGGACTGGCTGGCTCCGACCATCACAAGGGCGAGGATCCAGGTCCAGTCCACGTAGCTGTAAGACTCGTACTGGGACACTCCATTGGACGAGGCCGGCGAGCCACAATGGAGCAGGTTCCACACCAATCTCCCTCACTAAGAGAAAATTCGTGTCCCGCGACGCGTACCCATCAGCGGAGCAGACGCCAGAGTCGAGCTGCATGGCCTCGCGGACGCATCCGAGCGGACCTACGCCGCCGTTGTCTACGCGAGGACGGAAACCCGCCACGGGGAAATCACGATTATTCTCCTTTCAGCAAGGGTAGCGCCGCTGAGGACGGTGTCTCTACCTCTCTTAGAGCCCTGCGCGGCCTCACCAGGCTGATGGCGCTCCTCCACCGGGATCTCGGAAGAGGGAACCAGTCCCTCTATTTGTGATCCGACTCAACTATCGCATTGGACCTTCAACGACGAGGTCCGCATCGGGTAGCTCTATCTCACCCGACAACCCGCCGCCAGCGCAATGGCCTCTCGGCCAGATCACCAGTGTGCATCCGGGAGACGACGGGCGAGTCCGTGTGGTCATCAACCGCACTGCCACTACAGAGCTGACGCCTCCTATCGCCAAAATCGTCCTCTTGCCGGAGACCCGCTCCGACGAGCAAGAGGACCACCCCGCGCCTCACGGGCGCAATGCCTCTCTAGGCTAGCCAGGGGCGCTCTTTCGCCGGAATTCCGGCGAGGCGAGCGGGATGTTCGAGATTGCAACGATCTCGAACTTCGCGTTTTTGTTGCCGCGCGACCGCGTCATCGCCGCGCGCGCGATGCGAGGTAGCGTTTTCTGCGACCAAGCGAAAACGCGCGGCAACAACAAACATCGTCGCCCTTCTCGAAGGATCTAAGGTAAAATTGCGACAAACAAGTCACCTAAAAACGTGTTTGGGAAAATTGTGTGAGATACGCGACCTTGTCGCCGCGAACATTTCGTGTCCGTGATGCCGGTTTCCGCCGAGCGTCCTACGAAAATCGGCCCATTAATAATTAAAAAGGTGTAAATCTCTGAAATTAAAAGGATTTTATTCATTCGCGTTTCATAAGTAATATAATAATTTATTGAAATAAATATTTATAAATTTTGCACATAAAACACAGTTCTTTATTAATCGCTGTACTGCAACAATCACTATATTTCAATATATATTATATTTTTCATAATTTTATCTGAAATAATATATAAAAGATGTATAGAAATAAAGCGCTTACTTCCTTTTTTTTAAATGTTTTAATTTTTTTAGAAATGTTTAATTTTGAAAATAGAATTAATTTTTCCAATTAGAAGAAGCACTGTGTTCGTGCGTTTATACATTCAATTATGCTTGATGCAGAATTTGCGATTTAGAAGCGCGTTAATTCTTATACTTTATAGAATCCTAATTTTCAACATTAATATCTTTTCTGACTTACCATGATAGCAGACATCTTATTTTTTGCCCTCGAAATTACGACGCCAGTCGTGTGGCAGTCATCGATGATTTCACATAGATGATAGTCTCACATTTGGCAATTAGTAGTAGTAGTTGTTGTGATCAACCTAAAGAAAACAATAACAACAAATCAGAAAGTCGGAGGATTGATTTATAAAATTAATTTGCATTTGTTCTCATTGATTTATACTAATCCTTATCTATCAGTTTTATGAAATGTCATTTGTAATATTACTTGCTTATTCAACTCGTGTCTATTCGACGATATTATAGCGAATCAATTATTATATTATATTTATTCTGTATTTCTATACCTCCCTATCGTTCATTTAATTACTATGTACTCGAAAATCATTGGACGATTTTACTGTTCTCAGTTTTTCTTTCGTTCATTAATCTGTAACGCCTATCATGCGTGTAAATTATTCATCTACGAGAAACTTGCTACAGCAATAATGTTATTACTACAAATCTTCATGAAAAGTGTAAATCTACGAATCTTCTCCATTTTCATCCTATATACTTTTATATTCGATTGTTGTAAATATCTTATGTCATGTATAATATTTATATATACAAGAGACATAAAGATAAAGAAACGCACAGCTGTGTCTATTTATAGTTGAATGGAGTCTATTTTGCGATTCGATCGCCTATAAATATACATTGGATAATATAGCTTTCAATATTTATTACATAATTTATATGTAACTTATATTTATTATTTTGTTAAATCCATTTTATTCTCGATAAATGCAGTAGTCGAAGTATCGTTTGTTGTAATCGAATTTCTGTTTGAATTATAACTTTCATATATAGATATATATATAGACACATATGTTCTCTCTCTCTTTCTCTTTCTCTAGAAATGGATAACTTTTTTTTTCACAAAGAATGGATATATATTTATTTGTATTTACTCACCTGAATTTTCGGGTTGAGGTCTACTCGAGCATTTGATTTTCATTTAACATTTACAATGTTTTTATGTGGCGTGATTCTTATTGAACTATTATTTTTTTCTTGCTTGTTTTTTTTAATATATATATATATATATATATATATATATATATATATATTATATTTCTTGTTAATATTTATCATTGATATTTATCAAAAATCATCTTTGATTTACCTTTACTTGACTTAAAAGATATGCGGTTAAAAAAATTGTGTACACACATATAAGACTTATAATATAAACAACTATTTCAAATAAATTTTCATATATATATTTTACATTATGTATATATATATATATAACAGGCTAAGCCTGTGAAGCAATTATTCATTCAAATTCAAAAATGCTTTTGCATTTTTTTACTCAAGTTTATATTCGTTATTGCTAATATATTTGTACGATAAATGAAAATAACTTTGCTGACATTATTCACTGATCTGTTCTTTTCTTTTCTGAGCGGGGGAACGTGAACTTTAGCGAATGTGTGACATGTTCTTCGCTGGAGAAAAGATATTTTCTGTCTCTCGCCCTCTGTCTTTCATTCATTGTTTCCTAAGTATCTCAGCTTGTCGCTACGCCTGTGAAATAAACTTAATTTTCGTCAAATTTTATCATTGTTGGTATTTTAAATACCTTTCGCCGCTTAAACTTCATATTATACTCTAATTATATATTTATCTTGCATCTTTTAGCTAATAATATTTGAATAGTATTATATTAAATCATGACTTAAAAAGCTAGGAAAAATATTATTTTGGATATTTCTGTCAAATTGCACTACAAATAATTCAAAAATATAGACATTATTTTTTATGCATATAGAATAATAACGTTATAGTAAAATTAATATTAATACTTCTTAATATTCTAAAAAACTTAATTTAATCTTATACTTTCTTAAAGAGATGTCTGTATATAATATTCTTTACCTCTACCTTTTATAATTAAATAATGAATTAAATTATGTTTTCTTATATCCTGATCTTCACCTTTCGTCTGTGTATTTTTGGATCAATTTGAAGTCGAAATTTTTTCTTATTGCAAACAGCGAAGAAGTAAATGCATTTTGCAATTTTTAACATCAAATATCCTTCATTAATTAACTTTTGAATTACAGTGGCAAGATTTTGTTATTTATATCTCTGGAATTTGCTTTTAAAGAATTTTCTTTTTCGTCACTTTGGAATCTTTATTGAAAAAAGATCGACTCCACAAATGATCAAAGAAGACGGATGGTGGCTTGATGAATCCAAGATTGCGCATCTAATCTACTAGGATTTCATAAAAGGGCTCATACCTACTTTCTTTATGGCTATACTATCGAGGCGAATATTTGCCTCATTTATCGCTTATACGCCCATTCATTTATTTTTCTGATTAGCCTGTCTTCCTAGGGCAGTTGCTGGTTTTCGTCCATTTTTTTTTCTGTTTCTCGTTGCCGGAGGTGAGGTGACAATAACAACAAATTTTCGATATATATATCGATGTCTAGGATTATTTTTTTCAATGTTCCTTTCATTTTTAAATCGAGCGATCGCTTACAATAGATCAGGACATGACAACATGATATACGCTATATATAGTTATTTGTAAATGTAAATGATTCTCCGTATATAATAAACGCTACAAATTATTCACAAAGTTTCATTCATTAATATAAAATAATGCACGATAGAGAAAATTGAAAAGCGTATTGAACTGAGTTTATTAAATTCATTATCCTACTCGTTTCCCTTTTCGGCTGACACAATTTTCTACCGTGGGAAAAAAATCCCTACCAATTGCATTTTTATGCAATCTCTGTCAATTGTCAATAATCAATAAATGTTTCCTTCGTTTAACATCTTGAGAATTTTTTTAATTGACGATTGTCTCAGCTAGTGCGGCATATTGTTAACTATCAATTATCGACGCTCGTAATAAACTACGAAATTAGAGATTGAGAAATTATACAATAAATTATAAAATTATATAATTTCAATAAACGAAAAAATTACAATAAATAATAAAATAGAGAATTTTATAGCAAAAACAAGAGAATTATAATATAAAATATATAATTTTAATAACTTTTTAGTCGTGAAATTTATATTTTCAGTTAATTTAAATTGAAATAAACAAATATTGTAGTTTGACTAAAGTGTTGAATTATAAAGAAATATTTTTATATCCTTTTTACTAACGTTTTTCTCTTTCTAATATTTGAGGATAAATTATGCAATTTTAAATCACGCATCTATCGTGATTTCCCAAAGGATTTATTTACGGTTTCTATTTACAAAATAGGACGTCGGTCTTACATTCACATTATCGCTTTCATCATTGCTGTATGTTTTAATTAGTTATTATTGTTATATTAAATTGTTATAAATCGCGAAGAGAGAAAACAGTCGAGAATATAAACGCTCAACCGGGGCTAAACTTAATCTTAAATTGTCGTACTATACGACGTGAAGTGAAATAATGCAGCGTGTATAGTCGCTAATTGTCAAGTATAAAATGTGTGTACTCCTTATATCGTCAAGTGATATATCGATCAAGTTCGTTCCATACGCGCGAAACAAAGACAGCAAATAGTAATGTCTTGAGCGCAAAATAATGTGCAAAAATATCTTGGAAAAGTTACGAAATGAAAACACACGCAACACTTTTAGAAAATTATCTAATATTTTTTTTGTGCAAACATAATGATCGTCCAATGAAAATCTCACTTAGCAAAAAAATACTTTTGCTTATAAAAAATAATATCAATTTTCCAACTTTTCCAAGATATATATATATATATAATCATCTTTTTCAAAGGGCCAATGTAAAATGTTTGGCTGTGCAACAATTGTTTTACAACGGCATTTTCGTTTTAGGTAGACTCCTAAGTTTAAAAAACGCATTTTATTCTTCTAGATTATTCGATATCTCGAAAAAAAAGGGAGGAAATAATTTTCCATTTAAAATTATCATTTTTTCATGCGCCGGGAAACGATTCGATCTTTTATCGTCCTTTCTTTCTTTTCTTTTTGTTTGTTTGTTAGGAAAAATGTTATCTACTTAATTACAGAATTAATGAGCGCGAATTGATTAATTAGTGTTGGATAACTTTAATAACGTCGCTGAGACTGGGTGTTTTGGTAACCAGCACTGCCACCTGCAAACAACCATAGCTCCTCCGTTCCATTACTTGAGAAATAGAATTTGTGCTTCTGCACTTCTACATATATATAAAATTGAACGCCCTACATGTATATATATATATATATATATATACACAAATTCTTCTACGAGATATCGTTACCTATTCATCTTTACCTACCTATTACGTTTACTTCGACCTTTTTTATATTATTTTTGCACATGTATATCAATAACATACACCATGATTAATTTGTATGATAATTTCGCCTAATTTTGTTCGATATTTAAGAATTATTATACCAGAAAAAAATGGATATCTTATAAAATATAGATATATTCTTATAATATGCAAATATCTTTTCTTTGTGAATAATCTTGTAATTTTGTTAATACATGCGCATTCATTATTATAAATATTGCAAAAATATTGTTCGAATATCTTTTAACATTGTGGAGATATACATAGACTTGTAATGTCTTGTATAAAAATCTTTCTGATTGTATTCTTGTAATATTATATAAATACTTTTGTAGTATTGCAAACACATCTACATAAATGTAAATACTTTTTTAGTACTGCGAGTATTTTCTCGTGATATATCGCAAACGTTTGGGTCTACTGCAACTAGTTATCATAATGCCATAAATACTTCATGTAACATCGCATTTATACGTAATGCAGTATTATTAAATATTGTTAAATTATATTATCATATTCCCTATGCTTATATATACTTTTTTATGATACAAATATTACTGTATTACACACAGTGCTAACTATAATTCTTATTTGATTATTTAACAATGCGAATTAACTAAATTTTTCTGATCTTAAAATCTGGGAATTGCAATATTTGAATCTATAGATCTTTTGGAATCTTTCGACAGATCTTTTTACATTATTACATTCTTCAAATTCTTAAATGTTGTAAAATTTCATTAATTATTCTAAAATTTTTCCTGAATATTGCATAGAAGGTACTTTTATTCTGTTTTTGTCAAAGTATATAAAAGTATAAATCTTACATATAAATTAAAATTGGATACAGGATATTGTTGATATTTTCTTGTACTTTCTTGACATTTCTTTTGTATTTTATTTCATATTATATTATTATATCGCTTATTTGATAATGTCTCTTTGTCTACAAATCTTTTTCTCGATATTCCAATCGACACTTAGCTAACTCCTTTCCGTTTGTTCAATGAAATTTTCTGTACTGCGAGTTGTACTTACCATAATCCTGTTTCCCATAAACACCATCCTGATTTGAATAATCTGCAATCATAGAAAAGGTAATTTTAGGGAAGAATATTGGCAACATTGAGGTAAGTAACTCAGACGAGAAATATCTGAAAGAATTTAAAGGAGTCGCACGAAAATATGAAAAAATAATTTTGTCCTCGAGCAATCAATTGATTAGATGAGAGATAGTTATGGCAAAATACAAGATCTCGATATGAGAAGTAACAATTCGTTAGTTCTCAATTAAAATTAATTATTTTAACTGCTTGAAAAATTAATAATTAAAAAAAATATTTTCGAAAGTATGTGACAAATTAAATATAATATCTATCTATTAAAAATAGAAAAATAATATCAAAATACAGAATAATAAAAAACAAAATAAAATAATAAAAGATACAGTAAAATTAATAAATAAAGAATATACTAATAAATAATAGCAATACTTATATATATATATATATATATATATATATATATATATATATATTGTAATTTTCTTTAAAAAAAAAAAAATAAATAAATAAAAAAAAAGTTTCGTATTTCACGGATATCTTGTAATATTCTGCAGTGAGAGACGGCAGGAGGCAGTGCTGCAGTGCTGGTGTCCCAGTGAAAGGATCCGATTTATCTTGCCACATTGGGAATGGAAGATTGTAAACCTTACGCAACTCTTTTATCCATCATATGAAGCGCAGTGCGTCCAAAAATATTCAACAAAAAATTCAGGCAGTTCTAAAGATCCGAGAAAACTAAAAAATGTAAGAATTCTAAGAGCAAAATCCGAAAACAAAATCTGACAAGATTTCAACTCGGAAAATTCGGTATCTGAATTCATATCTAAATTTTTAGAACATAAATTTACAATCGTACAAATTATCCGCGAATAAAGTGTGCTCTCCTTTCTGTCGCAATTCTTTGAATCAAATTGTTTCTCGTCTGAGTTATGCTTAACACTTTTACTGTAGGAACGTGTCAATTCGGATATCGGCCGGAAAATAAGAGCATAAAAAAGCGATCTTCAAGAATTTATCTATCATTGAAGTAAGATATTAAATTATCTGTTGTAAAAGAATATCAATACAATAGTAGCATAAATTCAAAAGTTAGTTTATTTGTTAATGTCATAAATTGCTCCATGTTTATTTTATTAATTTTACAAACAAATATTTTATTAATAATTGTTAATCATACATTGTTCAAGATAGAATTTCTGATACAATTTATAATGGAAAATATCAGACAGATAAATCTGCTGTATTTCTTTTCTCCGACAGACAATTCAATTGCATTTCGATGATAAAAGAATCCTTAAAGATCGCTTCAAATGCTGCAGCAAAATAATTAATGAACTATACAATGTGAGCGATATGATGACAGCGAACGAAATAACTAACCGTAAGGTTGGGTCGAATAACCACCCCGGTTGATTATGGCATTAGACCGGTCATCATATGGGTTAGGGGCATAACCACCCGGCCCTGCTGCTGGCACTGCCTCCTGCTGGTAATTGGCTGGACATGCATCACGTAATATTAATAAGCTAGTTACATACAGGATAGTCCGTTATATCGATCTATTCAAATTCATTAAATTTGACATATTCTAAAAAATTATATATATATATATATATATATATATATATATATATATATATATTATTGATAATTAATTTGTATGACAATCTCATGAGATTGATATCTTTGAATATATTCAATTATATTTTGGTGTTTTATACTCATTCAAGTCAATGCTACAAATATGTCAAACTTAATCAATTTAAAATTCTTTACAATCCAAATTAACAACAAACAAATATGCAAGAATTGTAAAAAATGAAGTAATGATATCGCGCTCACACAATATTCTTTTTGTAGTTTTTGATAGGCTTACCTGAACTAGGTGGAGCTTTGCCATAGCTATAGGGATCGTTAGTACTGAATCCTCCTGCAACAGGAACTGAGGAAGATCCACCGTATCTACTATCTGGTGGTGCGGACGATGGATAGCCCTGGAATCAAGAGAAAGAAATCGCAGATTATTTATTATGCAATAAAGGATTTTAAATTAATAATGATAAAAAATCCTATTAATTTTGATAAAATTAGAAATTTAAAACTTAGAAATATATATTAAATTTAAAAATATATATTTAATTTTGCTAAGAAAATGTAATAGAACTTGGATAATTAAAAGCTTACAAGTATCATCAATACATTATTGTGTGTATTATCTTAAGTTCGCTTACACTTGTTTGAGCATAATCTGGTTGCTGGTAACTCTCGTAGCCCTGATAAGATTGTGTATATCCTTGTGATCCATAACTGCCGCCGCTGCTGCCATATCCTACCGATTGCTGCTGTGGTTGTTGTTGACCGCCGTAAGCGTTATTTGAACCTCCATAACCGCCTTGGCTGATTATTCAGCAAAAAGAAAATATATATATATATATATATATATATATATATATATATATATATATATTTAGCATTTTCTTCATACATAAAGTATAAATGTATTTTGCCACTAAATGTATTAAGGCATTATATAAAAGACAGATTCTATTTTCTTTTCTTTTTATTATCTTATACATAACAGTTCTCTTTATTCCTTTACCTGGATGGTTGAGTAGCATAGCCATTGGAAGACTGTGAAGAAGGTTGATCAAAACGTGGCCTTTTAGAGGGTCCACTGGAACTAGGTGGGCCCCCTCCCCGTTTCGTTGGACCGCCACGTCCACCACCGATTCCTCTACCACGATCAGAAAAGCTACCTCCACGACCTGGTCCACCTCTACCCGATCCTCTAAAATAATATATTTTTTGTAGTGATATTAATAATAATTTTAATATGTAAACGTAAATTTAATAAATAAAAAAAAATTTTAATTTATATATTTCAAATTAAATTTTTGAATTTATTTAATAAAACTAAATATCTATAACTGTGCTCTAAAAATAGTATTCTTTTCCATGTAAAGTTGAAATGTGTAATTAAATATCTTTACAGATTATTTAATTTAATTATTGAAATTTTAATAATAAATAACTATAATTAAAACTTAAATTTACTTGAAATGTCTAAAATTTATTTGAATAAGTCTTCATACCTGGAGCCTCCTCTTCCTCTGTCCATACCGCCACGTCCACGGAAATTATTACTACCACGATTATCTCTACCAAAGTCTCCCCTACCTCTGCTACGAAAACTGTTACTTCCACCACCTCTTCCACTACCACCTCGTGGAGGACCACCCATCCCTAGAGGTAGTGGCCCACCTCCACTGGACATTCCTGGTTCAGGTGGCCTATAAATAACAATAGAATTATTTTAGCTTGTAAAGCCATTATCGAGAAAATAAATTATTTATAGATCACTCACGAAATATTTGTTTTAATTAAGCAATTCTTAAACTCGCGCTTTATGATTATTATTGTCAAGAAAAAGTGTTAACAAAATGCATAGTAATAACATACTATATCTCCATATTGTAGCAAACTCAATATCTATGATATATATATCTATGATATATGTCAATATGGTATATAAATAATTTACTATGCAATACATATAATCTGATATCTAAAGTGTTAACATTCTAGATATTGTATGCAGTATAATGTAGGTTACTGGTTAATTTTAGGAGATTTTTTACAGTGTTATGCATCTACTGAAATTATATGGAGCAAAGAATGACATATACAGGATCAATGTAATTGTTATCACTGAGGATGACCAAAATCAACATGCCAAAATGTTTGTATTAAATTCATATTATAAAAAATATTTACACTCAATGTATAAATTTGTACTATTTTTATTTTTTACTATTTTGATAATAGGACAATTTGCTTGTAATTTATTATTTTTTTTTTAAATTAAGTATTTTAAATTAAGTAATAATATTAAGTTTATTAGTGTATATATATATATATAAAATATACTAATAAAATTTAAATATATTTACCCTGGAGGAAAGTGTCCACCACGTCCACCTCTAGGAGGACCACCCCTACTTCTCATAGGTGGACCTCCTCTCATGCCCCCACCAGGTCCACTGCCTCGACCACCACGCATCATATTACCACCTCGTGGAGGACCACCTCTGTTAAAAAAAAAAGGATTTTATTTTCTGCTGAATAATCAATTACAAACAAACATTTACACACATGTAAAGTCCATTAATATATTCTTACACACAATTAGATTTACAAGTAATTTAAAAAAAATAAGATATAATTTTAAAGTATTTTCTCTAGTAAATATTTATAAAATCATTGAAATTCAATTGAATTCAAATTTTATTTTTCTTGCAATGCAGTCACTTTATTAAATTCCTTACCTTCCTCTGTCTCCAAAACCACCACGTCCTCTCATTAATCCTCCAGGACCTCCACGACCTCGAAATCCACCTCTACCACCTGGTGCTCCGTCCATTGTTTAAGCAACCTATATAATATTTTTCATACAAATTGCATAACTACAAATCCAAGAATTTTAAAGCCTAATAATATGAATCTCTAAAGACCATATTTGATGGTTCAAAGAAATTTCAGAATTTATAAATTTGAAAATAAAAAAAAATCTAAAATTTTTAGATTCATAGATCATTGCTTCTCATTCAATTGACAAAGAGGAAGAGAGGGAGATTAAAGAAATTTTTCTCTTATCCTTTTACAACTAAAAATACTCTACGCATAAGTTCTTAATTCTCTTTCTAGAAATGCAGGATATTTTAATACAGCTAAAATTACGCAGATATTATACACTAAATCACAATGTGCACCTAAATTTGTATTTAAACACAATAAAATTTTGGAAATAGCGGCAATCCACAATCATCGCACCGACGCTATCCTTGGGGTTCCATGAAAAATGTCTTTCCGAGGATATAACTTAAAAGCATTCGAAAGAATGAACCGTAGTAATAAATCGCTGCGCAAAGTTCGAAACGTGGACATATTTATTCGGATTGACATTACTCACGCTGACTGAATGGGTAAACAAGCAGTTCATCGATGAAAAAACACTCGTACAAACGGACAAGCAAAATGGACGACTGCCGCGGCGGAAAGAGCAGGAAAGAGAAACATCGACCACGACTACTCGAGTCAAGTTCGCATCCCGCAACCATTCGTCGATGGTGGCGCGGTGTCCAACAGTGTTGCCAATACACCCAACTAGAATCACTATAAGAAAAATGCCCTAGAAATTTAAACTGAATAATAAATTCTTGGTTACGTAAATTATTATCATTATTATTAATTATATATTTTATTAATTATTTATTAATTAATTTTTTTAATTCTCTTCTAATTTCTCTTCTTCTCCAAAAAAGAAAATGATATTTTATAGAAACTTTCTATCGAGAAATATAATATAAATGTCACACGAGATTGGCTGTCAGACAGAAAATTTTCAGGACTTAAAAAATTCTTTATTTGACAGCCAATCGGAATTGGCTGTAGAAAATTTTTAAAGTCACGACAATTTTTCTATTTGACAGCCAATTGTATGACATTGCGATTCTTGCTGGAAAAATTGCTAATGTCAACGACCGCGTGGCGGCGTCGGATCGCGCGCGAACGCGCGCGACCACGTGACACGCCGGTGGTGCGGCGATTGGTCGGCCATGCGACATTTAAACCGGCGAGCCGTTGCGTGTCTTCCGCGACAAGAAGCAAAACAGCAGTTCGAACAGAAGTTCGGCGAACGGCGAATTCTGCGGTACCTGGAGTGGCGGGGGCGCGCATACACGACTGTCTGGATACTCCTGTATAATCCCTCCCGCTCGTCGACGTGCGAGATAGAGAAGCTGCACTGATAAACGAAAGCTACGGGTCTTGGCTCTATTCGAGTCGTTGTTGCGCGAGCGAAATTTTTACGCCGCCGGTCGCGCGAACCCAACGTGACGAACGGGTGTGATTACGTGCTAGTCCGAGAACGCGAAGATTTATTTATCAGCGCGCGATGTCGAAGGACGACGAGTGCACGATACCAAATGTAATATATGATGCCAACACCGGCAAGAGTTACATGAAGGGCCGCTTCTTCGGCAAGGTAAGCGAAAGGATCTCCTCGGAGCCTTCGTCCTTCTTCTCGTCGACCTTTTGTCACGCACGATTTTTCGCATGCTCTCTTCTATGGATTTGCATCGTGCTCCCTCGTGGCGAGCGACACTTGTCGCATTCGTCTCGTCGAAGGGAGGATGTAATTCGGATCGAAAAAATCACGAGAAAAATTGCTCGCTTTCGCCCTTTTGGAGTCAATCAAGGAAATATTTGAGTTGAAAATACTATTTCGAAAGTCACGATAAAATTTATTATTGAGACTTGCTTAAAAATTTGTCATCGTGTAAAATCACATTCTTCTTGATTTTGTTATTTTTTTTTCCTTTTTTCGATTACGAATCTGACACACCTGTTGCATTTTTTTCGTGGAATACATATTGGCGATATGTTGTTATAACTGAGGAACTTTAAAATCTCCGTGACCCATTAGTTTATCGCCGCTTTGATGCTTTAATATCTTGTTTATATGCGTGCAAAAATATATATGTATATTTTTTTTTGTAAGTTACAATACACGAAATATATTAAATGCAGCAATTGCTATATTATTTTATTATTCTGGAATATATCAGTGTCTTTGTACTGGAATATGTAAATGTCAAAACATAAATAATCTTAATGTTAACTAAATAAATTTAATTCAATTTTCTCTGTTACAGTGATTAATGTTTTTTTATTGTTATAAATTACGTATACAAAAAATATATGAAACTTACTTTATATTAGACACCTGAAACTTGGACTAAAGTCGTTATTCTATAAAAGTCTCAGTCTATGTTTCAGTTGAATGTACCTAATAATTAAAATTTTTTTCTTAAAATTTTATTATGTTTTTTCCACAATGAGGTTTTTCTTTTATTATTTATAATTATTTTTGTTCTGTTATTTTTATATTCATTAGGGTGGCTTTGCAAAATGTTACGAAATCACAGAATCAAAGTCACATCAAGTATTTGCCGGAAAAATTGTGCCAAAATCATTGATGATAAAAAGCAACCAGAGAGAGAAGATGACACAAGAAATAGCAATTCATCAAACCTTGAATCACAGACATATTGTTGGTTTTCATGGTTTCTTTGACGATTCCCATAATATTTATATTATCTTGGAACTCTGTCGCAAGAGAGTAAGTATTTATGGCAACAATTTTTTACAAGTATCAATTGCATTGTTTTATAATTGTTTTATGAATATTTAACATTCTAGTCAATGATGGAGTTGCACAAACGTAGGAAAGCATTGTCAGAATGTGAAACACGATACTTTATGAAACAAATCTTGGATGGAGTCTTTTACTTGCATCAGCATAGAATAATTCACAGAGATTTAAAATTAGGCAATTTATTCTTGAACGACGAGTTGCAAGTTAAGATTGGTGATTTTGGATTAGCGACTAGATTGGAACATGATGGTGAAAGGAAAAAGTAATTGTTACTTGAATATGCAACATATTCATAGAAATTTGATCCACATACATTTTCTAAATGATAATATTATATCATCTCTTCTAAAATTTAATTTTTTTAAATTGAATAAACATTGATAAATTAAACATTTAAATTTTAACATTTTTATAAAATTTTTAGTCTATCAAAAATGGCTTAGTTTTTTTAATTATAATGATTTGACTGAATTTTTCGACAGAACTGTCTGTGGAACTCCAAATTACATAGCACCAGAAGTGCTGACGAAGATTGGACATTCATACGAGGCCGACATATGGAGCATTGGTTGCATAATGTATACTCTGCTTGTGGGCAAACCACCCTTTGAGACATCGAGTCTAAAAGAGACGTATTCAAGGATTAAGCAGGTACAATACAAAACACCACAACATATCACTAAGCCTGCCATGAATATGGTAGCAAATATGCTGCAACTAAATCCATCGAGACGTCCGTCTGTCACTAAACTGATGAAAGATAATTTCTTCACTTCTGGTATGTTCATTATTTCGTAAAATGTGAAGTTGTGCAATATTTACTTTTGTCATAAAGCAATTATATAAATTCTCTAAAAATTTTTAAATATAATAATTAAAAGTAAATTAATTTAATTTATTTATTAATATGCTATAATTTTTTAGATGTCCATAATTTAAGTTTTTTTCTATCTACTTTGAATACTTCTTAGTCTATACAACTTTATCTCAACAATTAGTGACATAAATGTTAAAGAACTAATTAATCGTTTTTTTCTTATTATAATTTTGTATTGAAAACAATATTTTTTTGTTCTATTATTAAATCAGAGTTTTAAAAAATGACGCTTTTTTTCATTATTTTCTACTTGTTTTTTTAATAATCGCAGGATATATGCCAACAAGTTTGCCGCTTTCTTGCTTGACAATGGCACCGCGTTTAGACATGCTTGAGTCGCATTGCAATCGCAAACCGCTTGGAGAGATGAACCTTAATGGCTATTCAGAACAGGAAATTCTCGCTTCTCGGGTGCCAAATAGTCCGTTGCGAAAAGCCAAGCTTAGTACTGAGACAATAGAACCGCAAAGAGTCAATCATGATATCAAAAAGATGCTATACACATTAAAAGAACAACTGGCTGCAGTACTGAAATTTAAGTCTTCTAAAGATATAACTTCTTCAGGAGGTACGTTAATAGAAAAACTATCACTAAATTTAATATCATTTATTAGGATAGATAATAAAATAATTTTTAATATTTTCAGAAAATATTCTTAGACTTTTTTAATACAATTTTAAGTTGCACATAATAATCGATTATATAAATATAACTAAAATGCTATGATATTGTATGCTACTATAAAGATATGTTATTTGGAAAATTTGCAGACGAGATGACCGATCCGGCGGCGCAACCTGTGATCTGGATCAGTAAATGGGTGGATTATTCGGATAAATACGGCTTTGGATATCAATTGTCCGATGATGGCGTTGGCGTGATGTATAATGATGGCACGCGATTGATTATGCTAGCGAATGGCTTCAATATTCACTATATTAATCGTGAAGGCGACGAGTTATACTACACGGTTAAAGAATATCCGACTAATCTCGAAAAGAAAATGAAACTGATGAATTTCTTTTTGAAATATATGAACGAGCATTTGATGAAAGCGGGTGGCTCTATCGCGGTGAAGCAGAGTGATTCTCTGTCCAGAATACCATACATACATCAATGGTTCAGAACCCAATCTGCTGTCGTGATGCAATTGACTAATGGCACAGTGCAAGTGAGTATTAAAATAATTGAACACATTTTTATAAACTTAATATTTTCTTACAAATTTTGCATACTTGAAAATTAGATGTGTGTTTTTATTTCATATGTGTACACACACACACACACACACACACACAATATCCATATTTGTTATACTTTAACTTTTTCTAAACTATTTTCTTAATATTTTTTTTTTATTTAACGATATCTGATATGTTAATTTGTCTTTTCTTTGCATTATTTTATAATTTATTTATTTTAATACATGAACTTTTAATAATGAAAAAACATATGATTTCATTTACTTATTAGATAATTTTATTACGTCAACTGTTATAATATTCTTTGCCTTGGGATATTTGCTTCTCAGATCAACTTTATGGATCACACAAAAATCATTATGTGTCCTCTGATGGCAGCAGTCACCTACATTGATTACGAGAAGAATTTCAGAACTTATAGATTCCAGACTATTCAGGAGAATGGTTGTTCTAAGGGATTGGCAAAGAATTTGATGTATGCGTACGAGAAAATTCAATTGATGCTGACAAATCCTCAGGCCCGATAAAAATTATCCATGCTAAGAGAAAAGATAAAGAGAGAAAAGAAATGTTGGATGCTGCGCCTCTCTCCTGGTATTGTAAACCATCATTAGAAAGACAACACTTATATTTATTTTCTGATAGTGCTATCTTTGTAGTGAAAAAGAAAAACTGGCAAGTCGGAGATTACAGTTGTATATGATTCTTCCTCGATCTTCACTCGATTTTTGTACAGACATATAGAGAATTTTGCTAGGCGAATTTTTTTACTTTTTTTTTACCACTTAGTGCAAAAAGAGAGAGAAAGAGGAAGAAGAGCCGATCGCGTTCAACGAAGGTGAGATACTTCGTGACAAGATCTTCAGTCCATTTCCATCCCATGCTTCAGTAGCCGTTTCTCATAAACATTACTTAGAATAAATTGATCAGTTGTTATCGGGTCTTTTCTGTTCATGTTTCTAAATACAATATTGATATAATTGCTAACATTAAAATTAACTTTAACATTTAAAATCCTAAAGAAAAATTTCTCTATTCTTATATTCCTATTCTCCTGTCTAATTTCTCATTCCTTCTAAATTATTGTTTCCTGTGCTAGTAGCGTGGGATTCTGTGAGACATCTTGTCTTCGTTGATCCGCAATGACTGCCGAAAGGTATTCTGTTCTGACTTTGCGAAGTGAATCGTCTTCTAACCTATGTTGTGTCCATTGCAAAAAAATTAAAAAATTAAAAAAAAAAGGAAAAAGAAAAAGCGGAAGGGCGAGGATTGTCATGTTTCAACGGAGTAGTGCAATCTAATGTCTGATTTCGTTCTCACAGCTAAGATAAGAGACGAAAATTCGCAGAAGCTAGTCTTCTGACTAACGATTCACTAGCTCAAAATTTTTTACTCGAACTTGTTCAAAGCAATGCGACTACAAATATTAATCTCTCTAAACGACAACTCTGATAACAAAAGTTTATTCGAGAAGAGACTTATATTGCATAACTTTATAATGACTTATATATTTAAGGTTTTAACAAAAAAATAAGAAAATATTTTGTCTCAAATGAATATTAAAAAGATAAATAAATTTCAAAACAATTCTTTTTTTAGTAAAATGTTCAATTTTACTAAAATTTTTTTTATTTAAGTTCTGTATTTTTTCCAAAGCAAAGGTTATAAGATAAAATTTTTTAAAATAAAGGGGATCTGTATGTTTTGTTTCGTGTATGAGAATGGTAATTTTATAACATAAAAAGAAATATATATATATTTATACATATATATAAATATCCTATTAAGATCTATTTAATATCTAAGATTTCTAAGATATTTTTCTTGGAAAAATTATTTTTTTTTATTTTTTTTTTTATTTAAAACGACACATATAAATCCCCTTTATTTTAAATAATTGTAGTAATTTGTTTTGAAGACAATACACATACTTAATAGCTTAAATTAAAAATCGGATATTTTACAAAAAAAAGAATACTTTTGAAATTCAGTTTGAAGATGCAAGGATAATATAAAAAAGATAAATTGTGACGTAATATTGTTAATTTATAAAAAAATTTGATTATAAATAAATAAAATTGAACGCAGATTATACATAAAATTCATCAAACCTTTTCAAACATTTCCTATAGAATTGAAAAAGAAATATGAAAAATGAAATATTAATTGATTTTGTTAAATTATGAAAAATAAAATTTATAATTTTTCTTGCATTGCTTTGATTAAAAAGATTTAAAAGTACAGAGTTGATTATATGGAAATATTTTGTGCGTATAAAGACTATGCTATCTAGTAGAGGGACTAAACAAAAACTATATTTTTTTACAAAGCGAAACGAACCAATGTGTATTAACTAAATCAATGCGCGGTGTGTTATATTGCCAGAACTATGATTTTTTGTATGATTTTTTGTAATATTAGATTGTTACACAGGGCTTACATCAATTTTTATAGAATTATATTGTAATATTGGATACTTACAAAAGTTTCCGGTTTTTTTTTTCGTTATTTTCTATAGTACGTGATTACATCTAAGAATTCAGAGGGTTGATGTAACGAAAGAGCTAAAAATTAGAACATCTGAAAAAATCAAGTAAAATTATTTGAAAATATTTGAAAAATCTGTGAATCTGAATTTTTGCAGATCTCACGACTTGAAGAAGTTAATGTGATCTGAGCATTCAAAAACTTAAATAATCTAAAGAGAAAATCTTTCGTGTCAAATCTATCGACTCTTTGATTTTCATTCTTTAAGTGACTTTGAACTTCCACTTATTTGAAAATTCTAAAGAATCCAATATAATGGTACAATAATTCTGGTAATTGATTTATTTAAATATTTATGGATATAATATTTCTAATAATTTTTTTTTAAGTCATTACGATAATAAGTGAATTTTGTTGTGTTAAACTTTAATCCGCATTAACGATTAGTATTTAAAATATTAATTTGGTTAAATATTTACGTTTTTAATATCTCGGAAATTTTTTAGACTCCACGGACTTTAGCAAGTCTGGATATTAAAAATTGAAATATTTAATCAAATTGAAATTTTAAATATTAGTTGTTAAGATAAATTAAAATATAACATACATTTCACTTATTATCATATAATGATTTGAAAAATATTATTATTAAAAACGAGATTGAATAACAATTTTTCACAAGGCGATGGAAACTTTTGCAAGGATCCGTAGGAATCGGTTTAATTCATATGAAGAGACTGAACGAGAGAAGGGGAGGGATGAAATACATTTTCTCTAAGTATATAACGAAACAATAATAGGTAATTAATAATTAAAAATTATATAAAGGAAACGCGGTATTAGCTTAGCGAATAACGTTATGTTAAGTTAGATATATGTGTCTAGAACAGAAAACAGAATCAATTGTAATATGCTAAAAAAAATCAGATAGAAAATTAAGATGTACATAGAGAGATAAAACAATAAATATGCTAAAAAATTAAGATGTACATAGAGAGTTGTTGGTAACGGATAGAATAATAAATAAATGCGATATATGCGAGGTAAATGATGCGCTTACGACCAGGAAAAAACGAGTTTACCTTTAGACGAAAATTGTTAGAATAATATTTCTCTCTGCAAAATGTCAATGTATAACACCGTTTTGAAAACGTACAATATAGAAATAAAGTTTCTTTTTTTATAAAGAGATCGTAAAATTGACTTCGACGAGTGCGGGATCTCTCTACTGAGATTATTCATTGATTAAAAATATTGACATCTTTGTTCATTAGAGAATTAAATTGGAAACTTCGCTTTTTCGGGAGATTGTCCTCCATTAAGTTATGAGATTCTATGCATTAATGTTTTCCTCGCTATATATATATATATTTAATTACATTTATTCCAAATTGATGAAAAAGTATATTCCAAGAAGTTTTCGTGCATATGATTGTTCTATATATTGATATAAAGTATTTTTAAGTATTATAATTTATTTAAATATTATTTAGATTATTATATTTTTTTTATATTTAAAGTATTATAAAATATTTTTTGCATTACTTATGAATGAATAAAATATCGAAATCGACAATTTATTTATATAATTTGTATATAATGCCAAATTTTAATAAAATCTTTAATTATTTCAATAGTCAAAAAATTTTAAAGATTCAAAGGGGTGGTTTTGAGAAGATAATTAAAGAATTTATTATTATATTATATTTTTTAATGTAATATAATTTATCAGAATTTAATAATCCGAGAAAAACTAAAAAGAGAATCTTGTGAAAGTTTAAATGAAATTATATAGCGATTTGTGTCACTAACATTTTCTGCGTATAATATTCTTAGGAGGCTTATATGGAGATGAGATAATGTAAAGTATTGTGATTGCAAAACTATAATTTTTCAAAGGGATTATATTTTTGTTAAAGTTTACTTTTTGACTTTAACTACAATAATCGCGAGCGTCCAAAATGTAATAACTCGTAAATTAATATATAAGTTAGGAAAAAAATTTAATTTTTATTTGATGTTATAAAACATTTTATCAAGCGCAATACTTCTTATTGGCTTCTCATACAACTAAAATATGTAAATTTTTTATTATAAATTTGTAATATTTTCGAATATATCCCTCCCCTTCGTTCGTGTTTATCGACCATCGATTACGAGAGATTGGCTGAAGGAGTTTACACGAAATGACACCAATGGCGCTCTTGGAAGCTTCTAAAGATGGAGAAAATCGCCGAGGGATCTTCACCTCGCGCGGTCGTCGCGGGATCGACGATAGATCTACGTCACGTGTCACGTGTCGCGCTCGGAATGACACATGTACGCAACCGTGCAGTCGAGTAAAAGCCTTTCGTTTGAGTGGACGTCGTTGTCGCCGGGACTGTCGCACTTCACACGCCTCATCGGAGGCGTTATGGGCTCTTGATAAAAGTATATACATCCCCCTTGTCCTCCTTTGGAGCAAGCAGTTTGACCTTAAAGGTAAGTCCTCCCTCGCCTTACCCCTCGATCGGCGAAATTATAACCACTAAGCGTGATTCAAGGAATCCGAATCAAAGTGAACGTAGTTACATAAAAGCGTGGAATTCACGTGAAATTTTTAGGAGAATTCGCGCGTCTTTTCTATTGAGTTTAAATGATCTTTGATGATATTGTATTTTTCGACTTCTCTGCTTTTTTCATATTGTATAGATGTAATATATGTATGATTCAATATCTATTGTGATGTAAATAAAGTTTTTTTTTTCTTTTATAGAAGTTAGACAAAAAAAACTTTTGAAATTGACACGTTGAAAAGGAGGAGGTGTGTTTGAGAAAAGCAAGATGTTGAATTATCCTAACTGATTTGTTATTCGTATTTTTCATTTCCGCCTATTATGTAAGCCCCATTGTGTTCTTATCGATAACTATATGTCCAGTGTATCCCTCGTATCATCGGCGCATGACTCGAATTCCTGTACTTCGACGAGTCATTTCGGCGAACATTAGCGGCTATATCAAATTACAAAGTGATCTGTCAAAATATCTGCATTAGCGATGAATGTTTACGCTCGATTCTTTGGGTGGAATAAAGTGCTGCGTATATCTGTGTATGTTTTTAGGAGCACGCTTAATTTGCCTTTCCCAGACAGCACACAATATAAAATGTGTACAAAATATTTATAATTATTATTTGAATATTTTATAAATATTTATCAAAATATTTTATAAATATTTTTGTCATTTTAGATTTAAAAGATCATAAAGATTTATCATAAATATCATAAAAATATTTACAAAATATTATCTAAAATATTTATTTTTTATTTACCATAAATATTATATAAAATATTTAATTTACATTTTAATAATATGTAGAATAAAATTTTTATAATTTCTTCTCTTAATGTAAAATATTTATATAATATTTCAAAAAATAAATAGTACAAAATATTTATGAATATTTATCATAAATATTGTGCTGTCTGGATTCATAATTATTTTGTAAACAATTAGATTTTGCTTTGATGTAAACAATTCAAGATTTCCGAGATGTTGAGTGACTTTTTAAGATGTTTGAATGAACATATATATGATTGACATAAATTTAACGATATCGCGATAAGACAGCTTAGATTAGTATTATAATAGGATTAGTATTATAATAGGTAGATAAGAGGTCTAATAAATCTTAAAGAAGTCTTAAATATCCATACCCACACATATATGTCACACAATAAATCTCTCTAATTAAATGTTAAAACAAAATTAAGCCAAAAAAACAACTTTTTTTGTTGGTATCCCTATTTATAGTTTTCGAGAAATTTGTTTGAAAATTGTTTATGCCTTTATTTTATTACAGTAGAAATTTTCTTGATTTATTAATATATTTCGTATTTAATAAATAGATGAAAAGATATTAATAATTATATGATTAACTTATAAATAATTGAAAATAAGAGAGGACTCTTGAAAAAAGTGAGGATCTTAATAAGCAAGGCTGCGAATTCTTAAATAGAGATAAGAAAATCTCGACATTTGCGATATTGAAGATGATATAAATAATAAATGATACTAAAGCTGAAAGTACTTAAAAGACGCTTTATTCTCACTCTTATCTCTCAATTAATTTTTAAATTATTATGAGATATATATATTTTTTATTTGTCGTCCGCGTAAAAAAAATTCAATTCTGAAACAATAAATAAATAATAGTAAACTATTTATAATAGATAAACTGAAATAACAGATACAAATAATTTCACACGTTTTGATTATTATATATATATATATATATATATATATATATATATATATATATGTATATATATATATATAACAATATACACATATAGGGTGGACATAAATGCGCACAATTAATATTGAGCGAGCGATAAATGATTTGAAGAAAGAAGATGATGAGAGAGACAATGAATCAGCTTATTTGATGACTTGTCCTTGTAAATTAAACCTAATATCATTGAATAAAAAAGTGAGAAAAAGGACAGCGCGGAAAGAAATTACTATCGATTATATTCTCATGGAGATCAATCTTTCATACATATATGTATATAGTTACATAAAAAAGATCTGTATTGCTTGCCTTTTAATTTCAGCTTTATATAGCATCATTTATATCATATCATCATCAATATAACGCAAATTGAGATTTTCTTATCTCTATTAGAGTCTTTGCGCAGTTTTTATTACTTTTTTCAAGAAGGCTCTCTTATTTTCGATTATTTACAAATTAATCATAATTATAAATATGTTTTTATCTATTTATTAAATACAAGATATTTTAATAAATTAAGGAAATTTGAGCATAATTAATTAATTTACATTTATTAAATTATGAGATATTAATGAAGATTATATTTAAGCTTAACACTAATAGCCCAACAAAATTTTCTCTCTAATCGAAATACACAGAAATTTAATCTTTTCTTAATTTAAATTTTCTCTAAAATTTTATTAAGATATATTTTAATGAGCTCTGATTTCAATTTCTTTTCTCTTTATTTTTCCCTTTCTTTAAAAATATATTTCGTCTCTTTCCAGTTTATAAAATTAATGGAGTCTTCTACTAAACGAAAAGCCAAAGGCGCGCCAAATAAATCAATAACGCTATCTTTATTAACACGATAGAAGAGAAAGCACGTGTAACATGATGTTCAAATAACGTTACAATTCATATCGACCGTTGCGTCAACAATGAATTAATCTTAATTGAGTATTATGTAACAAATTGAAAGAGTATTAAGGGAATAGACGATGAGGAAAAAAAATGTGTTTCAAATCATTTTTCGTCCGGATGGATTAACGATTTCTATTATTTTACTAACGCGCTCTATTTTTTATTAATTAAAAAATTACATAAAGAGATAAAAAAATAATATAATAAAATAAAAAAATATATAACAATGTAATATTATTAAAAAAAAAATATTTCTTATGAGGAGAAACATTCATCAACTATATTGCGAAAAAAAATAATTGAGTAACTCAAGAAATAGATATTACGAAAATATATATATCGATGAAGAATGATTAAAAATCGCGGTAATTGGAAAATTTCCGAAGGCACAGATCGAAATCGCGCAGATTTGATTAAGAAAAGGCAGTTACTTTTTTAGCACGCACCGAAAGAATACACTAAACAAATGTGACTATTGTGCAGCTTTCTTATCGCGGCGCGACTGTCTGACTAATTCCTGCGTTTTGTATGTATTATAACAAATGGTTAATTGCTCCGACAATATTCTGATAACGCTCGGTCCCAATGCTGACAGATGGATATGCCGATGGCGACAATAGAGCCTTACAATGACACGAGATTGGTGTCAAAACAAACAGGATTAGCATTTTGAACAAAAAATTGAAAGACCGTAGAAAATTGAGAGACAATTTAATTTTATTTTCAATCCAAGAGAGAACCTGCTTGTTACTATATACTTATGTTATCATAAGTTTATTTAATTCTACTTAATCTGTGTAAACAATGTCTTAGATAAAAATATCTTTTATGAGAAATATCATATTTCGAGGAACGTGATAAATATTTTTCTCGCTTCTTGTAGTAGTCTACGAAAATATGGAAAAGCTGGAATTTTTTGTATCTGGAGAAATGAAGGAATTTTTATGGAATTTTATTAGAGAGACTTCGAGGAATTTTTTAAAATAATTTTTTCTTTAATAATTTTGTTCTTATACTGTAACCAATCTACGATAAGCCAAGTTGTGAATTATTTAAAATATATTATAAATATTTCTTTGTTTATATTCAATGTCTTGACAAAATATTGAATATGCGGTACATATTCCTTATTTTTATTTTTAGCGATAAAAAATGAAAATGTTATACAAGTTGAACATTTTTACCTTTAACAGAAGTTATTCAGCTTTTTTTCAGTACATTTTTATAAATGTAGCACTTGAAACTTAAGAAGCTTTGTATTTTATTCAACCAAAAAATTTTTTAAAAATATTTTGTCGAGCAAAAATATTTGGAAAATCAGGGATTTTTTTTTACAAAATTTGAATAGATACTCTATATAACAATTTTGTAAAATGTCATCTTCTGTTTTATTGATGATATTCACGTTAATTTTATCATATCAGGAATGCATATTACTTTTTATATTATATTGTATTATGCGTTTCATGATCATTGTTTTCGGTCCAAAATAATAATTATCTATGAAATTGAATGTTGCTTTAACATCTGAGAATTACAAACGAACATTTGTATTTTTTTAACGTTATCTCCATTTTCGGAATATATTTTCACAGGTGCATAAACATGTCCGAAAAATTATAATGTTTTTACATTGTCTTAAGCGAAATTCCAAGTCATCGTCTATATATCATCTCGTCCATGTTTATCGCAATTTCGTTATCAAAATGTCATTTATCAGTTAAGTCCGTTCTGTGATTTTATTTATAATTAACTCGATGCATATAAGACTGAAATTATGTCATCACTTAAATGTTTACATTTTGTGACGCGTTCAAATCAAAAAATTGATCTTGGCTTAAGGATATTCTGAAAGAACCTTAATTTAAGAAATCACAATTTTCAGAAACTTTTTGAAAAAATTTGTAAACAAGTAATATTGTTTGCAGGAAAGTTTTAAAAAATGTGATTGATTAACAAAAATTTATCGTAATTTCCTATCTGTTAAAACATCACAAATTTTATCTATGATTGCAATCTAATCTATGATAAACGCGTTTGTGGAATCCACCAAAATTGTATAACATCATCCGCTAATTACTTAATATTTGGCAACAAAGTGTAATGAATTTGTTATTCGTCAGATTAAATTTACGCTGCGATCTGTTAAATTTCCCCGCGGATCTTCATCGCGTGGATTAAATTTTCTATGAATATGTATATCTCATATAATCTTCCAGGTAGCAAAATCCGTGTGTACATGTCGAGATAGAGACATGTAAATAAAGTTTTAATGTGTGTTAACATTCGAATTTGTTAGAATATTCATAAATTACGCTTAGAGAGATTCTTTTCAGCAAAAATTTATATATATTAAAATTTATTTATTTTTTGCTTGCTTTTCGAATCTTTAATTTCGATGACGCTTGATTCATTGCGGAAATTCTCGCGAAGTAATCAATTTCTCCGAAACATTAGCGTGCACATTGTTGGCTTGAAAAACCATAATTATTAATATAAATTTTGATTAAATTAATAGATAGTAGAATTAATAGAAATTAAAATAGAAAAATTAAAATAATTAAGTTAATGTAAAGTGTATTTAAATAACTTGTATCTATTGTTCGAGAAGTATTTTTATCACTTATCGTTAAATAATACATCGGTTCTTTATACAAACGATTCTATCTTAACTTGGTTGCTTAGTGTTGCATTTTATATGTTTAAAGACTTTAAAGATAACCGGTTTATTTATGCAGAAGACAAGATAAAGGCTTTCAGTACGCTTGTCGCTTTGTATTAGAAGCATTAAACCAATGATTTCAATCACAGCGAGTCTAGGAGCTGTAAAAGATTACTATCTTATCTATTTGTGAAAATAAAACACCTACTCGTGGGTTGATATTGTGCATCTAAAGCTGAAGGTAATTAACATGCTGATAAACAACGCAACTATATGCAATAATATGAAATTTTATCGATATACATATAAAAGAAGAATGTCAGAGATTACTAAAAATATAAATTAAATTAGGAATTTAATTATTTTGCAATTATGATTTAGCTATGAAAAAAAAATCGAAATAAAAAATATGTATACGGAAGGAAAAATTATCTGGGGCAAAAGATCTGCAGCGTTATCAAGCAGCTGCTTTAGCTTTCATAACGAGATATAACAACGTGCAATAATACGAATTACGCCGAGTATAGTTTAAGTAAATTTAAGTAAATCAACCAATCACAGTTCAAACATTCCTATTATGTTTTAGAATGTTTGATTGTGATTGGTCAATTTTCTTACAACATTATGATTACGACTAAAATTTTTTTAACGTGCAATGGCCTTATATGAAAATTATTTCGAGATCGGATATGTGAAAACACATGTGTCACGCAGCTGATAAGGTGCAATATCGGAAGATCACTCGGTAACGCGCGTGTAATGGTGATAAGATATCAAGTGATATTTCTAATTATCAAATTTTGACCTCTGTTTAACGAAAAAAAAAAAAGAGATGACACGGAGAGCCACGCGATGATACACACGGTGTGAATGTCGAGCTCTCCTCTCTCCTTTTGTCTTCTCTGGCCTTTTTTTGCGCCGAACATCGTCGGACGTTACCCAACCGCGACGTGCAACTATACATCCGTGTATGTACATGAGAGTTTATTATATCTTGCAGAAGAGCCTCGAGAGTGAGACGGTGTCATCATCGTCAACATCATCATCATCATGGATGGGAAAGTGCAAACTGAGAAAGTGAAGAATCCCAGAGCTGCCGCAAATATTCTCAGCGCGTTGACGTTCAGGTAAGTACGAAAAACAAGACAAGTGTCACTTGATAAAAATAAGAGAGAGATGAAGAGGAGAGGAGATGCTGCTTCAGCAAGAAATCGACAGTGTAATGACATTTTGATTTCTCGTGGACTCCTCGTGAGTCTTTTTTATGAAGCGACAGAATGATACAGGATTCCTTAGAGAGTCCGCACACAAGTTTGGAGGTTTAAATTACGATAGATTTAATTAGAATTAATACAGCGATTCGATCTTTTACACTTCAATGTAATATCAGACATTTCTATTGAATGAAAACACGGAAATCGAACACAATGATGATGATGATGATTTTAATTGCTTTAGATAGAGTCGAAAAGTTTAAAATTATATATTATTAAATAATTATATTTATTAATTATTATTATTTAAATTATATATATTATTATAAAATTATATATTATTAAATAATTATATTTTTTAATTATTATTATTTAAATTATATATATTAATAATTAATAAATATTATTATTAATTCATAAATGTTATTAAGTGGGTTTTATTAGAATTAATTCGACATTTTTGTCAGATTTTTTACACTGATAATATAATCTCACATATTGTTTCAAATTTATAATATAATAATATTGAATCTTTCATACCGTCGGAAAGTCAAAGGGATATGACATTATCTTGCGTTTTGATTATAGCTCGCGCACTTTCATAGAGCGGCTAGATATTTCCTAGAATAATCGATACTGAAGATAAAAACAGGTAGATAAAAAATGAAACAGATACTCATTGTTTCCTACTTTGCGCATGATCATCTTAATATTAGAGATATAGAGAGTACATAGCAGAGATATCTAATCAGCTTCTTGAATGTAATAAACGGGCTATGAGATGTGAAACAACTTTGAATTGAGAGCCGCCGATAAGATGAGAGTAACGTCTCTGGATCCTTGCACTACTTTGTTTAGTAAATTGTTTTTTCTTTAATTCTCGATATTTATACTCCGCGTTATCTTCTTGCCTTATCGATTTTATTTCATTCGGATAATAAGAAATCAAGTGCACTTAAGAGTACATATGATATTTTCATGCGATTCAGAGTTTGTCAGTTTTTATCATCGCGATTTAATTGAATGTTTTTATCTAGCAATCGTGATTTAGATTCGATCTTTTTATCTCTGAATAATATTTTTAGGAAAAATTGTTTTTCTTGAAAAGGGATAGTCGCATTTTCAATCAAATATATTAGTAAGGATTATACAGATTAAGAAATATTATTAATTTCTTTTTTTCTTGAAATATTAGCCATCGTTATTGTATAATATTCTATCATAATAATTTAATAATTTTTAAAAAAGTGCGTTTTTTTTTCTTGTGTGATTGATATATTTTTCAATTATTTTTGATTTTATAAATGTCGAATTTTGCAAAAACCGCCCTCAATTATTAGTTTTGGGCCTTACTTGCGTCATGATTGCATTAAATATCTACGAAAATATCTTGAACGAAAAATAGGAGACGTGGAATATAGCATTTTAAAGGAGAAAAGAATACGAATTGGATGAATAGAGCGGACGGTTTGTGCGAGTAAAACGTGTATGCTTTGATTTTTTTTTTCGCAGTTGGGTCCTACGCACGTTCTGGGTGGGTTATCGCAGAGATCTTGAAGTAACTGATCTGTACACACCCCTTAAAGAGCATACAAGTGGTATTCTTGGTGTTAAAATAGCGAAGGCCTGGGAGAAAGAATGCGAGGCGTACAAACATCGGCTGAAGAGGAATGCGACCACTGGATCCCTAAAGAAGGTGAGCGAGCCCAGTTTGCTGAGAGTCATCATCAAGTGCTTTGGCTTCAAGGTCCTGCTATATGGAATACTTCTGGCCGTCATGGAAATTTTGCTCAGGTACAAGTGTTAGACACGTAAATAGTTTAATATGTAGTTTAATATAATATGAATTTTTAAATCGCACACAAATTTTTTCACATCTAATGAACTTTCTTCTTGAATACTGACGCAGGTTGTTGCAACCGATCTTTCTGGGCCAGTTGCTACGGTACTACAATACCCAGGAGGTTGACGAGTTCCACGCTTATTTGTACGCGGCCGGCATCATCTTATGTTCCGCCGTCAATGTGTTCATCATACATCCATATATGATGGGAATCCTGCATATGGGCATGAAGATACGTATAGCTTGCTGCTCGCTCATCTATCGAAAGACATTGAAGCTGACTAGAACCGCGCTGGGCGAGACGACAATTGGGCAGGCAGTCAATCTACTATCCAACGACGTCAATAGGTTCGACATTAGCATCATATTCCTCCATTACTTGTGGATCGGACCCTTAGAGACTATCATTATTACATTCTTCATGTACTACTTCCTGGACATCGGAATATCCGCTCTCATCGGAGTCGCCTCTCTGCTCATGTTTATTCCTTTGCAAGGTGAGACTCTTTTAACTGTTTCTATCTATTATTTATTGTTCTTGCGAGAAAATTACGAATCCACAAAGTCTCTCATCATAATTCAACAAATGAAAAAATGATTTAATGTGTACCTATGTCGTGTATCTGTGAAGAATAGTTGAGATAAAAGAAGTCGGTAAAAATTTGTGTCTCGTGACGAGAATCGTCTTTCCAATTTTTGTGATTGCATTTCTAAATCTTTTATTTCGATTTTGTATTTTGCTCTATTTTCTGATAGTCTCAAAAATAAAATTATATAAAATAAATCCTGTGTATTCTTCTATTTTATTAATACATATTGTTTAATATATTCGACTTCGAATTATATGTATATATGTACATATATTTTTTTTTTATATTGTTATCTTATCCCCTTGATTTTTAAATTTTTCAGCATGGCTGGGCAAAAAATCATCTGAGCTGAGGTTAAGAACCGCAATCAGAACTGACGAGAGGGTGCGATTGACAAACGAGATTATTAGCGGAATTCAAGCTATTAAGATGTACACATGGGAAAAGCCATTTAGCGCACTCATAGAAAAAGCGAGAAAGTGAGTACTGCCACTTATGTTGTTTACACAAGTAACGCGCTTAATTGTGTTATATATGTAATTATGCGTTAAATAAAAAAAATTCGAAATGCATTCTCATACTTTCGTTAACGGATACAGAAAGTATTTAAGAATTTAAGTAGTTAATAGTTTGCTCTCTCTTTAACAATTTATTTCAAATTGAAACATAAACTAGCATGCTGATAGCTAGCCGGCACTTGCTTTGTTTTTGTTTCAACTGAATCACTATTGACATGATCAGATAAAATGATAATAATCAAAAGTAATGATGACTTTTTATTAGTCAATTTTATCGCGTCCGTATTATCAAGACAGAAAAAGATGTAGTTTTTTAATAAAAAATTTACGAAGATAAAACGATTTGCTCTTTAAATATCTGCTGTTTTTTGAATATTTTAAGAATATGTGTATATAAATAAATATTTATAAATATATAATATAATTATATTATATAAGTATATGTATAAATATATTAATTTAAAATTTTTATATATAAATAAATCTAAACTCTTTTCGAATTAAAATTATTAAAATAAAATAAAATCTAAATCGCCTAAGAAACGTTGTCCCTGAGTTACATTCCTAAAGTTTAAGCCGGAAATCTCAATATCGAATAATTCTGAGTTTAATGAACTCCACATTCCATCATCGAAAATAAATTATCAATGTTGCGACAATTTTCATGCACATGCGACATGGTTTACCGCTATTTAAAAAAACAAATTAATTAATTCACGCGTGTTAATGAGATGTTTACATTTTATTTTATTCCGGTATTTTCGTTGCGTCGTCCGCTTCATTGGAGCAGGTGGTCATATTTTTTGCGGATCGAAAAAAAAAATAAATAGAGTTTTGAAAAGAGAAAGCGAAAAAGAAAGAAGAAAAAAACAGGCAAAATTTGTTCACAGGAAGGAAGTCAACGTCATCCGAGGGACATCATATATCAGAGGTGTCACCATGTCATTCATCATTTTCTCCACGAGGATGTCGCTGTTTATCACGGTGCTGTCTTACGTGTTGTTCGGCTTCAAGATTACGGCCGAGAAGGTGTTTATGATAACCGCTTATTACAACATTCTGCGTACGACTATGACCGTTTTCTTCCCGCAAGGTGCGTATTGATGTGTGTACATATGTCATCGTGTGTGGTATGCGTAATTAATTAATAACATCTGAAATTCTGAAGAGCTTACAGCATCTTTCCTTTTTTTTATTTTTTTTTGTTGTTATTTTTCTTTTTCATCCTTATTCTCTTGTTCTTCTTCCTGCGTTTTTTTTTATCCTTGTTTTCTTCTTTTTTTTTCAGGAATAACACAAGTGGCGGAAGCGATGGTATCCATAAGACGTTTGCAAAAGTTCATGATGTATGATGAAGTGACTTCTGAAACCAAGACAGTGAAGGAAAACGCGAAGGAGAAATATAAAGAGAATGCAAATGAGAACTACAAGGAGAATGTGAATGAAAACTACAAGGAGAATGTGAATAAGAATTACAAGGAGAACGAGAATGAAAACTACAAGAAAAACACAAATGGAAATTATAAGGAAAATATGAAGGATCTGGCAAACCAGAAGAAGAGCGATCGAATGCCTGGGGATCAGCCGGATTACATCGAGCATTGTATTTCCATCGAGAATGGTAGCGCCAAATGGTTGGACTACGAGACAGAGGATACCTTGCAAAATATCAACATTAAGGTATGCCCGGGTGAACTGATCGCCATCGTCGGCCAGGTTGGTGCAGGCAAGA
Source organism: Cataglyphis hispanica (assembly GCF_021464435.1). NCBI lineage: Eukaryota > Metazoa > Arthropoda > Insecta > Hymenoptera > Formicidae > Cataglyphis > Cataglyphis hispanica. Next base: position 3,820,989 of record NC_065972.1, read on the forward strand.
GTAGCCTAATAAATGTTATTCTGAAGGAGCTACATTTGCAGCAAGGTTCTATTCAGGTATGTGTACAATCCCTTTTGATGATAAATTAAATAAACCCGAGTAAGTAAATGTGATAAACAAATTTTGCTCGAAAAAAAAGAAGAATAAAATATTTTATTATTTATCAAAAAAAAAAAAAAATAATAATTTTATCATGTTCTTAAACATTTTTTCACACAGGTTAATGGCAAAATTGCTTATGCCAGTCAAGAGCCATGGCTGTTTGCCGGATCGGTAAGACAAAATATTTTGTTCGGCCGAAAGATGGATCAGATCCGATATGATCGCGTGACTAAAGTGTGCCAATTAAAGAGGGACTTCAACTTACTACCTTATGGCGATAAGACGATAGTGGGTGAGAGGGGTATTAGTCTTTCCGGTGGCCAGCGTGCAAGGTTGGTTTCCTAGATTATCCCGATAAAAATTTTCTTCAAATAGAATTGAATGTTGGTCTCGTGCAGAATCAGATTACATCATAAATCGCAATTTATGATTTTCTTTTCGTTATATAAATAATAATAATAAAATGTGTAAGAAGACTTTATATATAAGTGTGTATATGCATATATTAATGATTACCAGAATAAATTTGGCGAGAGCCATTTACGCCGAAGCTGACATATATCTTATGGATGATCCTTTGAGTGCTGTGGACGCTCATGTGGGCAAACACATGTTCGAAGAGTGCATCGACAAATATCTGCGCGGAAAGACCCGGATTCTTGTGACTCATCAATTGCAATACTTGCGTAACGTTGGCAGAATTATCGTTTTGAAGGACGGAGCCATCCAAGCAGAAGGGTACGACCCTAGAATTTTTCTATTCTCAGCTATTTTATTCTTTTTATATCGATCGATAAATCTTTGAATAAGAATATAACTTAAAAAAATATATAGAATATCATAGTACATCATTTCATTTTATACAAGAGATATTTTCTGTTCATCAGTACTTATGACGAGTTGGGCTCTATGGGAGTGGATTTCGGTCGATTATTGGAGAATCAAACGCAAACGGATGAGAAATCTTCTCGACCCCCCTCGGCGCCCCCTAGCCGAAGCAATTCGCGTACCGGCAGTATTACATCTCTGAGCTCATTTATGACAATTGATACTACCAAACAGGAACCTGACGAGGTAATTCCAATTATTGCATAATTAATATAGATTGTAATGTTATGTAAATTAATACATAATATTAATCTTATTAATTTTTTAGGTGGCTGAGATGCGGTCAACTGGCAATGTTGCGGGCAAAGTATATAGAGATTACTTTCGCGCCGGCGGCAATTGGTGCGTAATATTCATGGTCACTATGCTTTGCGTATTGTCGCAGTTAGCGGCCAGCGGCGGTGATTTCTTTATCGCGCAGTGGGTTGATATCGAAGAAAACTACGTAAGTATAATTGTATACGACTTGAGATAATCAGCGATTATGTGTAATCTTTCTTTCAAAAAATTCTAGATTTCAAAGAAATCTAGATTTCGAAAAACCTCGCGATACTTTAACGTCTCAGTCTTAATTTACACAGATGAATCAAACTGAAGAGGGTGTCGTGGAAGATCCGAACAGTCCTCTCACGCGCATAGAATGCATCTATATCTTCACCATAGTGACCGTGCTAACGATCGGCGTGACCCTGATCCGTTCGTTTGCCTTCTTCAGGACGTGCATGCGTGCTTCCATACGGCTACATGATCACATGTTCCGCAGCATCAGCCGCGCCACAATGCGCTTCTTCAATACTAACACATCAGGCCGCGTGCTCAATCGTTTTTCTAAAGACATGGGTGCAGTGGATGAGATACTGCCTACCGCGCTCATCGACTGTCTACAAATTGGCCTGTCCCTGCTCGGTATCATCATCGTGGTTGCCATCGCGAATGTGTGGTTGCTGATTCCCACTCTGATCGTCGGCATTATCTTCTATTACTTGAGAATCTTTTACCTGGCTACTAGCCGCAGTGTCAAACGTCTTGAAGGCATCAGTGAGTAATTTATTTAATTTAGACTTGTTTTATGATAAAAAAATAATAGATATAACCTGATTGACAAAATAAAATAGATTAAAATTAAATCTTTCTTATGGATTTCATTAGATTGAATCCATTGAATATAAATTCTTTGAATAATCTAAATGAAATGATCAACTTTTCTCTTCTTAGCTCGCTCGCCAGTCTTCGCCCATTTAAGCGCGACTCTTCAAGGACTACCGACGATCCGCGCGTTCGGAGCGCACGAGATCCTCACGAAAGAGTTTGACCGTCACCAGGATCTCCATTCGTCTGCGTGGTATATCTTTATTGCGTCCTCACGTGCCTTCGGTTTCTGGTTGGACATTTTTTGTGTGCTGTATATCTTGTTGGTGACATTAAGCTTCCTAGTGATGGATAATTATGCTCGTGGCTCGATGGACGGTGGACGCGTAGGCCTAGCGATCACCCAGAGCATCGGCCTCACTGGCATGTTCCAGTGGGGCATGCGCCAGAGCGCCGAGCTGGAAAACCAAATGACTTCTGTAGAACGCATCCTCGAATACAGGTATAAAAACTATGTTTATTTCAGATTTCATGATTCTTAAATTTCTAAGTATGTTTGATATTTTGGATCTTTGAAAGCTTTAAATTTTTAGAATCTTAAATCTTTTCATTTAAATTTTATAATTTTTTCCAATTTTGTTTTTTTCAATATCCATGCTTTTGTATATCTTTCGATATATCTAAATGTTATCAAACTCATAAGATTCATTTAAATAATTAAATTATGTTCAATCTTCAAATCAAACACTTCAATTCTCTTGCAGCAAAGTGGAGAGCGAGCCTCCTCTTGAGAGCACCCCTGATAAAAAGCCCAAGTCTGAGTGGCCAGAAGAAGGCAAGATCGAGTTCAAAAATGTGAATTTACGTTATGCGCCGTTGGAACCGCCGGTATTGAAAAATCTCAATTTTGTCATCTATCCGCGCGAGAAGATTGGTATTATTGGCAGGACCGGTGCGGGCAAGTCATCTCTGATTCAAGCTCTTTTCCGTCTGGCCGACGTAGAAGGCCTGATCGAGATCGACGGCATTGACACTAGTGAGATCGGTCTGCATGATCTGCGCTCCAAGATTAGCATCATCCCACAGGAACCGTTCCTGTTCTCCGGTAGTCTGAGACGGAATCTCGATCCATTCGATTCGTACTCGGATGATCTGCTATGGCGAGCACTTGAGGAAGTCGAGTTAAAGGAGATGGGTTTGCAGGCACATGTCAACGAGGGTGGTTCCAATCTTAGCGTTGGCCAAAGACAGCTGGTTTGCCTGGCGCGTGCTATCGTCAGAAACAATCCGATACTCGTGCTGGACGAGGCGACCGCCAACGTGGATCCGCGAACAGACGAACTCATCCAGACGACGATCAGAAAGAAGTTCGAGAAGTGTACAGTGTTGACGATCGCTCACCGGTTGAATACCGTCATGGACAGCGACCGTATCCTGGTTATGGATGCCGGCAGCGCGGTGGTGAGTCAATTTTTTATACTTTTTCTTTTTTATTTAGATGGAATAAGTCATTGAATCAAACTCTCGTTTTTTATCATTTAATTATTTTATAATCATATATGAATTTATTAATTCTTTCGTCTTTTTGGATATAATGAATTGTCGCATGGAATTTTTGCTCGCTCTTTCATATAGTAAAACAAAGTAATGTAATTATATATTGAAGATGTTTGAATTATTTATATATGCTTTTACAATTTTGTATGAATTTTTGTTGGTCATTTTTATGACGTTTTTTTGACGTATTTCTTTGGGTGCCCAATTGTTGAATTTCTTATTCTATAATCGTATGAAATATTATAATTATGACTTTATTGTATCATTAACTCTTAAATTTTTAATCTTTCGAGCTTTATTATATCCGACACAAAAGAGATATTACTTTATATTTGCCGCTTTTTCTCATTCTACAATATAAATAAATGTCAGCAGAAGTGAACATTTTCATCACACCCAGTATATATATCTCATAAATATTTTATCGAGTCCGCAGTATGTATCGAGCTATCTCGCCGTGAAAGATACGGCTTTCGTAACAAGAGTGGATCGTAAATCTGTAGTTCTCTCCTCAAAGGTAAACTTTTTACCGTACATAGGAATTCGATCATCCCCACGTGCTGCTGCAGAAGGAATCAAGTTTTCTGAAGAGCATGGTGCAGGAAACCGGCAAAGCGATGGCAGAGGCTTTGGCTGGAGTCGCTCGCGATAGCTACCTGAATCGCACGACTACTACGTTGTGAAACATGTCAACACTAATTTTTCGACAGATGATTTCTAAGAAAGAGTCTATTCTCTTGTAAGAATTATCTGTGGACAACTCTAGAGATTTGAACGATTACGTTAAGAGAAAGAGAAAATAGCTAAATTCGGTTCAAGAATCCTGGATTCTTGGAATTTAGAAATGTATCGAATCTTGGTACATCAAAAGTTAACAAAAGTGTCAAAGCCAGGATTTTGGTCTCCGCATGTATAGAACGTAGAATATAAAAGGTACTTGAAAATTTCAAGAATTGAAAATGGGAAAAACGAAGGATAAATATACCAAACGATTTAGGTCAATATTTAGAAATGAAAAACTAAGATATGTTAGAATTTAGACAAAGATTTAAGGCGTCTAATAGATTTGGATGAAATGTAGGATGTAAGAGAAAAATGAGAGAGAGAGAGAGAGAGAGAGAGAGAAAGAAGAGTCAATAGATATAAAGAAAGGTGAAAGATTATATAACATAATCTAGGATTCTAGATTTATGGATTCAAGAGAGGTATTATAGGAAAAATGTAAGGAAGAATTCAGGTATATAAAGATCTTTGCAAACTCGGGAACGCGCGAAAGAGGACACAGAGAACCAGCGAAACTTTTTCAGCAAGGGATTAATAAACCAACCGTTTTTTACTGCAAGGTACACAGACTCGTCCAGCTTGTATCCATTTTCCAAAAATTCTCTCTGCCTTTTTCGAGCCAATGCAATGCCAATGCAGCGAGCAATCAGAAAAACGCTCGCATTGATCGCGGATCAACCGCAGTTAGTATTATTACGTCACTTTTGTATCTAACCCAGGGTGTCCCGACAGGAAGGATGAAGTTCTCAGCACGTTGGATCATCGATCTTTTATCAACTGTCGGTGATAAAACGCTTTTAGAAGAAGAAATATATCATTTATTTATATAATTTTAATATAAGATTTATCTCAGCAAAATATATGAATAAAATATTAGAGCGATTTAGAAAGATAATAATTTGAAGTATGTATGAAAAGAGTTAGGAATATAAATTCGAGAGATTCGGAGAAGTTGTAGACCATAAGATTGAACCATCTTAGATTAATCAACGGATTTGAGAACCAGGAATTTTGAGATATATATTATGTGTGTGTTTCTTCATGTTTAGAATCTTACGTGAATAATGATTTAAATAATTTAGATTAAGGATTCAATTAATCTTTCATATATTCATAAGGATACAGTTGCTCTAGGAAGAATTATTCTTAAACAATTTCATCTCTTGGCATATTTTCAAAAATTCCTCAAGATCGATGAACCAACGAATTAAGACAAAACTGTACTTAACATTAAGGAAAAAAAAGATTTTACTAATTTTTATACTCATATACTTGTGATATACACGGTGTCTAGCAAGAAAGAAAAACGAATGACAATACGAAATTCGTGATTCATCTCTCGAGCGCACCGATAGCTCTCGTTTTCGGAACCACCCCGTGTGTATTCGCGATTATGCAAGAATTGCGCAAGATATACCCAATCAGTACTGGTGCTACAAGTGTATAAGAAATATTTTAAAAAAAGGAGAGCTTGCCACTGCTCTATATTTAAAGCGAAATATTTAAACGAGCAGTTATTAAAAGCAACTACGTTTTTTTACTACTCTTGTTGTTTTATATATTATTGTTATTATTAAAATAATAAAGCATTGTTCTCGATCTTTATGTAAATAATGCAAAGTGAAAAAGCAACGAGAATCAAAGTACTTAATGCCTTTTTCGACGATCGATTTTATACTGGTCAATTTTTCGCCGTAATTAGAAAACGAGACTAACATACGTATCGACTACATTACGAAAATAATTTTTAAACCCCTTTTTTTTATTCTTCTCCTTATTGGCATTTTTGAGCGCCATAACTTTTTGCTACTTTAAACATAGTTTAACTTTTTTAGATATAGTATAGTCATTATATTTTAATACATCGAAAATTATATATACAATATTCATTATACAATTATTACATTCAAATAATTATGTGAAAATTGCGTTTTAATTATTATTGAATTATTATCATAATTATTTGAAGCTATTATTACTTAGAGATACTGATAGCAGGCCGAAGAATTAAAAAGGAGTTACGAATACAAGCTTTTCACGAGGATATATTCTGTACACTATACATGAACGTCCGTATTGTAATCGTCATCAATATTTATTATATATGTAGATAAATGTATTGTACTCTTTTTTAAGGTGAAAACGCGAATTACAATATCTTACTTAAAAGTGCCTATATTGTAATCATTATAAATGAAATATAGATACAAATTATTATTTATGTAAATAATCTATGTTACCATCTTGTTGGGCACGCCCGTATCCGGGCATTGTGGCAGTATCTACGTCCCGTATCCGGGCAGTTCCTCACGATATAATCTACATTATTGCAAATATTAATTATATTCCCTTTGTGAGAGTGATAATTAAAGTCGACATTTAGTTAAAAATTTACCGTCGATACAAAACATAATGTTTATGTTATCTTCCTTTATAAGGAGATGCATGAACTCATGTTATGCTGATTTGAATAGATCTTATAATAAATCTTTAATTTATATTATGAGAAAAATGAGTTTATTAAATATAAATATAAAGTATATATAGAAATAATAAATGAGAATCATACCTCAAAGATCAATTAAAAAAAAAAAGATTCAAGATAGCAATATTCTTGATTAGGTTGGTAAGTACATGCAACTCTGAAGACGTTTGAGATGTTTTATTATTTATCAAAATACATGAATCCATTTATTTAAAAAGATGGTCGAATCACTGAACGAGAACAAAACGAAAGGATCAATAAATAAGATTATAAGAGAATTCATTACTTATCGAGAAATACTAATTATTTTCGATAATTAAAATTAATCAACGAAATTGCGACAAGACACGCATCGCTTAAATCTAAGTGGAAAATAAAATAAGTATAATAAAATGTAAATTACAATTATATACTTTCTAAAAAAAATTGCGCTTACAGGATCTGATCATCCCTCTAGATAGGATCTAGATATACACGGCATATACAAAGAATTATTCTTATGTCACAAAACATATGCTCCGCTATAAACAGTTAGAACATCTTACACATGTAAACGGCTTTTATTACTCGCGCCGTCAAACAATCGACCAGTCATAATCAGACGCACGCTAGATAAACATTTATCTAGAATTATACATGTACGATCCCAACTTGTTCGTCTTGTATCTTATCGATTAAACTATCTATAGTTAAAAAAAAAAAAGAGAGAGAGAACGTATGCGAAACGCGCTACTTCTAAGAATTCTAGAGAGACTTTATTGTCAAAATACAAAGATTAATTGATTAAATAAGTAAATCATTCACTAATCCGTCTTAACGATAGCGACGAACAATGCAACAATAAGATCAATAAGAAAAATTAAAAAAAAAAAAGAGACAAATAAACGGTTCATTTGTGAAAGGGACACGTCTGCTCTTTTGTCAAATTTGAGAGCGAACTATATCAAAATCTTATCAAAAATTAATAAATTTATTTATCATTTTATCATTCGTTTTGCTTATATCAGATGATATTTAATGTTTAAGAAAACTAAGAAAATATTTAGGCTATTTTTGGAAAATTTTATGAGAAACAACGCAAGTCTCTAATTATACGTTAAAAATTTCTGAAAAAAATGAGGCTTTTTTTTTAATGGCTTAACTTTTGGAAACAATGTTTTTGAAAAATTGTTATTTCTGACACCCGGTTTATCCGTACACAACAACAATACAATTCTTTTCGGTAAAAACAATTCGGAGTCCCTCTACGAAACGCACCGTTCAAATGTTGTTACTACATCTATATACTCTGCTTACCCGGCTCGCGATTATCCTTTGCAAGAGTTCTTGCTGGCATCCTCGGCGAGACGAGTACACTAGTGTGTCGTAATACTGACAGTAAAGAGAATAATAGCTATTAACGTTAAAAATTAACCTTGCCCCTATTGTCTCCTCCCTCCCCCTCCATCCTCTCCATCTCCTTTCCTTCCTCTCGCCTAAGTTACAATTATGAATCACGGTTACGATTATAATTAACACTTATCTTCTATTTTATTTTTATTGTTTTTACGATGTTTTTGTCATTCCTCATAGTATACAACCTACGGCAAACATTCTGAATTTTCGGATATCGTGCGCTGGGCCCGAATTCAATTCCCTGGATATAGGACTGACAATCGCCGATATAGTTCTGATAAAAAATGCTATTAATAATGGAATTGTTTCCTGGTTTTTATATTCGTAAATAACATTCGATAACAAAATATTCGTAATAAATTTATACAATCGCGAATTTTACATAAAAATATCCTAAGTTTAATTTATGAAAAAAAAAAATATATATATTCAGATCAAAAAAAATTCAGAAAAAGCGAAGGAAACTTATGCCTTCTAGAGAAACCAGGAAAGCGCGAGTGTTACTCACTGTCCTCGGAGAGATGATAATGTGATAACGATTAGCAAGCAACGATTACTGACACCGATTGTGCGCTCAGGGATGTCCAGGAATATCAGGTGTGGAATACACCTTGTACGCCTACATATGTATATATGTATACACATATATGTATATATATATATATAAAACAGTATAAAACGCTTATATATTAACGTCCCGAGGCAGTTGACGTATATATTATATCGAACGATAATGCGAAATTATGCCGTTATCGCTCGCGATAAACCAGCTTTTAGAGAAAATGTCGCGCAAATGTGACGTATCGGAGTGCAATTCCGCGCGATTGTATGAACCCTTTAACCAGAATTCGAATGCAATTTTAACTAAATCTGCGCGAGTAATATAAAATAAGTAAATATAATTTACAATATACATCTTATACATTTAGATAAACTAATTTTCAGATTTTTGCCACGCGTATCAAGTGCATTATATTTAAGTACCTAAACAACTTTTTTTTTTCCATAAATCTCTCGAAACAGCAATTTAAAACCTTATTCACTAGTTAAAGGGTCAATTGATTAAAATGTACGCAAATTTGTACACATAAATAAAACGCGGCTAGCTAAATAAATATAGATTTCCAATATATACAAAGAAGAGTAACGATAAGCACAAGGGGAAAAAAAAAAAAAAATGGTAGAACGTCGGTGATAACAGAACGCCGATAATAAAATTCTCATCACGCGCGCGAGAAGGAAGACTGCGCATTTCCATCTTTCCATTCTTTTCGTCCATCAAACACTCGGAATGTTAGAATAATCGAATCGATTCGTCGATTGTGTAAAGCAAATTCGCTTCTTCGGAAAATCGCGCAAAAAAAGCACGATCAAATTTTTAAAGCATTTATACGTGAAATATTTACGACGAGAATAGAGATGTTATTCAAAAAGTAATATAAAATTCCAAAAGATCCAAGGATTTATTAATCTACTTTATCTACTTATTTAAGTGATTCCATTATTTCATTTTCGTCATCATAACATAATTAATCGGGTCTGCCATAAAATAAACGAGAAAAGTGATAAAGAAAAATTTGACGTTTGAATTTCAATATTATTTTACAATCAATGATATTTAATAGAGATCGCTATTTGGGATGTATGATTTTTGAAGTAAAGTGTCTTTTTATTAAATTATGATTATTTATTTTTGGTACCTTTAAAATGTGTTCCCAGCACAGAGCTCCAATAAATTGCAGAAGTAATCTTTTCATCTTAAATATACAAATTTCAAAAAACCGTGAAAATAAAAATCACAATCGAACAAAGAAATAAAATGACATTAATTGAATAAATTCACTTTTAATGACCAGCAGGACATTCGTTGAAAAGTCCTTTATCTCACGCTTCTTTTGCTATCGGAATGTTTTTACAATTTTCACACTTTATTAAAAATTCAATAGACGTTTGACAATAAAAAATATGCGAAAGTCACTCCACGTTTCCGTCGTAATTCGCGATAAATTCGCGAATGCAAATTCACGCTTCGCGTTGTCGATTCATACTGTCAGTCGATGTAATCGAGATTAGTTGCACCTCGCTAGGATGCATAAATACCCGTTTAGGCGTTTCCTTTTACGTAACTGCACTCCGTGCCTATCTATACTACAGGGTGTTCTAAAAAGGAATCGAATCGATTCGTGTGGACTATTAATGATAGTATAAAGAGTTGCGTGCAAAATATCCAGAGATTTTAACGCGATTTTTCTCGTTATCTTAAAATTGATCTTCTACAACTGAAGATTGTAAAATCTAACAATAAATGTTGAAGAGCGTAAAATTTTTAAGTACAAAATTCAGAAGAATCGAAATTCTAAAAATTTATATGAAAAAATTTGTCCTCGATTTTCGTTTTTTTTTATGATGCATGTAGCTGTGTTTTTTTTTATGCGCGATAATAAAATCGAATTTGCTTTCCAATCACGACACGGTTTGCGACAAAAAAAAAACGCAGTTGTAACATAATATAAAATTACAATATGGCTCTTTCATGTTTCTCACGTGATAATTCAAACCGCCAGAATTAAAGAAGATTGATCATTTTAATCTCAAAGATTCGATTTTCGTAAACACTCAATGACACAAAGTGTCATTCTCACATACTTGACGCACGCGTTTTACAAATCCCGCCGAAAATTAGAGGGGGGCGCAATTTTTTCTAAAATCGTCCTTTCACGGGATCTAAAGTAAAAAAAATAAAGGAGTAAAAATTCCGAAAGAGAGGAGAAGCTGCAGATTCTCGCGCAAAATTTGCATAATTAAAATCGAGATCGTCGCAGAATTTTTTCATCGAATCGATATCAAGGACCAAAAGGTCCTTCTCGAGATCAATCCTCGAATCAGGACTCGAGTGGGCATCCTTTGAACAGCAAGGATCTTGAGAGATCTGCTCGCGCGAGATCCGAATCGAGATCGAGCTCCTCTCGACGCCGCGATCCTCGGTGCCGAGTGATTCCCCAAGGATTGCTCGGAATGAACGAACCTACAGAGGAGAGCCGAGGACTTTAAACAAGGACCTCCAGACTCTCGCGCGAGCGGGCCTTTTGCTGTCCGCACTTGCCGTTAGCCTGCACTATCATGGCAACCGATTGGCAACCGGTTTCGGACGCCATCGGTCTCATCGCCGGCATCGCCAACCTGAGCTTGTACCAGAACTTGCGACCGCCGCTGCCGAAGGAAGCGGTGCCTCCGTTGCCGGCGTCGTCGCCATCCTGCTGCCAGCACAGGATCGTCAATCGATCGAACGAGATCGCTTCGACGTCGCGACGGTCGCGTCGCGATCGCTTCGCGATCGTCATCGTCGTGCTCGGCAGGCTCTTGAGCGAGATGACAATCGTCTTCATCGGCAACGATGACAGCTGCTTCAGCGCCGCGCCAACGCTTGCGTCCGTCCAGATGTTACCTAGGGATGCTGGGCTCAGCACGACGATGATTCGCCGGGCCGCGTTGGCGTGCGGGCCAATCTCCAAGCTCCCTGCAATACAATTACATTTATATTAAATAAAAAAATGAGACATTTATATTGAATAAAAATTATAATCTTAAATTAGAATTTTATCGATATTTTTTAAAAGGAAAAATCTTTAAAAATCTCTAAAAAAATGTATCATTATTTTGACAATAAGAAAGAGAAATTTTCTCAAAAATTCAGGATAAAACATTCGTTGTTATAATCATTATCGAAATGCACGAAATGTGAGAAAGAGAGGAAAATCTGCGCACAAACCTCAAATTTTCATCAAAAATGTCGGTTATGTATATATCGGGTGTTTTTTTTCCATTTTTTCACCTTTTTTTTTTTTTTGAAACGTATATTCCTGGTCCGATTACAGAGTCAACTCTCCGACAGAGTGCTGAATTTTGCACGTACGCTCTCGTTTTTTCGAGGCACTCTGGAAATATTGTCCGCCGGCAGAGCGGACGGCTCTGTGGGATTTCACGGACGATAAAGTGAAAGCAAACCGACGGTTATGGTGCGACCAATAAAAAGCTGCACCCTTCCCTCTCGCGCCCCCTCCCCTCCTTTCCTTCCCCGCCGACTCCCCGGTAATGTATGAGTTTTTCCTCGCGCCACCGTGTATATTCCAGCAATCTTGATGCAGGCGAGAGCTCAGCAAAAACTGATCGACCGAATAGATGTCGGCGTTACGCTCCGTTGTTTCCAGAGAAAACTTCTTTAAGTTAGAATGGAACGGTGATCCAGAATGTGCTGAATGTGTATGTGTGTGCATGCATGCATGCATGTGTATGAAAATGTGACGGAGTTTGATTAAAATCACTATTAAGTCGAAGAAAGTAGCGCCCCTCTTCTAGTGTTCCGATAGATGGTTATCGAGGATGACTTAATTTTCTAAAAAAAAAAAAAAATATCTTCTGTAAGATTTAAGAGGAAACGTTTTAACGTTTAAAAAAGAGATCATTTTGATTTCGCGTCAATATATAAATAACTTAACAATAACTCTTTCACAAAAAAATATCTTCAATTTCTGTTCTTGTTGAAGTCAGCTGATTGTGAATTTTAGAACTAAAAATTCTTGTTGAAATCAGCTGATTGCGAATTTTAGAACTAAAAATTCTTGTTGAAATCAGCTGATTGTGAATTTTAGAACTAAAAATTTTTGTTGAAATCAGCTGAATTTTAGAACTAAAAGTCAAAAACTGAGAGATGTTTATTTGTTATGTTTATTTGTATATCTCCTTGTGTTAAGACTATTAAAGCATGATATTCTGACTTTATAAAATTATCTGCGATTTTTCATCGAACAAAGTAATTCGCAAATTATAATTTTGATTAATATGGGAATATATATATATATATATATATATATATATATATATATATATATATAATTTCATAGAAATTGCATCAGACATTTATATATTACTAATATATTCCGAATTTCATAAACCGGGTCAACGGTGTTAAATATCTAGGGATTAATGAATTATGTCAAAATCGATTAGCTCGTCATCGTCATTCGCGGGTAAATTTCCGCTCCTTGGACGGGAGAAAATTCACAGCTCACCTGCGGATACGCGAGATCGCCGGCATCGCTTTGACAGCGAACTTTGTTTCGCACTGACTATCAAATAATCGCGGCCCGTTGCGAAGTTCGCAGTTCGGCTAAATCTCGAGTTTCCTTTCGCTCGCGCCAGCCTGCCCCGGAGCAACTTCCGCGGCCATCGCGCGCAGACCGGATGCGGAGTCTCATAAGCCGTGTAATCGGGATATATATAGTATAATTAGTCGACCACCAAGTATAGTAGAGTATAATTAGTCGAATACCAAAGGTGTATACACGCGATCAAAGATACGAATTGCGTCGAGTACACACGCTACCATGATACCAGCGCACTTTAGAGGAAGATGGACAAAATATGCTCCATTTCACTCTGCAATCGGCTTATAATAGTAAGATATCGTGCCGGAGTCGGTCGGCTAATTAGCTCGCTAATGTTGTTGTGTCCGGGAGCAAAATGCGGAATTTCTGGCAAACGTACGAAGCGCGCATAATGGCATCTTACACATTTCGAATGATGTCGATTTTAGGAGAAGATAATAAGCCGAGCAATTAGGTAGAACGTTTTTTACGTATGTACATGCATATAAATCATTTTTCAGATAGTAAGACAAGATTTGTTCGATGTAGAATAAATAATAACATTTTTTCATATTTATTTTGAACTTTTGTTTTCCTCTCTCGATGGTTGATTGTTATTTTATTTTGCATCATTCGCGTGTTACTTTTATTTTATCAATACAATCTTCAAAATTAATGAAAGCCATCTCAGATCAATTGTTCTTCAGCTTTTGAATATCCAGAATAATTTCCACATTTTTTCATATCTCAGTTATTAATATTAATTATTTCAATTATTATTTTTATTATCAATTTTATTTTTTTTTTATTATTTTATAATTTTTTTATTATCAATTTTACTACTAGTAGATATGAAATACAGAGACAGATTTTAAAATTTTTATTTCTTGTGTTCGGTTTTCCCTTTTTTTGCTATGTTTATTAAAAATCTACTATATCCAAATATCTTTTTTTGTAATAATGAACAAGCCTATGTATGATAAATAATAGTCATCTAAATCATTAACATTTTTTATGAATAACTCTCTCTCTCTCTCTCTCTCTCTCTCTCTCTCTCTTTCTAGACTAATCTTCTATGCAATTAAAGACACTTTATTACATTTCAATTCTTACTAACTGTCCAAATTGTTGCAGTTTATTTATTTATTATTCTTCAATTACATATACTGTCTGAATTCTCAGACATACTTCAATTTTCAGACACACTCTTTTCAACTTTTAGAGAAATGACTCTGATAATTAAGATAGAGTGTCTCAAAGTTGAGACAAAAATATGTCTGAATATTTAGAAAATTTTATACACAATATATATATATATATGTGTAAAATTTCCGTACTAAAATATTTTTCTCGCAATCGTTCCTATGTCGTTCCCTGTTTACATAGTCCATCAAAATAATCCACCAGCCTCGCCTATCTCACGGTAACTTCTCGGCTCCGAAAATGGCGCGGTAGTACATATTGGGGCCTCCTTGGTGCACCTAATTCGATACCGCCGGAGACAAACGAGACACCACGGCCGAGAGAACGGCGAACTTTCTAATTCAATTTGCCAAGTTGCCAAGTCGCCGTGATTCCCACGATTCTCGCTGAAGGATCCCCCATTACTTCCGGTTACATCGCGACCCCGCGAAGACCACCACCACCACCCGCGCGTGTCTCTCGTCGTGGATAATGATCCCACGGCGGTTCCTTTCGTGACACCCGATGTTGTGCCTATCTTCTTTGTGATGTGAAATAAATTACCCCGACAAATGCCTACCTCCGTGAAATGGACGCCCGACCATCGCGTGTAGCGAAAAAAAAAAAGAATTGTCCTACATTGTTAGTCACATTGCGGCAGTTTCGGTGCTGCAATTGGATTGGTAGAGAGTGGAACAAAAAGAAAAAAGAGAGAGAGAGAGAGAGACCAGTCGGATATATATTTTGTCCGATGACTAGTTTCCTGTGGTTTCTACATGAAATTCGAGCGAATTGAAAGAGCTTTTGCAGTTCTTGAGATATCTACGTAATTTATATATCTTCATGTTTCTCATTGATTTCAGAAATTTGAGAAAAGTAGTCCAGATTTACATTGGAATCCATTTTTAATATATATGTAGTGTTAAAAATAAATTTCTGTGATGCTTTTTTTCGAAAAATCTAAAGTTAAAATAATTTTTTAATTTATATTAGAACAATTAATTTAATTACTCTAATTATTACATTACATTATATTTATTAGAATATTAAGATAACATTATTAAGATAACATATTTATATTAGAATAATGAATTCCATTTTTTAGATTTATTTCTGAATTTGACTTGGACCTGGATCGAAGTACCAAGGTATTGCAATTTTAATTTTACATTACGTTCCTACTTCAGCTATTTGCATTTTGCATAATCTCGATTCGACATGGACTTCATTAGCTTTAACTCAATTCCATAAATAACGGATTCAATCCTCATCTCTCGAGCATCGCCTCGCACATCACATTTCAGCTCCGGCCTAATTTGCATCCGCGATCTCAATTAAACCGTCCGGGAGGCGCGACCGTCCTTATTACGCTCCTCTAATTCCTAGTTTATCTCGAAACCGCGATCGATCTCTACATGTATTCGCCACAAAGCTAATCCAATTCCGCGCTATCACACCACAATCCGACAGAGAAACAGGGAAAGAGAGAGAGAGAGAGAGAGAGAGAGAGAGAGAGAAGCGGCTTTTATTCAGTCCTAATTCATAAGCTGCACCCCGTAAAATTGTTTATCGATCCATCGTCGTCGCCGTCGCCGAACGGGGCCCTAACAGCAATTCGTGGCCCACATTCGCCCTGCTACTGAATATTTACCTTCCCCCCTCGCCCCTCTTCCCCCTCCCCTTGCTGGGCGCTTATATACTTGCCGCATCGCCGCGGGGAACGCACCGCAAAATAAACTCCATAGGGAGTCTATCGAGCGCGTGTCTCCTTTCTCCTTTTTTTTTTTTCTCCTCTTCCTTCTCCATCCTTTCTTCTGTTTTTAAAGGAGAAGAGTCTCGTTTCTTATATGTAACGATAGCGATAAGAATGACCCGCCGAACTCGTACGTAACGGGTGTCAAGGGCGGAATAATATATATTCGATTTGTCGCTGCCTTCTCAAATCTAAATCGGAATTTCGAAAGACGGACAAAGAAATAGATAAATAAATAAATGAACAAAATAATTTGAAAAAAAAAAAAAAAAATTTGTCCGGAAGTGTTGAGGATGCCGCTGAAGAGAGGAAGTTTACTTTTAGGAAAGCCCGGTGGCCTCCTTCTCGAAATGTCTGACAGCTCTCTGCTGCTATTCCGTCTGCTACCGCGACTGTGTAATTATTCGAGAAGAGAATAGGGGAGGGGAGGTTTGTTCGTTCGCTAATTAGCTGGGAGGCTTACTCACAATTGTGATTCTGGTGAGACAGCTCCAGCGCCGTGCACTTGTATCGATGTCTAGACTCCAGGATGGGTATCACGATACCTATTACCAGACTCGAGTCCTTCTCGTGATAGCACACCAGAGCGTCGCATTCCTTCCCGTCTGTAACACACGATCACATACATGTTCGTGATTATATTTTGGATAAGTAATAGAAGGATATTAAATCCTTAGGTGGGCTTTTTTCCGGATCAATATCGCTCTTGCAATTATCGATCTCCTTTTAACGACTCTTCTTCAAATGATTTTTAGATAAAAAGATTTTTAATCATCGCGAAAACATTTCTCTGTCATTTCAATTTTTTCGGAGTTTCTTTTTTTTTTTTTTTAAAGGATTATATTTAAGGATTCATTATATTTAAATTTAATTATTCATATCATATTCGAAGATTTAAAATAGTTTGAAAATTTTTTCACCATGCCCTCATAAATTATAATAAAATTGAAATTATTATAATGTAATTAAACTTATTATAATATAAAATTAAAATTATTATAATATAATTAAAATTATTATTGTATAAAATTAAAATTATAATATATAAATAAATATGTATACTATACAATGTACATTAGATTCTCAAATTCTCAGATTACTCAGACTCTTCAATTTTCAATTAAAAAGATATATCAACTTGATTCCGAGATCGTCTTCAGGATCACGTGACTTTTCAGCGCGATAAAGGAATGCGCAATCGCGCATTTCGTGATAATATTCGAGGGCTAGATATTTGCGTCCCTTTATGAATATAAAGCAGAAATTTGGCGTCTCTCCACGAGCCGTTCGATCGTGAGAGCGAGTTTAAATGGAATGGGGAAGAAGAGAGGAGGGGGGGAGTGGGCGAATAGGGGAGAGAGCGTAATAATTTCGCTCGCGCATTATCGCTTCCGTTTACTCGAAATTTATACCCGCGTAGTCAGAGCCTGCGCGGAACCGTTCACTCGAGAAATAGATTAAATCGTTATCGCCTGCGCGCTATTATACGCGTAAAACGTCCGATAGAGGTAAATAATATGTTCTATAATGGGATAATGGCGCTTATATGACGCAACCGGCGGTTAAGGAAATCGGCTACGACGCACCTTTACCTCTCATCATAATCCCGATGATATTTATCGGATTCGTTTTAAGGATTCAAAGAGAAAAAAATTGGAAGTACAATCTCCGCGAAGATTTAAATTGATCCCGAGATCGCTTAAACGATTGAAAAAAATTGCTCGACGAAGTTGGTCATATTAAAAAAAATGAAATATAGAGTGTATAAAATTTTCCGATATATGTATATATATTTTAGAATTGAATTGATTTTAATGCTAAATAAATATAGTTATATCTTTTTTTAAAAATATAATTTGTAGAATGTAGTTTAAAAATAACGATTTATAAAATAC
Organism: Cataglyphis hispanica; assembly: GCF_021464435.1. NCBI lineage: Eukaryota > Metazoa > Arthropoda > Insecta > Hymenoptera > Formicidae > Cataglyphis > Cataglyphis hispanica. The sequence continues at coordinate 3,839,262 of NC_065972.1, forward strand.
ATAAATATTTTTAAAAAATAAAATTTTTTTAATCTTTAAAAATCTTGTAACAAAAATTAAAAATAACTTCGAGCAATTTAATTTTTAAATGAAAGAAATATTTCTGATTTCTCCTATCCTGCTCATTTCAAATTATTTATGATAATAAAAAAAAAAAAAAATTCGTGTAGTTTCGCGAGCAAAAAAATGTTCAAAATCATATATAGACTTTTCGATTTATTAAAATCAAATATTCCGGTCATAATAAATCCAAAATTCGAAGGGCCCGAGTCGGCTTGGAAAAATTCTGAGATCCACAGAAACGTTGCGTTGTCGCGCTCGATTTCTCACGAGCGAACAAACGTTCTATACGACATCGCTGCCTTATACGGGAATGACGAGTGAAAAAGAGAGAAAATTACGGCAATTACCGATAAATTCTCGGAACGCTACTTCGTCATTAGCGGACGGTGCGGTGAAGTGCGTTTTCTCCGTCGTCGGCGAGATCCTGGGCGACGTAAACGACGTATCATTTCTGTGTCGATCGACACACAGAGCCGCGGCGCAGCCAGCCGGATAATGATATCTCGTTGCATGGCTAATGCCGCAAATTGCGGCCCCGCGTAATAATCGAGACCCGCCGTAATTCGACGGGACACGAGAATCGAAAAGAGAGATCGACTCGAGATGACTTGAAGATTTAGGGTGTCATTTAGAGACCCCCTCATTTATGTTCGTCTGAAACTTATTTAGACCTCGAGAAAGCGGGAAATTTCAAGGAAAGACGAAGAGAATCTTGCATGTGAAAAAAAAAAATCCAGTCGTTCCAGAAAAATTATGAAATGATAAATTCTTTTAAGAAGAGAAGACGTGATTTTTCGCGTGTAGGATTTTAATTTTCTCAAAATAATTTTAAATTCCAAAACATAAAAGATTTTTCACAGATTTTGGAAAAAAAGCAGAATTTTGAATTTTATTAAATAATATAATTATTTTGATATTTTACTATAATGGGCGCGATCTTGACGTATCTTTTCTGCGTATAAATAAATGCGTATCTACGTATCTTTAAATGCGCGATTAAACAACGGTAAATATGCATTGTCTTAATAAGCATAATTATTAAGCGTAATATGCAAAGAGATAGCTTCACTGTAACTAGTTACATCATTTAACACCGTTTATATTATAGCGCGTCTGAAATATTGAAGCACCAGGACACGAAGGAAGAGAGAGAGAGAGAGAGAGAAAGAGTGAAAGAGAGCGAGAAGCCCGCATAAAATCCTTTGAAAGTTCCTGCCCTTGGCGGAATTAGCGTTACTTAAGTAAATTGCGAGAGTAGAAAGAATTAAAGTTGCGATCGGTGGTGAGCAAAAATAAAAAATAAATAAATAAATAAATAAATAAAAAGAGAAAGAAAAAAAGATACAGCTCATTAAGCTTCAACTAAATCGAGACTCCTATTTATGCGAATTTCTCCTTTCTATAAGAGAATGTCCTGCAGGAATAAAAAGACATTGTGCCGTCTTTTGTCTGTTGTAAAAATGTTTCTTCCCTCCTTTTTCTTGCTTTTAGAAAGATTAAAATTCAGTAGAAATATAATTTTCTCGAAATATTTGCAATTCTTATTTCGTAGAATTCTTTGTTTTTAATTTTGGGTTATATTTTAAAAAATTTTAAACTCTCTAGATTTATTACTTCTTTCATTTAATCATCTTCTTATAATTTCGCAAGATTTAAAATTGCTAGATTCATGAAATTATCATGAGAAGTTATAAGCGAGAATTTAATTTTTTAAGATTTTTAATTTTCTCATTCTTTTCTTTAACATAATTCATAGATTTATTATATAGATTACAAATTATTAATTTTCATTCTCCCACAATTTTGTGAAAGATGTATAAATTTTGCACAGACATATAACAAAAACTAGATAGTTTCCTACAAAATTAGCCTTCTGGATCTCGCGTTTAAGATAAGCAATGCTAAGATAAGCAAAAGATCACCCGTTTCAATTTGCAATATAAGAGTCCCCAGGCGATGCAGTTTGAAAAAGGAAAGGACTTCGAGAAGGATATTAAAACGCAAATGTCCGTGAAAGGATTCTCGCGGGACTCGGCCGGCAATCAGCATTATTTAAACAAATCGAGAGAACAACGAAGCGGGAGAAAAAAAAAAAACGGAGGCGGGAACGAGACGGGGGAGAAAGCCGGAAGGATTAAGGCGACGATTGGCGGCGTAGGGGAAAAAGGGGAGAACAGGATCAGGGAACAGCCACTTTAATTTCCATACCGGAGTCTCGCGGTACTTCTCACGGTAATTAAGAGTCGCGATTAAGTGGGCGAAAAAGCGTCGCTGATAATTATCCGGCAGCGGCCCAAATTTGTTGCCGTGAGGGGAAAAAAAAGAAAAAAAGACAGGCCGGCAAATGAGAAGCAAACGAAGTCGAAGCGAGGATCTTTGGAATCTCCTTAGAATTCTCGTCGGGATTAGAGAGAATCCTTGCGCCAGCCAGGCGCGACTTCGGATTTTATGTCCGGCCGTCTTTAGACAATGAGATTCCCGCCGTTTAAGGATCTTTGAATTAGGAAGGTTTGGGAGGAGTAAAGATACAGTGTTACATCTAGAAAATTAAACTGCAATTCATAAAGCTTGCCAGGAGAGTTTTTGCAGCTCCGACATTTTCAATCTGTAACGGATCTCCTTCTACTTTGCGAAGCCGTATTCTTATTTTTAAATTAAGAGATCTCTCTCGCGTTTTAGAATCTTCTTAAATTTTAAGGAGAAGAATTTTCATGAAAGAGATCAAGTCTTGATCCTACAAAATTGAACGAACTAGAGAGAGATGGCTCCTTGGCTTTCTCTAAAACCTTTCAAAATCTTGAAGCCTTCGAAATTCTCTTAAGAAAGGCTCCAAAAGTCAGGGATTTTAGAATTTTCACAGATTTCTTGATGCAATTTCTCTGTCTCCGTCTGACAGAGATCGCGCCAACAAGTTATCTGCGATTTATGGACTCACCGTTTTCCTCGAGGCGACCGAACTTGTCTCTGTAGAGCAATGCAAGTGGCAACCAGCAACGCGCGTAAAATGCACCGGCTGATAGCAATAGGACGAGGACGAGGACCGCCAACAGAAGAGACTTCCGCCAGGATCCGTTTGGAAGGCTTAACGCGAATTGCGGTTCTGCAAATTGAAAACAAGATGCTGGAAATGTAATGCAAAAGTAAGTTAAAATGTAATATAAATAGTAAGATATAAAGATTAAAAATATTTAATTGGAAAATGTGATAAGCGATTATCAGCGTGAATTTTGAGAGAATTAAAATTTTCAAATATGATTAAATTAATAAATTTTAATTTTAATAATTTTGGGAATATATATACATGTAATAAATTATTATTAATAAAATTTTTTAAGATTTTAGAAATGTTATCTCTACGTAAAATAATATATTTTCATAAAAATGAGATATTTTAATATTAAAATATTTCGTGTTTTATTTAAAAATATTAATAAAAAAATTTTGCGTAAAATTGAAAAGCGTATTGCATTTTTTTTAATGCATTGATATTATGAGACAAAAATGAAACGTGTAAACAATCCACGACGTTAAATTTGACAATAAATTAAGTTTGACTTTAATTTGAAAACGAGATTTGATCGTAACGCAACATGTTATATCAATTTAGTGTGCGATACTAATTTGTCATAACAATTAAAATCGGTAAAACAAGTTTGTGTTGACAGGCGATTTGACAGTCAGATGTATTTTCCCACCATTTCCAATAGTTATTAAAATGATAAATTGGCCTTGGACTATTTAACGTATCGAAATTAAACGAATGCATTTTGCACCAAGCCATAATAAACATTAATGCCTGATTGTAATGACGAGATTATTTTATGCCATCATATCTCAAATTGATTTCAAACAAAAATTTTACGAAGCGCATTCAGAAAATTAAATTAAATATCAAATTAAAAAAATATAGTACATACGTTACAAATATCAATTTTTTTTAAACTTTAATAATAAATTTGCGTAATATCATTCAATGAATATCTAATTTAAGAAATTCGATTCAAAGTTAATTTTTTTTTTTTTTTTCAAGATAGTAGAATTATGCACCGTGATGGAAAATATTTTCAGTGATGGTAGAAAATTAAAAGTTTCGAAAAAAAATTTTTTCACGAACCTTGTCGGTATAGATGAGCGGGCAACGTGATCTCCTCGTCGACGCCGTTGCTGACTTCGCATTTGTATTCGCCATAATCCTCGAGAGTAACGTCCTCGATCTCCAAATAAGAGCCGACTATCTGGTCGTTCTCCCTGCAAATAGAAAAAATACGCGGGTAAAAAATAATTTCAACTATCTCCAAAAGAGAAAAGCAGAGAAATCAAAATTCTCTGAAACTGAAAGCATATAAACGGAAGAAATTCTTGATTCTTGAGATGTATCAGGAAAATATTGATTTATTTGTTTTAACTTAATATGTATATTTTAAATAATATTGATCATTTTTTTTTTAATTTGATTAGATTTGAGAAATTAAAAATATAAAAAATTTGCAGCGTTAACGAATCGTGTATTTAAGAAGATTATTATATCAAAATTTTAATTTTTAATTACACTGGAATATATCTCTCATGAAAATTACTTTCGACATTCGATTGTCAAAATATTAATCGTGCTTAAATTTCCAAGAATGAAAATGTTGGAAAAAATCCCGAGCATAAATCTCAGTTCATCAATCTACATTAAAAAAAAAAAAAAGAGAAGAGTCCATTCTATGTATACTCCTTGATAAAATTGAATAAAAAATTTTATCACGCACATTTTATTCGCCATTTAATTGAACGCTATTATCCCAGCTATCTGCAACTTTTTAAACTTCGAATTATACACTTCGCGCATGGACGTTGCAATGCGAAAAAAAAAAAATGCAGGATTACTGCACTTTTCTCGGACACGTTTTACAATCCAGAATGCATTGAAAGGAGCACGTGTGTGTTTTTTGCACCGCCGTGTTCGTTCTTTTTTTTCGGTAGTTGTCGACCAAATGGTTGTCTCTCTTTCATTTAAATCCCTCTTTCTTCTCTTTAAAAACAAAAAAAAAAAAAAATCCGCGTTTTATTCGCCGGTGCGGTAAACCGCGCATGCGAGAGAGAGAGAGAGAGAGAGAGAGAGCGGAGGCCGCGCGTCCTGTTACACAATCATTTAACGCATGGAATGTTTCGCCATGCTAATTTAATTACGAGTGGCCGGGCGACTTATCGGGCGCTATTAATTCCCACCGCATAATTTCATTCATTCGGCCCTTTCGCTCGTCCGTTCTCTTCGCCTTCGGTTAAAGCGCAACAAAAGCGCGCACGTGGAAATGCGGACGCAAACAAATAAATTCGGCGTTTCACAGCGAACGCGAATAAGGAGAGAGAGAGAGAGAGAGAGAGAGAGAGAGAGAGAGACAGAGATATCCGATTAAAGTGCGATGGGATATGTTAAAAACGATGGAAAATTAAGTAACATTAATCGTGAGTAATTATCAGATAATTTTGATGTAAGCGGATTGAATTGGCGCGAATAAAAATACATTCCAAATTTGCAAAAGCGATCGTGTTGATAAAATTCGTGAAATATTAAAAAATTTCTTCTGATAATTAAATTTCGCAAACAAACATCCGCGATGTGTCAAGTTACAGTGAATTTATGGGAATGTAGACAGTTGGGGAATTCGTATGACATTACTCTGCGGTTTTAAAGTCAGATACGATATTGCGGAAATATATAATTCATAGTATAAATTGCACAGCTCTGGAAAATCTTAATACATTAACGCGAGAAAGATGGATCGATATATATGTATAAATATATCTCGTTTTAAACAATGTTTTAGCTTCGAGAAGATAATATATATAAATATATAATACAGTAATGTCAGAATTATTTTATCAACTTTCGTCACGTCACATTTTCTCAATTTATGGATTCAAAACATTGTTTCAAGCTCTTCATATATTTTCAATCACAAGAATTCGTATATTTCTTCACTGATATTTTTAAAAATGATAAATAATAAGATCATTAATATTATATAAAATAATAAAAATAATAATATCGATAAGTAATAATATATATTGAATATATATATATATATATATATATATATATATATATATATTTAATTCTCATTTTATTTTAAACTTATATATATATATATATATAATAATACTTATACAAATACTGATGCAAATAAATTTATTAAAATATAAAAAAATTTGTTTAAATGTAAAAAAATGAATCTTATCTATTCTAATCTATACACAAAATACATACAAAATACACTACGCAATATTATATATTTTAAAATACATCAATTTATAATTTCTTTTTAAATTCCGGCGCACAAAAAAATTCCGCGTTGCGAGAAGATTCAGGGATACCGGAATATCCGATGAATTCACTCGTCCGTTGTATCGTTGGCCGATGAAAATTCGATTTATCCGATTCCGAAGAGGGGAATCGAACGAGAATTTCGGCGGCCCCTTTCATCCCCCGCGTCGCATCGGCCACCTCGATTTTGGACGCTCGTTCGTTGTACGCCCGCTATTTAGCGGCTCGAAGCACGCCCGGGCGTGACGTTTATGTGCTCGCGATGACATTTATGAGAATCGTGCAGTTTGTACATCGCCGTATATAAACTCCGGCCCCGCTTTCTCCCCGCAATTTATCAGCTACGCTGTTGGCCAAATAAATCGTGCGCGCCCGCGGTACCCGCGGCATGACAGAGTCAACAGTATCGAAAGAGAGAGAGAGAGAGAGAAGGGGGGGAGATAACTCTCCTTCGCGAATCGACTTTGGAAAGGATGCTGGGATGCCATATACTACACCATGAACAGTTCTCGTTGAGACAAGAGTTGCTTTTCGTTGAATCCGTTTCAAAAAGTCCCTTGAAATTTTAAGTCGGTGAAAAAAAAAAAATGACGAATCAATGAGATATTGAAATATATATGATTCGAAGATGGTTGCCGATTTATAAAATGATTATGTATCCCGGGCTTTATATTATATCGGTTGTTCGTTCCAGGTATCAACGGCGGCTTTTTATTCGATTAAAGTGACTCGAGCATCATCGACTCGTTTCTACGAACGAGCTCTATAAATTCCTGCCCGTTAAGTAGATTAAAACTATTCCAATTGATGGCGGGGCATGTATACCTCGAATTTTCATTGTCAATATCGCCGCAAACTCCCGCCGCTGATCGATTGTTCGGATCGAAGAACCGGGTGTAAAAAAAACATAATATGCCATAACATATGTGTATAGATTAGAATAGATATGATTTGTTTTTTACATCTAAATAAATTTATTTGTATAAGTATTATATATTATATTAAAGTTCGCATAAAATAAAAATTGAATAAATTCTCGTTGACACCGATATTGTTATTTATCATTTTTTTTTTGCAAATATTACGAATTTGTAATTAAAAATATACGAAGGGGGTTGAAACAACGTTTTCAATCCATTTCTCGTTATCGAGAAATTAAAAAACGAACGAAACCGCTTTCATGTATGTATGTAACGTAATTTAGTTTATTTCCGATTTTTAATCGAATGAAATTTATGATTGATTGTAGAATTTCTTTCTAGAAAAACAATACAAGAAAATATTGAATAAAGTAAAATAATAGAATGTAAAAAATAATCCATTTCTTATCATTTTAGCAATAGATTAATTGATATATATATAAAATTATGACATATAATATGTACATAATTATATATTAAATTGTATAATATATAAATGCACAAAAAGTGTAATAAAAAAAAAAATTATTTTTTAATACATAATTGCTTATCACAATGATAGTTTTTCCATTGGCCGTGCAATCGCTTGCAGTGCGATATTATTCGCGACGCATGTGCAGTTTCTCTTTTAAAGATCAGTTCGCCGCAATTAACGGACAATTGTCGACACAATTGTCGCAATTATTGCTCGATACGGTAGAGCTAGAAGCGGTATTTTTACTTAGAAAATAGCGCATCGTGCTCGCTTGGCAAACGCGACGATCGTGTGACACGATATCGGCTTCCAATCGAGTTTCACTCGTGGTCCAATTTTAGCTGCCAGTGTGTGTTTTATCACCGATATATATGTATGTACATATATCTAATTTTTCATCATCGAGTCGCATTTATGGACCAGCATTTTAATACTCGATTCGCGGAATGAGCGATCGATCGCGATTGTAAATGAGAAGTTTTTTTATACATGAATTGCTTTAAAAAATGTAAATGTACATAAGCACCTTGGATGCCGCATTCGGATGTAATCGCGACAGATTTAATCAAATATTTATGAATTCTCGGAGCTTACAATAATTTTTAAATTATCCTTGCGAACAAATAAATGCAAATGTTAGGAATAAAATTATTATTAGATATTAAGAAAATTTTTTGAATTATATTTCAGGAGAATTTCTATCCCGATTATAATTCGCGTACGTTAAGGATTTATTTTTTAGTAACGAGAAAAGATATATTGCAATTAGATTAAATCGGACAAATTAGATGAAATATCCTGACCAAGCGAGCGTGAGAAATGAGAGAGAGAGAGAGAGAGAGAGAGAGATGTATTCATAATTACTTTAATCGCAACTTGTAACATCAGTGACGTAATAATTCGCTCGAAAAATAGAGAACGCAACAGATGCATGGGTATAAATGAAAAATAAGCACGCCTTATCTCCACATCGAGGCAAACGCGTCACGTGCGAACTTAAGTGCGAAAGCAAATTGGTTGTAAAACGAGGTGCGTCGCGTGACAAATTAGCGCGTCCGCGGGGGAGAAGGACGGGGGGAAGGGATGATTATTCACGCGCCGCGTTTTCTCTCCCCCCTCTTACCCCCCTCCCCTCCCCTCCCCGCTCCTCGCCCGCGATAATATTCCGCGATTAACGGGATATATGCGTTTAAATCCCATAAACTCGACAGCCCAAAATCGGGAGGTATACGCGCGCTCCGATAATGCCCGCGATTGCTAATTTAATCGAGCGTAAATCGATCGTGATTAGTGAACGAAAGCTCGATCCGGCCAAATTGGCGAAATGTGTGTTGAGCCTCGCCTCGCATTAACAGGGCACACTGGGTTTTATTAAGAGCGACGAGATTCGTTCGCGGACGGGGATTTCGGGGATTCTCTCGAGATGTCTCTCGAGACAGATGTAACGATTTATTTTTTACAAGGACATCGTCGGCATCGACTTTCTGAGAGCGGATGAAAATTTTAAGCTACAAAATTATTCAGCGCTGGATAATTAAAGGAACATTAATCCGGACGAATCCTTAAACAAGCAACCAGAGATTAATGATATATGTCTTTTTTATTTGAACTTCGTTTATGTTCTAAATAATTTTCCCGTCTCATGTCTCTTATTTTCTAATTAGTTTTTACATGGATTTTGCGTTTTAAAGAGATATCGATTATTCAGATTTAAAATTTCAATGCATTTAGAAATCGCTATTTCGATTGTGTCATTCTTTCCCAAAATAATATTGAAACACAGCATTAATTCTTCTCTCGTTTTTCCCTCGCTCGCTCACATTTTGTTTCCATTCGACACTCGCCTTTTTTCACCCTATTCTTCTACGATCATTAATGTGTCGAATCTCGCGCTGTTCGCGAGCTTTTTTTCTCCCCCTTCCATCCCGGAGGGCGGATTACATGGCATTTTCGCTGCGAGCAATCGATAATCTCGTCCTATTGAAGAGAAAAATAGTTTCGCTCAACGAGCGTAATCTACGAACCGAGAGGACGGGGGAGGAGAATTGGGGGAGGAAAATGGGTGTAGCAACAATAGGAAATGAATTTGCACGAATGTAAAAATAGTATCGAGAAACATAGAGAAAAAACAGATTCGAGATTTACGTCAGAAATTAAATGAATAAATAATTTTCGTCGAATATTTATAGAAAAGAATGGAATCTGTGAATTTTTAACGAGCTCTTTTCATTTAATGAAGTGTCATTTAATAAAATTTAAAAACAAATCTATATTTCACTTTGCATAATTTTTTTTAAATTAATAATATATTTAAAATTTAAATATTTATATTAGTGGATATAATTATATTATTATATTATTGATATAATATTATTATATTATTATTATCTACAATTATATTATTATCTATTAGTGGAAATATTTATATTATTCTGGATCTTTTTAATAACTATGTATAAAAATTAAAATATATATTGTTTTTTTTATAGTGACAAAATATATATATATATATATATATATATATATATATATATATATATATATATATTAAATGATAGTTTATATGTGCATTGAATGATGATTGTTAATCTCCGGTTCTAATCTATGTCGATTATATTGTTACTTGAATTGTCGAGCGAGTGCTTTATTTCGCTTATCCTGCTTTTCCCCTTTTTATATCACAAAGAATCGGCATTGTCATTAAGCCCATTGTCAAGTTCGATACACGTTGGCAGAGTTTTAATTAAACGCCAATGATCACGTGGACGCGTCCACCTCTTTCACCTCACGAGGCTGATCTTCTCGACATCTCGATTAATTAAATCCTCTAGGGATCACATGAGCGCGCAACCCAACGTTTTATCGTGCAAAGATAAAATCAATAGCACTATGTTGACATAAAAGCGAATCGGATAGAAATCTGAAAGAGTACGAGACGGTCGAGAGAATAAAGTCGTAAAAGTATATCTTTATTACTACGGATGTCGTCAAGAATAATCGCATACGCGATCTCCGTTGACATCTTTTTTTTTTTATCGTCGTCTCTTATATTTTTATCGTCATTGTTATTTTTATTATCTTGTTATTTATCAAAATTCCAGAAAGTTTCCTAACTCAAAGAAGCTTATCTCCCACAACCGTATTTTAAATCCAAACGTATTTAAAGAAAAAAAAAAAAAAGAAAAAAAGAAAAAAATGAAGATTACGCGTTCCGAAGCGTATCCGTGGCGCTTTATAACGCGTAATCTACATTTTCATAGTGGAAAAATAAGCTCGCTGGGAAAAATAAGCTCTCCTCATTTTTTCGCAATAATCTCCACCCGTTTTATATCCATCCACTCTCTTTATACGCTTCCGAACGCCGTTCCATCCCGCTAACGGCCTCTCTCTCTCTCTCTCTCTCTCTCTCTCTCTCTCTCTCTTTCTCTATCGTGGGCGATTCCGGAATAAATAAACTTATTCCATCAATCTCTATCCTAAAAAGACGTCGCGGTTGCATTCTCTCCCTCCCCCTCCCCCCCTCTCCCTTCTCCTCCTCAGTACTTTCTCAAGGCTCGAGGGAGGGACGACGGTCTGTCGGCGATAGACTGCGAGCTACCGGCTGCTGCGAGTAGATACGGCCGGAATATCGACGGTCGCATTCGCACCCCCATAAATCTTGTCTTGCCTGGAGACACACTACAGATAGAGATGAATTCACTCGGTGGTCCTCGGTGGTCGCGCGACGCGCGACTCTATTAACGCAGATTGCACTCGAATGCAAACTCGGAGAATGCGGATTATAATACTGCCCCTCCACCCCTCCACCCCTCCTCTCTTCTCGTCTGCGCGAACCGTTTTCGCAATTACGATTAACGCATTCTTGTAAACGTGCGCGAAATATTAAGTGTCAGTCAGTGTAATGTGTATAATAATAAATATATCGTACATTGATATTGTAATATAATGATATGTATACTGATAATAGAATATAAAAGATATAAAAATATGTGGAGAGAGAGAGAGAGAGAACGAATATAATATAATATTGTAGAGAATTTAAAAAAAAAAAATAAATTCTATCATAAAATATAATTAATATTATTATTTAATATAATTCTATTATAAAATATTAAATTCTATTAAATTATATTATTATTTTATATTTAATAAAAAATCTCTATATATATATATATATATATATATATATATATATATATATATATATTGATATTATTTATCATGCAATAATTCTAATGTTTATACAAACACGATAAGATTAGCATTAGATTTTTATAAATCAAAATTCCATAGTTTCCTAGATTTCCCGTTCGACATCTTGTTACTAAAATTCCTCAAGTACTTTATAATGTTGCTCGAAATTAGATTGATCCAGTCTTTTCGAATTAACAATATCCAACCTTGAAGGGATTAATGTAATCCACGCGCGCGCTGATAATTGTTCCTGGGAAATTATACTCGTTATCAAATGACGATGGCCAATCAACTGATGATTACGGACGTCACCGCGTGTCACGTTTCGCCGGCATTAATTCTGCTAATTATTATTCATGTCTTTCCTGCAGGATTACGGCCAGTTTAGCGCATCAATCCCATGCCGCATTAAATGTCGCGGAAAATAATAGAATAACTTACGGTCATCGGTCAACAGGATTGAGTTCTTTAATGCTCATCACCGTCAAAAAATACAATCAAAATTATCTTATCTTGTATTACATTAATTGATCCTTTTTCTCTAAAGAAAAAAAAAAAAAATTAAAGACGTGTGATGAATATTCTTATCAAATCAATTCCTGGAACTAGTGATTCTAAAATAATTGCTAAAAAAGTTGCAATAAAAGCAAAATTGATAAAATAATAATACATGATTAATATAGAGGGTGTTCCATTTTAAATGACGATCTCAAATATCTCTTGAACAATGCATTTTAGAGAAAAATGTTTCAGATAAAATTATCATTTTAATAATTCATCGTATTAATTATTGCGTAATACTTGCAAAATTAATTTAGAGAGAGATTCCATTTAAGTTGAAATTAAAAATACGCTTGTCATATATTTAATCCGAATTTATATCCTTTTCTTCTCTCGCGTCATCGGATGGCAATTAAAAATTCATTCCAATCGATTTGCGATTGGATCACGCTCGTCATGGAGCGAGACCCAATCGAGACCTTTCCCTTCGATAAATAAGGATCATCGTGATGGTTTGCGCGCATGATGAAGTAGACAGGACAAGTTCGGCAGAGAGGAGGCTACAAATTTCTAGGGGCTGCGTATCTCTCACATAGCGATATCCCGGGCGCGAGGCCCATAAACTCGCGCCATTAATCATTTCTCCGGGTGGAGTGCATATTACCAACGAGGGCTTCTCAACCCGATCGGTCGGTGATGAGTTATCGATATTACGTGCGACTCGTAACAATAACCGATATACGGGGTTAGTGAACGAGCGAGCGAGCTTTATGATCGAAATTTGTACAGGGCTACGTCTTAACAAGACGTATGGCGTACCTCGAAGGAATCTCACGCGAGGACTTTGACGAGAGTAACAGCGCGAAGATGTATGATTGTTGACGCTGCACCGTGCGCGAGATGAAAAGCAAATAATTATCTTGTCTCTTATGAAACTTAAAATTATACCACACAGAACAAGGATGTAAGAGAAAATTATTTGATAAAAAAATATAATAACTTGAAAACGATTCAAGCTTCAAAATTTTAATTATATTTTATCATTTAATACGCATAATTTAAAAGTCTCTTTCATTTCTTTCTCGTTTTATATATCTAATTATTTTCTTAATATTGTTCGATTCTCTGCAATGTTATCTTATTATTCAAAATAATATAAGAATTAGAAAACTAAACGCACAAAATTTAATTTAATTAATTATGCTCTCTCTCTCTCTCTCTCTCTCTCTCTCTCTCTTGGAATCATATAAATATCGTAGCTATGGAAACGACATTAAATTTGCACTATTACTGCACTATGATATGATAGTAAATTTTGAAATGTTTGATGTATCTTGCATATAACGTATGTTTTTAGCCGTTAAATCTGATTTGACATTCCGATAAAAAATATAAAAATTAGATAAAACTCTTTATTTAATTTTCAGTTAATAAAATAATTTAATAAAATACTTAAAACTGTAAAAGTAAATTTATTTTTATGATTATAATTCGATTTTTTATGCCTATTAGATAGATTTTCGCTTTTAAGCTTTAATCGATAAAAAAATCTGTTAAAATTTACCTTAATTAATCAATTAAGAAATTAATTTTTAATTAAAAATAATCCTATATTTCGTCAAGAAATATTTATCTCTAATCTCTTGCGAAATTTGTAATCTTGTCATATTGATTTATCGAGCCCTTAATATTGTATCCATATAAATCCTCTTGTTCACTTATAATTTCTAATTACAAAGTATAGTTATAATTGAAAAAAACATTCAACATTTCATCATCCGAAATTTTCATTTTAAGCGATCGATTCGGACTGTCAACTTTCTCCCTCTCCCTCTCCCTCTCCCTCTCCCCTCTCTCCCCTCTCCCCTCTCTCCCCTCTCTCCCCTCTCTCCCTCTCCCCCTCTCTTCCCCGATGAAAATCTGACCAAAAAATACTTATCGGTTTTCTATTGGAGTCCTAGTCCACGTCATTCACGGACAGAATTGTGATAAAAATAAACTTAAGAAAATATCTGAATATCAAGCTTTGAACTTGATATGTCACATTGGGTGACAATTGCTGATAAGCCAACACAATAAACGTGTTGTCACGCAATAAATACTTAAAAGTAAACGTTTTTGTTCCCCGTCCGTATTCTTTCCCATAAATTTACTTAGCATCTCAAGACTGACAACGAGATAATTTCGAGGAGAGCTGATGAAAAAAGATTCTCATGAAAATGCGAGATTTCTCACGACAAGACGCATAAATTTCCGCGGTAACGGCAGTCGACTCGATGAATTAAATAACAGCGTGGGATTAACAATGTCGACGAGTGGAATATCCCCGACGGTGCCTTGCATCTTGTTATCGAAATACCATAGATATCCCGATGCTGGGTCATTGGCCGTTAACCCACGATGCGATTAATATCAATTTATGCGGATCGAGCTTATCGCCGACGCGACGCGGGAGAGACCGCCATTCCCCCATGACTGTTCCTATTTACTTGAAAATATGAAATCGAAGATAGTGCATTTCCTCTCTCTTGAAAATGTATTATCTCGTTACCGTGATGTGTTACGCATACATTTGGCTGATTCATGAGTTCGAAATATGGTTAATATCAATTTACGTTAATCGAGCTTATCGTTCTATGTAAACGATACACGCAAGAGATAATTCTCTGGTAAATGTCAATTTATTTAAAACTATGAAATTAAAGAGAATGTAATGTTGCGATGAACAAAAAGATTTTTAATTCTGATTTATATAATATCAGAGAGTAAATAAAAATGATAAGATTTCAAATTTCACAAAACATTACAGATAAATTCTTTCATAAAATATAGGGTTATTTTTAATTAGAAATTTAATTGCATTATTTTATTAAAATATAAAAGCCTTAAAATATTATAAAAGCGAAGGTAAGTGACATAAAATCCCATACAATAATGAAAATTAAATTTCTTAATTAATTGAAAAAAATAAGATCTAACAAATTAAAAAAAAATTCTAAGTTATTTTACGGAGTAAAGCTTAAAGGCGAAAATTTGTCTGATGGGAATAAAAAATCGAAGACTACAATCGTAAAAATAAATTTATTTTTAATGGAAGTTTCAAGCATCAAATTATCGTAGTAACACTGACAGTTAAATAAAAAGCTTTTATCCAACTTTTATATTCTGTGAATGCGAAACTAAAGTTGACAGCTAAAAAAATACACAATGTTTTATGCAAGAAATATTGAAACATTTCAAAATTTATTGCCATGTAACTTTCATCGATTATATTTTAATTATATTAATATAATACTTGCCAAAGGAACAGGCATGCACAAAGTATTTTTGTTCAATTCAACAATAACAATTTCGTTGAACACAATATGCGTTCCGTTATAGTCTCACCGCAGAATCGCACATAACTCCGAAACACGTCACACCATTTGCCACGTGTAAAAACAAAAAGCTGTTCCGAACAAAAGCAAACTGCCTGCTTCAATGGGAACGGCCAGATTTTCCTAGTTTTTCGCTAAAACTTTCCCGTGCACAAGGTTGGTCGAATTTTTCAACCCTTTTCCAGCGAGCTTAAAATAGCGAGCAACTCGATCTATATACAGAGTGCCTCAAAAGTCACTCTTTTTCTCTGAAATGCAAACTTTAAAAATCGAGTTATAAAAGGAGAAGAGTTTTATTAATAATTACACGAAAAGGTAACGAAAATATATATTCTTACACAGAAAAGATTAGCCTCTTTATTATTTTAAATTATATTTCAATTTGTCAAATGGTTAATAATAAATTCCAATTTGCTATTATTTTAATTTATTAAATTCTCAACAGAAGATTAAATTGTAATTCAAGGATCAGACAATCATTTAAAATTGAAGAGAACATATTGTTGGGTTCGTTTCGAAAAAATTCAACCGCAAATTTTCGATGAGCGATCCTCCTTCGAGAGATCTGTATATCTACCCGGTATATATCTTGTCCTCCCGCGACAATTGGGAATATTTTTCAAACGCCACATCTAACAAATGCCGACGACATTTACGCTCGTAAGGTTTCATTATATGAAGCGAACACATATGACTGCCTCGTGGACCTTTCAAAAGATCGATGTCGCGCCAGACAACATTTCTCGGACTTTTCACACTGACTTCTCAGGCCTCTCTCTATCTTTCTGTCTCCCTCTTTTTTTCTTCTTCTCTCGCTCTTTTCGCGACTGCGAAGAACAGGGTCGGAAATGCGTCAGCAGTTTTCTTCTCACCGTTGAAGGATTGCATAATAGAAGCGAAGTGACTTGGAAAACCATTTGGATTCGTTCGCCATGATTTCGCGAAGAAGTGTCAAAAGGTCGTAAGATTATCTCGTAGAGATATCTATCTCTCTCTTAAGAGATTCTGAATTTTTTCTTCAGGTATAAGAAAAAAAAGTTCTCTCTCTTTTTCTTTCTCTCTTTTTAAATATCAAAAAATTGGGTAATATTAAGAATTATACCCATTATTTTCATTTACTTAATTCTATATTCGAAAAGAATGATTTCTAAAAATTGTGTATTTTATTATATAATTTTTATGTCATTTTCATTCCGCTCTTAAAAAAAAATATATATAAAATATTAAATCGATATTGTTGCCTCTTTTCCGCGTGCAAATAAATATTTGAACTGTCAAACGCGGCCTTTAAAATAAATAACGCGCGTCTTATATATATTGTTCTCGTTATATAAGAATCTGTTATTATTATACTTGTATTAAAACTTTACTCTTATTAATTTATATTTTTCTTTTTTTATTAATGTTGTATACAGTTCGAGTCGTAATCATAATCTTAAATCTTGCGTGAGTAAAATCTCATTTAATCATAGAAGAGATCGACCGAAAGAATCACACAGCATTATCTTAACGAATTTATTCGACGCTTAATGACCTGCCTACATTATTCTTTCGGCGTTCCATCCCGAGGAATCCTCTCCTCCCCCTATCTCTCTCTCTCTCTCTCTTTCTCTCTTTGCGAAAGCCGTCCGCAAACATCCCGATTGCCATTATCCAGTAACCCTTGATGCTGGTAAGAGAACCTAACACAGTTTCACCCTCATCTCATCGCGGAGGGCCACTTAAAAATGGCCTCGCGCGCCATCCGACGATCCACGAAAAAAGGAATGATCAAAGGGAAGAGAGAGAAAGAGAGAGAAAGAGAGAGCGCGAGGGAGAAGACACGAGGGTATCATTAGAGTAATGACGGACCTCGAGAGGAGAGACCGCAGAAACCGAGAAGATATACCCGCGAGTTTCTTGCCTCGCACGAGGCTACGTCCCCTTCATCGCCGTCGTCGTCCCCCATCACCGTCATTTTGCAGGGAACGGACCGCTCGTGGGGAATGTTAGAGACGAATTGGAGAGAACGTATATAATGCTTGTGCTATTACGGATGCGTTTTTACTCGAGAAGAATATGAAAAATAGATTAATAAAGTAGTGACGTCATTGAATTTTTCTGCGATCCGCGAAATATTCGAAATTTTCAATATCCGACGTTCTCTTTAAATCTAAAAAGTCGACGGTTTAAGGTCTTGGAAATCCGATGCAAGAAATCGAGAGAATCACGAGAGGCACGAAGACGATCTCACGACCGCAATCCCAGGGCCCAATGCCCTCCCCCTCTCTCCCTCCCCCCGATGGGAAGAATCGCGAGAGCTCATGCCGGTCCCCCCTTCCGCGACGCGAAATAATCCGTTTCGCCGTTTCTCTCTCTCTCTCTCTCTCTCTCCCCCTCCCTTCTCGCTATTCCCATCCTTTTCTCGATCGAAACTTCACCTGGCCGCGAGTTTTGTCCCGCCGTTATTACGCGTATAATTCTGGCCGCGCGGTGGGATTCCGCAAAAAGAAGGCTAATCGACGGGCCCGAGGGGCGTGGCACGACCGAGGGGGGGGGCAACCGTCGTCGGCGGGGCCCGGTGGGGCCCGGCGGGGCACGGAGCGAAAACGCTTTCGCGGAATGGCGACTGGTCGGCGGGATGTCAATTGAAACGACGGGAACTCGGCGGCGATTTACTTTCCTTCGTCCTTTTGCACAACCCGGTCCCCCTCCCCCTCCTCCATACGTTGCCCTCGACTCTAAGGAAGCTGGAGGCCTCTTTCAACATGCGCGTCATTTGCTCGTCAAATTCTTCTTCCCCGGCATGCTCGCGCGAGAAAAACTTTCCGATCGCGAAACGTTCACTGGATATATGAATCCTTACATAATTCAATCACTCGAATATCTTATTATTATATTTTATCAATATATTTATATTATATATTTTATTCTTATATTTTTGTAGAATTTTTGGATATATTTAATTTTTTTGGCATCGTCCAGCTCTGCATTATTTTTAATAAATTTCTCAATCATTTCAAGAATATTTATAATATATCTAGATCTCATATGAAATTTTTTTGCAAAAATTAATTTTAATTTATCCTTGTTAGATCTTTAAATATCAAATTGTCACAATACATATTTTTATTAATAAAATTCGTGGATAATTAATTTCTTTCTTTTAAACCAAATAAATAAGGTGTTCAAGTCTCTCTCTCTCTCTCTCTCTCTCTCTCTCTCTCTCTCTCTCTCTCTTTCTCTTTCTCTATCTATCTCTTTCTCACTGAACTTTAGAATATATCTTCATATCTCTTAGAATTTTTATATCCTGTAATTTTTTAAAGTTTTTAAACCTCACAATTAATTTCTCACTTTAACCGTGTACGGGAAAATTATAATAATGAATTTCCTCTCTCTCGGAAAAAAAAGAAAAAAATTTATGTTGTAAAAAGGATAGGCAAGAATTATGTGTCTACTTTGTGGACATTTGTAATTCGCAGAAATTCTCGAGTATTTAAAATTCATCGTTTTATGCGAAACAAGCTGATATTTCAAGCCGCTTTTAATCCGGAGGAGACTTTAATCTCCGAAACGATTTCACCAGCCGAAGAACGGCGATTCATTATCTCGGGCGAATAATCCTTTTTTGCGCGCGGATCGAACTTGCGACGTCATATCCGCCGCATTAATCGCGCAAGAAGAAAATGTAAATACGCCTCTTTCCTCGCCTCGTCAACTGGCGAGACTATTAAATCGAAGATGACGACAAATTAGCAATCAGCTTGCTCTCGCGCGAGAATTTTCCTTCATTTCGAATGATTCAAGAAGATGGGCGATTTAATAAGACAGCCAAGTCCATCTCTGTAATCGCGTAAAATTAATTTCTAAACATTTCGATCCGAAAGAGAGTTAAATAAAATCGTTCGAATAACGATCCAAAGTCTCCATTTGCCTTTTATTTTTAATATTTTTATATTATTATCTCTCTCTCTCTTTTTCTCTGTGTGAATGCTCTTTGTTTTATTCTAATTTCTTTGATTTCAAATAATTCAAGAAGGTAGACAAATTAATAAAACTGCCAAGTCCATCTTTGATTATCTCTAATCATGTAAAATTAAATATTTCGATCCGAAAGAGAGTTAAATAAAATTATTCGCCTATAGAAAAACGATTTAAATTCTCTATTTTCCTTATATTTTAAATATTTTTATATCATTATCTCTTTCTCTCTTCTTTCTCTAAATGCTCTCTGTTTTATTTTAATTTCCTTGATTTCAAATGATTCAAGAAAGTGAATTAATTAATAAACTAACCAAGTCCATCTCGGATTATCTGTAATCCCGTCAAACTAATTTCGAAACATTTCGATCTAAAAGAGAGCTAAATAAAATCATCCGCCTATTAAATAACAATTTTAATTTTTTATTTTCCTTATATTTTTAATATTTTTATATTATTATATCTCTCCCTCTCTCTCTCTCTCTTCTTTTTCGGAAAAGAAGCTCTCTGTTTTATTAAAAAATTTTTAATTTATAATATTTCTTCATATACGTTAAAACGGTAGCTCGCACAAGGGATGGCTCTCGTTTTCGCGTTTAAAGACGTATGGTTGCTGGTTTGCGTTTTGGTTGGCTCTCGTTTTCGCAAACAGGCCGTGGCGACTCGTTTCGGTTACTGCGTGCCCCGCCGAATGCACACGCGGCTGCAATCTGCGTCGCGTGACTGTTTAATCATGCTGCATTGTCTCCATATGGCGCGGTCATGCAACATGCATGCAAACGCGGCGCGCGCGCCGGCTCCATTCGGCTGTCACAAACGTCACAATGTTGCCTTCGGCCGTCCCGCCGCCGTACGTTATATCTACCTGCCTGCGCTATGCGCGCCTCTCGCTGGCACGCACGGGTTTGCTGGGGCGGAAGAGGGAGGGGAGATGGTCTAGGACACCGGACGTGGCCACTAATTGGAGGGGCTGGTTTGCGGAACAATTTCGCGAAATTTCCACGCGAGACGTATACCCCCCCCGTCCCGCTCGCCTTCGTGAGAACGCGATAGGTAGAGCGTGATTACGGCAGTCGGAATTTGGAATCATCGCGCGGATCGGCTTAATGATCCTTTTGATGGAACAACACTCGCGATGACCGCGTGACAGATAATAGGACGTTGACAGCGAATTATTTGAATATTCTATTATTATTGTTATTATTGTTAATATTATTATTGTGAATATTAAAATCTTTTTCTATTAAATTGCATTCTTCTGATAGAAAAATGTCGTTTTAACGAAAAAAGGAATATTCAAAATTTCGCAAAAAAAAAAGAAATAAAATAAAGATTGTACACTTTCTTGTAGAAGATTTCATCTCTATTTAAAAATAATAAACTTTTTTCACTTTTTTGCTCATCGGAGTTTCTTGTTTTTGATATTTAGAGAAGTTTGTTTAAATCTTGTAAAAATATTTTGCGAAAACTTCTGACCCAGGTATTTTTGTACAAAATTCCAGATAAGAAGAATATTTGCAAGATCTTTAGTGCAATTTCCTAAAATAATTTTTTTTATACGCGTTTTCTAATGTGCTTTTCATTCATACAAAGGAAAAACAAAGCCACATGAGTTTACAATACAAATGTATTGAAAAAAAACTGAATATCTTTCGTTAAGAAAAAAATGTTTAACATATTTTAAACATACAGTTCACAACACAACTTGGATTATTAGCTACAGTGTAAAAGCAAAATTATCAAAGAAACAATTTCTTTTTTAAATTTCTCGAGTTCCTTAATGTTTGCAGATACAAAAAAAAAAAAATCCTTGAGTTTCAGGTTTCCCATAGTTTTCCATATTTATTATATTAAAGGAATGGATACCCCGAGGTACAAGGGGAGCGGTGTCCGACCGCGTCGGAAAACCACCGAAAGGAGCTAATACTCGGCCGTCATTCATATTGCATTCCTAAAGCGCAGCTTTGTTTTAATAACTGCGTCGTCGACACGACTGCCGCTTCTCGACACGCGGTTGTTAATTAAATTTAATAATCCGACCTCTTGTGCGCGCGAATCCCGGAATTCGCGGGCTCTTGTCGTTCTCCCCGTCAAGTTCTCTCTCTCTCTTCTTCCCTCCCTCCCTCCCTCCCTCCCTCTCTCTCTCTCTCTCTCTCTTTCGTTTTCACCTTTGTAAACTAATACGAACCCTTACCTCGAGACAATGAGCGTCATCAATTCTGTCAAGAACGCGGTATTTCGACTCGCTCTTAAGCGACACTAAAATTAATCCCAAAATGTGTCGCTTGATTTCATTGAAACAACATTTTGTAAATTCTATAAATAGACCACGTTGACGTTTTCATTCAATTTATTCCATCTGAAACATCGTGTAAAATCGAGAGGTGGAAAAAACGAACGGAGATAAGTAATGGAAAATAAAGTAAAATGAAAAATCACGGAGAAACAAATTTTTAATCCTTTATTTTGTCCGTAATTTTTCCATACGCTTTTAATATTTATCCTTTATTTCTTTATGGATAAAATCGTTACATTTCCTGAAAATTACATCCCCTTTCGTTCTCTCATATCAATTCATATCTCTCTGAAAAAGGAATTAATAAATTCGATTTTAAATCGCCATACCTTTTTGTTTCTGTTTACGTAAATGTTAAAATTTATTATACGCAGAGACAGTATTGCTAATATCCAATTTCATTTATTATTATTATTATTATTATCTGGCTTAAAATATTTCGTCAATTTTTGTACATCATTTATTATACTTTATTTTCGATACAACTCGGAATTTCAGCTTCTTTTTTACATATTTTTCTTTATTTATCTTACTTTCTATAAAGGACGTTGTGTGCATCCGAGAGAGAGAGAGAGAGAGAGAGAGAGAGAGAGAGAGGCAGTTATTGTTAAAGTAAATCTTACTTCGTATCTCGCTCTCCCTTTGCCCTGTCCCGGCTCTCCCTTCAGAGTAACCTTGCGGGTTAACTCAATTTCTCCGTTGCCCGGTGTAAACCACCGGCGCTCGCCGCTGATGTAAAGTCTACTTTACACGAAACAACGACGTTCGGCCCTCTCGCGCAAGCGAGAGATGTATACAGGGCGGCGAATCCCGACCACTAATTAAGAGACGCGGGGGCTCGTTCGCGCTCCGGGAATTCGGGATAGTCTCTCTCTCGCCCCTCTCGCCTTGAGAGACGAATGCGCTCGTTTCGCGAACGCGTACTCTTCGGGGAGTCCATTACACCAAACCCCACACACACACACACACACACACACATTCCTGCGCGACGTTAATAACGGACAGCGAATTCCCGTTGCCTTGCGGATTATAAGAGTCGTTACACGGATATCTGCATGACTCACATTCGTGAATTTTTGCCGATTTGAAGAGACTGATTGTACTTATTTGTGTGACGCTTAGTATATTTTCAGACTATTTTGTTTTAAATATATTGTAAAAAAATTTTCTAAAAATTTATTTTTGTCTAAATTATCAGATGTTGGTGTCTGAAGTAAATTTCCAACTGTTTTAATTATCAGAGTCGTTTTTCTAAAAGTTCAGAAAAGTGTTTGCATTGAAAAAAAGTTGCACATACTTTATCTGAAATTTCAGTCAATTTTTTCACCATGTTAGTCTCAAAAACTTCAAAACTGTGTGTTTATTTTATTTATAATCTTCAAAAAAAAATCTATTGATATTAAGTTTGTAATGTCCATTTAATTTGTAAATACATCCTTTATTTTCTCTCTCTTCATCTCTTTCCAAAATATCATTAATATAAATATAATAAAATGGAAATTAATAAAATAAAAATTGCCGGACGAGGCAGTTTTCTTGCAACATTTTTCCGCTCTTGGCAAAAAATTCTCAAAAACTTCAAAACTATGTGTGCGTTTCATTTCATTTTTAATCTTAAAAAAATCTACCAATATTAAATATTAAATTTCTATCTTTTATTCTCTCTCTTCAAAATATCAGTCAAAAAAAAAAAATATATATATATATATATACATATAATGTAAAACAAAATCGAAATTGATAAAGCGTAAAATGAAGATTGCCGGATTAGCAGAAGTTTTCTTGCATGATTCTTTCATTCTTGACAATCCTCGCAAGAAATCTTCAAGATTCAAGACACAGGAATCGAATCGACGACAAGGATGACGCCTCAGAGAATCTACGAGCCCTCAGGATCCAATTATCCAGAGTAGAATAAAATTACGACGGCACGAATCGTTCACGTACGCGTTGTATATCCCAGGCCCAAGTAGTAATTTCGCTCCGGTAATGCCCTGATGTATGTTGTCGAGCTGTGCCGTATATGATTTCGCTTGTGTTTACCGTGGCGATGCGCCATGACAGCGTATCACCGGGAAAATTGAGTTACGAGAGATAAAACGGGAGAGAGAAAGAGAAAGAGAGAGAGAGAGAGAGAGAGAGAGAGAGAGAGAAATAAAATAGTTCTACGTCTTGGGCTGCATTCGATAGAGCTAAAGAATTTAGGCGATGCTTAATCGAATTTGACAATCGAATCCGCATATCCTTCTGACAATCAGCTGATCCGAGCGCGTTTGACGTTTTCGAGTCTCAAATCCGCTCTCGATTCAAAATCTTCAAAGTTTTAATCTTTATAACGGCTTGTTTATAATCAAATTTTTAATTCTTTTTCTTTCTCTAACTTTAGCGTACTTCAATTTTTTTTTAATATCTTTTAAATTACTTCAACGCTGCGCAGTTAATTATTTTCGACTTACCGGGACACCCTGTTCTGCGCTATCCTACCGTGGCTGGGTAGTGTCATGTTGCTGTCGCTTTTCGACCAAATGACGGAGTTCTTGGCGTCGGGTAGATCGACCTTGCCCAGATAAGCCTCGCAGAAGAGCCTCGCCGTACCTCCCAGAGGCACCAACTGTGAAGCTGGTCTGTAGGTAGGTAGAGGTTTCCCTGTGTAGACACCGGATTCTTCATCTGCAATTCAAATTCCATATACGTTGAATATAAATTATTCGTATAAATATATGTATAATAAAGAATTACGATACATAATTAATTTATATATATATATATTGGCGCGTGCATTATAGTTTCATCTCTCGAAATAGATAGATAAAAATTTTAGAAGACAACCCCGTCTTTTTTCTCGGCCATATATTTACTCACGTTCGATGATTAATACCCTTAATGTAGAGAATATAATGAATCATACGAAAAATGTGAAAATCATTTTAATATCGCTTCGCATTACCGCGGCTCTCGGCACATCGCCATGAATTACGACTGGCCCGCATTACCATGAAATACTATCCCGCCGTTTATTGTACCGCCATTTCATTCCCCTCCCCCCCGCCCCTCCCCCGTGTTCATATTTAATGCGAAAACACTTTTCGGCACAGTGTTTTCCCATCTCGCTCCGAGAAGAGGTGATAAAAACCATCCATTTGTCACGCGAGTATTTTCAAATCCTTTCTAGAATCATCATAGAGTCATTTTTTCAAGATCTCCCTTGCAATATTAAATCATTTTAATCAAGCTTCATGTAATTATTAGATGTTAAATATCATATTGAATTGAAATTTCAAATACGAAAATTTACCGATTGATCTTGATAAGAGTTATACGATATAAAATTATTATCACTCAAATATTTTTATATTAAAATACCTCATTAAATGATAAGTGATATAATATTTAATAAAATAAAATAAAATAATAATATTATAATTAAATAATATTTAATAATGTTATAATTAAATATTTATGAATTTATATTTATTTTATTTTATCAAATCATTATTATTTTTATTATTTTATCAACGGATGCTATCCGTTAATTAAATAATTTAATTAATTAATTAGTTGACCGGGCGGGTTTTAAAGTACGCTGTAGAGCGCGGTATCGAAGTGCATGGAAGTGTGTAGACATCGAGGATATGGAATGAAAGAAGCCGACGAATGGTGAATGGTGGATGGTGAAAGGTCACAGGTCATTGGGTCGGAACGGCGAGAGAGGAAATGGAGACGGTGCCCCGGGACGGCTAATTCAATCAGCATTGATGCACGAAAAATTCAAAAACAAGTCGGTCTGTTAATTGAAAATGTATGGGTGTGCATGTGATAAAAAATAGTACGTGGCGTACTTAACATTCATTCGTCGATCGAGGTCGATGAACGCCAAGTTGAACAATCAACATTTCTATTTAAACTATTGAATCTTTCTTTTTAATATATGCCATACTTGATGTCACATCGCGTTAATTACTAAAAATAATTTTTTTTTTTTTTTTAAATCAGATAAATGTTTTGTTAATCCTGATTTTTTTTTACTTGAATAAATATGTACTTTGTTTTCAAAAATGTTTTATATTAAATACATTGTTATTTGAATAAAATAAAAATGATAATTTTTAAAATAGATTATTTAAAATTTTAATATGAAAAAATATTTATTAAAAGATAAAAAATTATTTAAATAAAGAATTATTAAAATGAAGAGAACCTGCGTTTTTGAAATAAGCAGTCAAAAATTAAATAAGTATTTTTTAAGGAAGAAATTTATATATTATAATAAAAATAAAATTTTAATATATAATTTTCTTATTTGCAAACAAAATATATCCTACTAATTCAAATATATTTGTTAATTGATTGAAATAACTAATTTTCCTTTGCAAGTATCTAAATAAATAATTTTCTTTTACTAAATAATTTTTTAAATAAAAAATTTTTATTTGATACATTAATGCATTTCTTTGTCAGTTTATTTTTATTGGATCTCTTTTTCTTTCTCGATGTTATTATATCACGAGCAAGTGATGCAAAACTGAATGGCGACTAATATAGTTAATGTGCATACGAACACACGCATATGCACATACATATTCGGCGATAAAATCTCGCAATGCGTGTAATATCGTTAAATTTAAATTTAGATGCGCGAAAATGATCTCTGTGTCTATTTTCAACGATGGAATTGCGTCAACCAACGGTCTACTTTCTGTAACCGAAACCTTGACAGGAAATGGCACTCGGCAAAATTCAAATTCCGAGGTTCCAGTTTTATTAACGCCTTTTAATAATTTATCTCGAGATCTCCGATGTACATCCGATCGATAATTTTCTCGCGCGTTGCAAATCATTGGAAACGCGCACGGGGGGGAAGGAAGGGGAGGGGGGGGGAGGAGGAATTCCTCGTCGTCGAAACTTCGGAAAAGGGAGGGAAAAAAAAAGACCTCAGCGCATCCAAACTATTCGGCGCACCGGCGCGTTTCACCGCATCCGGCAAATACGGCATCCGGCCGGCCGGATATTTGGGTGCAAACAAACTGCTAACTAACCCAGGACCGTCAGAATTATGATACATAGGTTGCGCATCCACCATCCTATCCGCCATTTAAGCCCGAGAGCATCAGGGGACTTAGGGGCTGGATTGCGACGGGTTGGGGGAGTTGATACGACGATCCAGACGAGCGACCTGGAATGTGTCCAGTCATTTCTTCCGATTCGCCGACGCAGGGTGATTCATGAAATGGATCCTCTATCGCGAGGAAGGAAAGGAAAAATAGTTTTGCGAAAATAAAGCGATCTTTCTTGTTTCAAAACTTCTCCATGTTTTAGACAGATTATTATATTTTTTTGTTTTATTAAAAAAAAAAAAAAATAATAATTTCGAAAATTAATCAAACCGATTAAACTCGGTGGATAAGAGAATTTGAAAATAACGGGTTTGCCTCGTGTTTTACGGCGATTTATGAAATGGATTTCTTATCGCGAGATTAGAATGGAAAAAAAATAGAATTGTGATAGAGCCGAAAATCGAGCAATTATCTGTTTCGCTTTCGAAGTTTTAGAAGAATAGATAATTATATATTTTTATTTTATTAAAAGAAAAATAAATTTTATTTTATTAAAATAAAAAAATATATTTTTTTTATTTTATTAAAGAAGAAATATTCTCAGAATTAATTTCAAACTAATGAAACTCGATAAATAAGATATAATTCGAAGAGAACTTGGGATCGCCTCGCGTTTTACGGCGATTCGTGAAATGGATTTCTTATCACGAGATTAGAAATGGAAAACATAGTTGCGATAGAGCCGAAAATAGAGCAACAATTTTTTTTGTTTATTTTCGAATTTTAAATAAATAATTTCCTTTTAATTATTAAAAATAAAATATTTCCAAAATTAATTCCAAACTCGATATATAAGAGAATTTGAAGATAAGATCATAACTTGGGATCACCTCATATTTTACGGCGTCGTGCAACTTCATCTGGACGCGTAAAGTGAGCGAGTTAACATTTTCAGTCAAAGAGTACCGAGACGAGTCTCATTAATTGTCGGGTAAAGGATGCTCGAATACCCTCGCTTAAGGCTCGCAATTAATATCGCGTAATCGAATCACGACGATGGCTCGGCTAGAACTTGAGCGCCGCTCAAATTCGGCGCAATTGCCATCAAAGTGCCTTCAAAGGCGGGCCTTTCGTTTTAAGCATTCGAGGACCGAAAGCTCGCGGCGAGTTAGCTGCCGTAACGATTTAATTACACCATCGGCGTTAGATAGGTAGGTGGATAATTTCGCATGAGGCTAAGAGAGTAAGATTACAGCCAGTTGGATCGACGAGGCATATTCGCCACGACGACCAAGACCGAGAGAGAGAGACGGGGACGATTAATCTCGCTTTAAGCTCTCGTAGCTTTACGAGCCCGCGTCGATATTTATCGGAAACTGGCCAATTTGTGCTCGCCTAACAGCCCTCTCGTCGTTATTCGCCTAAGCCTCTACGGTTTCATTTAGGTCGTCCAGATAAAATATTGACGGAACCTAATCTATAACCGATATACGACGTCTTGGGCGACGATAAATTGGCCATCGCGTCACATCAAATTATTAGCTCAAGAATTTCGACAAATTATCAAGCATCGACGAAATCGATAACGAAAGCTTTCTCTTCTTCCAAAATAAATCTTCCAAAGAATAATTGATTTCAAAGAATTTTAAAGAGAATATATACTCCTCTCTCTCTCTCTCTCTCTCGATATTTCTTTCTGTCTCGAGATGTATACATCCTCTTTAAAAATTAAACAGCTGTAGGGAAAATCTCCGAGTTCGCGGGCGTGTTCTTCGACCAATCGGGAATCGATTTTTCCCTTAACGAATATTTGATTGAAGACTGACGTAGACACACTCACTGCCTGGTAACACATTATATCAAGCTTTCGTACAATTTACGATGGCATTATTGCGAAAGCTGTTACACGAGGTATATCGGAAATTAATGCACGATTTTGAGCAAATGAAATCAGGGGGCATTGCACGGCCTTTGATATTCAATACACAAAACTCGGTGTTATTGCACACCTCGATATTATTTATAAAAATCAAGTAACATTTACCGTTTTTCTTGAAAACTCACCCTTCGAACGTTTCGCTTCCCGATTCATGACGTTTCCCTACGCCGCGAGGCGTCGCAATGTCATCGTCAGCTGATCGCGCTCCGGACCGTTTAAAGTAACCTTCGACTCTCCACGAGACGGACGAGAGCGAGCGCGAAATTAACGCAAGGCGAATCGCGTTCTGCACGAAAGGACGACGTAACTGCGGGACCGATAATCGAACGCAGCCAGCTTGATTAAATCACTCTCCTCGCGTCCCCTACATGTCGTACAAAGTGAACTCTCTCTCTTCTCTTCCTTCTTCCTTTATAGTTATTTCATGCTCTCTGTTTTTTCTCCACGCTTATGTAAGCAACATACATGTGCTCCGGAAATGTAGATTCTATCCCTTTCTATCTCCAAATTGGATATCGAGTGGGAAATGTAATATTAAAAAGAATAAATCGAAATTATTGAAAGCCGAGGAATTAGAAACTGATAACGTGTGATGGAAAAATTTTAATGGTCATATTTAATGATTGTATTTTCTCTCTTGATGATGCGAAATGATATATCGAGGAATTGAAAAATAGATTAAATATATAAAATTAATCTTAAAAAAAAAAAAATAAAATATCAAAACAAAAATTCTGATTTAACAAGTATTACGTTTTACTTCAACGGTACATTTTACATCCAGAATTCAATATGTGTGTATACGTCATATTAAAAAATTTAGAGAAAAACAATTTTAGAAACTTTGATACGATATAAAATTTAAGAAAAATTGATTCTCAAAAAAATTATTATAAATCTAGTTGTGAATAATTAAAGATTAATTTTTCCCCAATATTTTTTTTTTAATTATAGAATAATTAGAATTTAAAAAATTTTTTAAATTATAAAATAATGTAAATTTTAGCAAAGAAAAAAAATCTAGGGACATCGTGTTCTTCGTGTCATGACTATTTTTTTTTCCGCGATTCTCTAAATATCTGTTCAATTTGTCAATCTAAAAATAATTTTCAAAAATTCATGATTTAAGGAAAATTGATTTTCAAAAAATTATCGATAATCGCTCGCAAATAGAGTTAGTTGCAAATAATTAAATATTGATATTTCTCTAACAATTTTTTTTTGAATTATAGATATACAAAATAATGCAATTAAAAAAATTAAAATTAAACAAATTATAAAAATATAAATATAATTAATATAATTAAACAAATAAAAATATAATTAAACAAATTAAAAAAAAAAAAATGTTGAGAAACGTCTCATATAGCTAACAGATTTTCTTTCCCGCGATTCTTTAAATATCCGTTCAATTTGTCAACTGTCACCGAGAGACAGTTAGAAGCCGTTTGAAGTGGCATGGCAGGAATCAACGTTACAGTTGCGGCCCAGTTCTGACGCCCGAGTTATACACAATCACAGTGGATTACGGGAAAAGTGTTACCGCAGAAAGTCGCGCGGCGACGAGACCAAAAGCCACTCTGTCTCTCGCGAGGACCCGTCCTATCTATCTCCGGATATGTCTATTGCATACAATGTCCGGCTGGGAGATCTCGCGGTTGGCCGGGACAGGGCTCGTAATTTAGCGTGAAATACGTTTTCCAGAGCTGCTGCCCGCTGCACCGCGGCCGCATCATTCCGGACCGATAGTCCAAAGAGAGAGAGAGAGAGAGAGATCCCGCCGTTCTCTAGAGCGTTCTCTCTCGGCGATATGCGTGGCACGTTCCATAATCTGCGGCGAGATAACACAGGGAGAGGCCGGCTATCAAAGACGGACCGAGGGCTCCTTCCTCTCTCTCTCTCTCTCTCTCTCTTCTCTATCCGACGTCGTCGGGATTATGGCATCCGACGGATCCAAGCGGAAAATTTAGAGAGTACACCCGGATGGAACTAAAGTACAAGTGACCCAATTCCACGCCTTGATTAAAATAGAACTTCACTTTACCGTGGTTAAGGCTAAATTTGTAATAAAGACGAGTGTATTGTCGGAGAAGACACGCGCCGAGGAAACTGTACAGGTCTCTTCGATGGTAAATTTTCGCAAAGAAGTTCTGTGATGGTAAAAAAAAATATATTCTAAATTCAATTGTAACGTGTGTTAGAGGGAAACTCGAA
This sequence comes from Cataglyphis hispanica, assembly GCF_021464435.1. Taxonomy (NCBI): domain Eukaryota; kingdom Metazoa; phylum Arthropoda; class Insecta; order Hymenoptera; family Formicidae; genus Cataglyphis; species Cataglyphis hispanica. The sequence continues at coordinate 3,870,568 of NC_065972.1, forward strand.
GAAGCTTACATCGTTCTTGATACCAAATTAAAAAAAAAATAAAATTCGTGAAATTCTCAGATGATTTTTTTTTTTATGGTTAATCTTCGCAAAAAAGATCTAATAGTAAAAAAAAAAAGTATATCCTAAATTTAATTATAACATTTTGGTAAAAATAAAACGAAAATATGCTTACATCGTCCTTGAGACGATCCTTCTTCCAAAAAAAAAAAAAAAAAAAAAAATTAAAACAATAAGAACAAAAATAAAATTCGACAAAAAAAAATCCCATAAAATTTTCAGTAAAATAAAAAAATAAATTTTAAATAAGAAAATTATCCGGACATTTTATGGGACATAAAATTCTCTCTAAATACTCGTTAAAAACTTGAAAAATTCAGACATTATTTTTGTCTGAATTTTGAAATCTGGCTGTTTGAAAGAAATTTCAGACCATCTGTCTCATTTTTCTGAAAGTTCATAAGAGTCTGTCTGAAAATTCAGACAGTGTGTCTGCAAAAAAGCTGCAGACACTGTCTGAAATTCCAATCAATTTTTTTTTTTTTACACTGCATGCATCGAGTTCGTCGATCTCGGAGTTCTGTCTACATGCCAAATTAGCGATCGCGAAGTCATATCGCGTACTTGCACGTTTAATATCGAAACGATATTATGCGATCGATGCGGACAGTTTCGTCCGTTTCGGGCTCGGCCCAACTTATTGATCAGAGCAACATTTGTATCCGCCTGGCAACGTGAACCGGACAAAGCCCCGCTCTCTCTTTTCATACGCCATGATGCATGTGAGAGAGTGTCACGTGCCGACGAATTTGCCGATACACTTTGTTGCAAAGGCACACGGAACCACCCCCTTCGTGTCGCGAGACCGAGTGTGCAACCGCAAAAAAAAAAAAACAAAAAAAATAGAATCGCCTGCACGAAACGCCGTCTTTCGTCTTTCCTATACCTCGTTGCAATTCCTACGTTAAAATACTGGAAAATACGATACGTATTTTCCTCGACGGACGTCGAGTCGACTTTTCCTCCGCGAGAATTTAACAGGTGCTTCAGTTTCCTTACTCTAAGAAAATGTAATTTTATTTTCTCAGTATTCCTTAGAATCCTCTCTCTCTCTCTCTCTCGCTCTTAGATTCTCAGACTCAAATGTAAAGCACATTAAAATTCATCAAAAAATATACCATATCTAATATAGAAAAGTATACTTTTTTTATTATTAATTATCTGGAAGATAAAATTTATTTTCATTAGAATAATAACGATAATATAATACATATATATTATTTATGAATATATATAAATATATATATATATTTATAATATATATTAAATAAAATTAAGAATTTATTCTTATTAAAATAATAATAATAAATATATTATTTATAAATATGTACATATATTTTGTTCACCAATAATTCTGCTCATTTTTTTATAATAAAAAAATCATGTATCTTTTATATAAAAATTTTATAAAAAAATTTTTCGTAAAAATAGAAAATCTAAATAGATAATATAACATCGGAATGTGCGAGCTCACGTGAGAGATTACGCTGACTTCGGTGGCTAATTTCCACATGAATGGCGCCGTCTTGAACGGCACTGATGGAGCTTTAATGCCGTCCGAGAAGTTGCTAACCCACTCGAGTCGCGCGCCAAGGGATGAGAGGAAAGAAGAGTGCAACAGACACGGAATTTCGATCGCGCTTTTCCAACCCTTCGAGAGTCATCCCTCTTTCGTGCCCGGCGGCACCCGATAGACAATGCAAACCGAAGTGAACTCTAAAACCGGGTCGACCAGCAAAGTCTCTTCGCGCCGCAGTTGATCGGAAAGTTTCTCGGGACGACCGCGGCACCGCCGTCGTCGCGTCGCAAAACCATCGACGGGGAAAAACAACAGACGGGGTCGAACAAGCCAAGTTTCCGCCAATAAAACTGTCGTCGCTCGAGAAATCCGGGCGAGCTTCCGTTTCGTATCGTTTGTGTTTCTCACGAAATGCGCGAGCAGTAGAGCAAGGTGAATAGGGGTGGAGCTTGGACAGCGGCTTTAACCCTCTTTAAGTTACTAAAAGGTATATTTATTCCTAGGTCTGTGTTGTAGTCATGTATCCTAAATATTTATTTTCTTTACATATATATATATATATTTTTTTTTCACGTTTTTCTATATACATAGACGTAGATTAGACTTTAGATTAAAATGTATAAAAAAAAAAAATAATAATTTTTAAGAAATATGTGTGATTCTTATAGAATTTGCAACTACGAATTTAGATTCATGTTTCACAGATTATATATTAATTTTAGCACAAATCGTGAATTAATAATTTTTAGAAACAATTTTATTAAATGATATATCGATAAAAATAATTTAATATGTTAAATATACTTAAAAATATTTTGTATATTAAATATATTTTAAAATATTTCATATATTAAATATATTAAATATGTACAATATAATATTAAATATATTTTAAAATATTTTATATACTCTTTAAATATATATTTAAATATATATACTTCATTAATATATATTTAATATACTCTTAATATATATAAATATACTTTAATATATTTAAATTTCTCAGCTGAGAAGAGTGACATTTTCTCTCAAATTGAGCCTTTTAAACATCGCGTAATATACCCGAGGGAAAGAAAATAAGAAACCACATTAATGGTGTTTCTTATGCAGGGGAGAAAAAACAAAAGCTATTTACATAGGGTGCCACATAGGAAGGAAATTTCGATGAAGGCAACGGTTGCAAGGATGTGGAGAAGGGTGCACAGCAATACGCCAGCAACCTCCCCCAGGCTCCCCTTATGTAGCTTGTAGCTTGTGGACACAAGATACGCGAATCGTGCATGTTATTCACAAGTTCCTACAGGCTGTCTCAGGAAAGGCATTTTTCCGAACAACACAAATCCTTCCGCGGGCCCAAAGTCAAGTCCTTTTAACACTAATCGAAGAATATTTCATGTGACGTATGCTTATCGTGTGTCGTTTAAAAATTAGAATTTTTTTATCAAAATTAATATTTTCACTCTTGAAATTCCTTCGAGGAAATAATCAGCTCTGACACGTTAGGCCTCATTCAAAATTGGAAAATTTCCATCAAATATTTTGTATGTCTTTTTTAATCGCAACATTAATATAATTAAACGTTACGCCTGTATTGGAACGCAATCACGCGAGATATCTTTATTTAGGCAATCTGATTCTCTGTGAAATTGCCGCAATGGAATCTGCTGCCGAAAGGGCGATCGGGAAAGCCGATTCGTGTTTTAGTCTGATCACGTTCTCGTACGCCGGGATAAGGGGCGAGGCGGGGGAGGAGGAGGAGGAGGGGGGGAGAGGCAACAGGGCGCGACGCGGTTTCTCGAGGATTACAGCTCGACCTGAACACACACCTGACACCTGACCTGAGCGCGCGAATGATAGGTGGACAGGTGTACATTGTGCGGGGTCTGCACGCAAGGTTGACAGCCAATATAGCGTGAGTATTCCTCGAGAATTCACATTCCCGACTTTCGCCGGGATTTTCGCAAAAATCCATTTCAGCACGCCATTTATATTCGACACATTCTCGATTTATGATTTCGCGCCGAAAGGATATGAAATTTGTATGTAAAAAATGGAAACTTAATATTTTTTTTTAGAGAATAAAATTTTGAAATAATTTGAATTACATTACTTGAATCTCGATTCAATTGATTTTTCTATATATATATATATATATATATATATATATATATATATATATATTTTTTATATTCGATTAATTGTTCATGATATTTCTTAGAAATTATTCCAACAAGTTTCGAGATTAAATCTTAAATTAAATTTTTATCAATTAAATCCTAAATACTATTCACGAGTATATTATCATTCTCTCAAGTTTATTAAATGCCGATTTTAGATTAAAGTTTAATGGAAATTTTTTGTTTTTATTAATCCGAGGATCGAAGAAAATTCTCACCGAGTGTGAAATCCTATCTAAAGTGGCCTCTTACCATTTATGGACACTTTATTCGCGGCGACTCGAGTCACGCTATCATAACCATCACGCTTCGTTTGGCGGAGAGTCGTTTTGTTAGATGTATCCTCGACGGGAACAAGGGTTAATGATCAATGGAACGCCTCGTGGGAACGTTAATCGATTAACAGCAACGGCGCGATGTAACAAGGAAAGACGGGCATGGGCCGATATTCCTTGACATATACAGTGTATCCTTCAGTAGTCCCATGCGGGGACCTTGCTCAACGTTACCAGCGCGTTTTCTCGATGCAAAATACATCGCGACTGATCGACCAACCGGACGCATCATTCGTGCGATATTACTCTCCGGTATTAAATCAAATTTCGCATCAATGTAACGATGCCGCGATCACAATTGTAACGACAGTTGCGATAACAATTAGAGAGGCGCGGGCATTGAAATGACAATCATAATCAATTTCGACATGATATGTTATAAATTAATTAAATATTAAGCGAAATATTCTCTCGCGTGTAATTAAATTCCGAATTCAGGGATAGAATAAAATATTTGAAACTGATCTGTGGAACTAAACTTGGCTGCTAATTTACTTGCCGGATGTGTGATTCGCGAAATATTTCAGAATTCCGTGATATATTCTCAAATCACTTTTTAAACGTATCATCTGTCATTGCGATCTATCTCAATGCACATTTTTGCCATGAGAAATTTTCATATATTTTAAAGATTTTTATTATTTCATATTACTTCAGATATTTCATATATTTCATATTACTTCTTATATTTTATATTTTTAAATAGTTCATATTTTTTGTACACAATATATTTGTAAATAATTAGCATTATCAATGCATTATTCATTTCGAGATTTTTTTACATACCTTGTAAAATTCTTTGTTTTCAAATTAATACAAGATTGTACTAATTTTGTTTCAACGTATTTTTATATAAATAAAAAAAAAATTAGAATTAAAAATATTAAAAAGAAATAAAATACTTAAATAATATTTAATGTTTAATTTCGAAAATTTCCTGTCAAATTCTTTGTTTTCAAATCAAAACAAGACTAATTTTGTATCAACGTATTTTTATATAAATAAAAAATTTTTTTAAATTAAAAAATTAAAAAGAAATAAAAATATCTAAATAATATTTTAATATCTAATTTGGAAAATTTCCTGCAAAATTCCTCTTTTCTATCCCCTTTTATATAAATAAAAGAAAAATTTGTAAAATTAAAAAAAAAAATATATAAAATAGCTAAATAATATTTAATACCTAATTTGAAAAATTTCCTATTTTTTCGGACTAATACAAAATTCGTACGCGGAATTTTCGAGTAATTCTCGCTCGACTCGACGACGCCGACGCTTATCGGCGCCTCCTGCGAGAAGCGGGCGCCGATTAGCCGAGCCTTTATTGTCGCACGGCGCCGTCAAAGTTTATCTCGCGACAATAGTGCGCTATCGCGGAACCATTCCGCGCAGCTGAGCGCGGTCCAAACTGCAGCACCGAACGCGGTCTATGTGCATGCACATATGACCCACCCGTGCCCTGGATACGGCAAAGACCCGCCTGATAAGAAACGTCCCGGCGCTTCTCCGTAAAGATTGCGGCGCTGATGCACTCTCCGAATCTTTTAGTTTCTCTCATCTCGCGGAAGCTCGACTGCGAGTGAGCGCATTTTACATCGAATTGCAGAAAGTGCGCAGGATGTATTTGAATCGAATGAATTAATAGATAAGAGAGGAAATATATATTTTGTAAGCTTTCTCGTGTATTAAGTAATTATTAATATAAATATCAAAATTTTATATTAATTACATATATATATATATATATATATATATATATATAATGTGTAAAAATTTTTTATAATATAATTTATATATTTATATTATTTTTAATTTATTATTTAAATAATTAAATATATATAATTAATATATATATTAATAATAAGATATATATATATATATATATATATATATAACAAATAAATATATATATGTAATGATAAATAAAAAAAATAAATAAATAAGATAAAAAATAAAAAATATAAAATATAAATAAAAATATAAATAAAATATAAAATAAAAAATATAAATACAATAAATGATTAGTAAGTAAATAGTATAAATACAATAAATAATTAATAAATAAATAGAAATGTAAAATTAATTTAAATATATATATTTTAATTTTTAAGAAAATATGATGGTTTCAATAAATTGAGAAAATATTATCTATGCGTAAAAAATGACTAACAAAAAATATAAAACAGCAGATAAATTCTTAAAACATTGTATCTACAATCTCTATTTTCTTTACTTTAATTTTTTCCTGATCTTCTCTCACCTTTCTTTTCTTCTCTTTGTCTCACGGTTTAGAAATTTAATTCATTTTAATCGATTTCTCGACTCTCTTGGCTTTATAAAGACTCGCTACTAAAGAAGGATGAAAGGAGCTCTCGGCAGTCGATGGGTCCTTACGATCATTGCGGCCAGCGTCGACGATGGCAGATGTCGCGGATAAATTCGCATAAAAACGTCGCGGTAAAAAAGAGAAAATGTACGGAAAAATATCGCGCGTATAAAAACTATGGATATATATATATATATATATATATACATATATATATGTGTGTTTTATATACGAAGGGTGAAAGAGTGCGCGGTCGTCAACCGGTAATTCCTGTAGCAACACCCGCCGAAGAAATATATCGCGTCGCGCGACAAGAGATAGAAATTGCGGTGGAAAAACGAAAGAAACGGAAGAGACTCACGCTCTCCCGCGTGCTTGATCCCCTTGTATCTGCAACCGTCATTCGCAAATTAAAACCGCGAATATACCGAGTGTACCAATGAAAACCATACATATCCATTTACTTTTAAAATAATCAATCTAAATAGATTTTCAGGAAAAATCGGAAACCACTTACTTTTTCTTAAAATAATATTTTTTTTAATAATAGAGCCAGCTTTTTTCCGTCAGCAAAATTTTGACGTCAGAAACTCGTCATTTTTTCGTATGCTTTTAATTTTAAATATATATATATATATATAATAATGTGATTATTTAAATAAAAAAAAAGTATATTCAATTGAATTTCTGGCTAAAAATCAGCTCTCAATCAAAATCAATAAAAAAGATAGATTTCAAAATTTCTACCATAATTTTGTAACAGTTTGCTCTCCAATTTATGAATACAATACATCCCAATCAATGAAAATTATTATAAATAATTAATATAATTTCGTAAAACAAATCTCTATAATAATAATGTCCCTTATTTGCAATCTACAATTAATTGCATTCAAAAAACTCAATACCCGCAATCTACGTCCAAAGGCAATCATCGCAGAATGCATCCTATAGGTTTGCTCGGATAATCCATAGAATTTTCCGCAGATTCCGGATCGATCTCGGGCGCGCAATTAGCGTCTTTAGCTCTTCTTGCATGTAGAGAGAGAGAGAGAGAGAGAGAGAGAGAGAGAGAGAGAGAGAGCTCCTTTGCGGAGCGAGGGTAGATTTCGCCGTGTGCACAGAAATAGCCCGAGACGATGGTTCGATGCACACGGCGATGCGCTACTAATTGCATCGCTCGCAGTATCGTCATCATCATCATCGTCGTCGTCCTCCGCGGCGGATCGCACACGCTCGATGCAATTAGGCTTGAGATATTGCCTCTAGTGCACGCTTCCCTCACTTCCTCGATTCTCCTCCCCTCCCACCTCCTCACCCCCTTCGCCCCCCTCGCCCCCTAAATTGACGTATGGGTATTAATGTGGATTATTAGAGTGATAAGCCTCGGGATTACCTCGACGACTCCTCTCGGCAACGTCGCGTCCTGTGTGTACTTTTAGTATACGATCGAGATATATTTATCGCTCGAAATCTGAATCGAATTTTGGAAAAATTAATAGGCACAATTCTAGAGTGTCTTCAAGTTATAAATTCACACACACACACACACACACACACACACACACACACACACACACACACACACACACACACACACACACACACACACACACACACACCACACACACACACACATCACACACACACATTACACACACACACACATATATTGTATCGTCTCTATTAATTATTTTTTAATTTTCTTTTCTTTTATCGTCGACTGCTTCTTTTTTCCGTATATTTTATATGTTTCTCTCTCTCTCTCTCTCTCTCTCTCTCTCTCTCTCGCTCTCATATTTACTACATTTTCGTGTTTATGTGCACAGTTACTTATTAGAAAATAATGATCTGTCGAGAGGAAGGCGTTTCCTACAATAGCGAAATTTTACGACAATACCGGACTTTATGACAAGACGACGGAAGAATCGTAACGGTAAGCAGCATTCACCTCCCTCCCCCTCCCTCCCCCGCCTCCTCAGTCATCTCTTGAAGTTCACGAGTATCGTAAATCGAGTATCCAAAAGGTTTGGGCGGCGATAAAAACGTACGACATTGATGAGCTGTAAACCTCTCGTAGAAGTAGAGGGTAAAAATAATGGTTGCGAATGGGGTGTGAACGGAGGGGGGAAAAAAATCGGCGCGACGTGACACAAGGGAGAAGGCAAGGCGGAGGGAGGGGAGGGATGGGGGGGAGGGAGGGAGGGAGGGAGGGAGGGTAAGAGAAGTCAATGTTCGTCGGGAACGAGAAAGAAATTAGGAGAAGTGAGCTGGGAGTGACTCGAAGCGATCGCATAAGAATTTTATCGGGGGATAGTAATGTCGTCGGTGTGTCAACAGGGGATGCTTAACTCTCCGAGGATTGCTCTCGCATTTTCAGATACCTTCTCCTCCGAAATCCTTTAATATCCGTCAATCCGTGCTACATTAGTCCTGATTTTTCCCCTCTATTGCCCTTCAGCCAGCATTAAATCTTATCTTTTTCATCGTCAAAGTATCTTCTCTATCAGGTTTCAGCACTTTAATATAAATTATCCATTTTTTTTAAATTTATTTCATAAAAAATTATTAAATAATTTTAATTATTTAATTTTCTTACACTGTTGATTTTTTTTTTTTTTAATTAAAAAAAGCAAGTTAAAATTTTTGTGTTAAATGGATTTAATTATTCTTGCTGTTGTGTAATTGCTAATTTAATTCAAACGTTAAATTATTAAAACAAGCAAAAATAACACAGTATGTACATATTTTTACAATAGCTACGTTCCGTGTTATTAGTGACGGGACTTACCTGTCAAAATTTACGAAAAAAAAAAAAAACTGATTTTATTCTAGAATTTTCCAAGTTAAATTTATCGTTGAAAATATGCTGGCTTTTACACAAAATTCATTTCAAATTACTATGAGTTTGCATTCATTTTGAAATATTAACACAGTATTAATGTCACAATTTAACATATCCATGTCACGTTAATATTAACACAAAAATTTGTGCGAACAATTTGGACATGCGGTATATATGTTCAGCGATATGTAACACAAACTTTCCAGCTGTGTGTGTTAATATTTCGAGTTTACAAAAAACTACTCCCCCCCCCTATCCCCCTTCCCCCGCCCCGCCTCCTCTCTTCGTCGACTGCATCCGGATAATAAGCGCGTCGACCTCGGCATTATGATCAGCGATGCGCTTCCACGAAGGGAATTGATCGCGCATTCGCGGAACATCATCTATCCATCCATCTACCTACGCGCACCTCGCGCGCAAAACGCAGGATTAAATCGACCCAATTCCCCGACGCTGTAATTTACTGCCTGTAATTCATGAATCCCCCGGTTCCTGTCCCCTCGCCCCCAACCGCCGCCAATATCGTGCACCGTCCCATCAGATTGTTACGTACCCGTATATTCGCGCTTCGTTTCATCCTCGATCGATTCTTTTCTCCTTATACTTTACGAGAAAGGGGAAGGGGAGGGGAAATGAAAGACGAAGATTCTGGGAAGTCTCTGTTAAGATCGCGAATTTCGCGCTACGAGAAATCCCCGACTGGCAAAATTATCCGAAGCAATGGAAGCGTTTGAACGAAATTTTCTCTCTCAATCAGTTGGGATGAATAATGCTGTAAATTATGTCAATCTTTTTTTATTTTATTATTATATGCGTTGGCGTCGTCACTTTTAATGATTTTAATTCCCATGCATATTAATGTGATTATATAAATAAAAATTGTATTCAATTAAATTTCTATTCAGCTGAAAATCAACCAAAATCAATTAATAATAAAAAAAAAAAAAAAATGATTTCAACGATAATTTTGCTCTCTAATTTCTGAATACGATACATCTGAATTAATAAAAAATATTATAATTAATTAATATAATTTCATAAATCAAATCTCTATAATTAATATCCCTGATACTTATTTGTAGAATCATTCAATTGGGGAAAAAAAAAAAAATTACGTCATAAATATTCGCGTTTCCTCATTTCATCGCGAATACTGTAATTCTGCGATATAGAATTTTACGGGGAAATAGGGGGCCGAGAAGCTTTCGGATGCCAGGCGCGTCTGTACCGCCTTTGTAACGACGACAAAGAGAGCCTGGCGGCGATTGCAACAACGCTTCACCGGGTCCGGTCGTTACGGGGCGAATCGCAATTTGGCGAAAATGGTAAATCGAATTCACGGTCAAAGCAATCCGAGTTTCGAGAGATGCGTTCCGCCGAATAATAACTTCGAGCGCCTCCCTCCCTGCCCCCATTATGGCACGCAGGCGTGGATTTACGTGTGGGAATCGAAATAAACTGTAAATACTTGGGGGATGCGAAAAATTGCTGCGCCGATAGCGCTCTGTTTTGCATTGCGAGTGAAAATTCGCTCGTTTCTCGCGCTCAAAATTGCGATTGCAATTTGATTTGTCGGCTGGGATACTGGCAACGCGCATTGCGATCAATGAAATGCCAGGGAAAATTAGTCGCGTATATACGCGCGACGATGAAAAAAAAAACGAGTCGAAAAGAGCGCGCGCTATTTCACGATCGTTATTCGTTGCCAAATATTTCGTGCCTATGTATAATTGTAATGCGCGTTCAAATCGAATCGACACGGGATGTTTGAAAAAGGAAAATCTCATCATGTGTTTGCTGTGCTTTTCCGTGAATAATTAACGTTACACGAAATATGTTGACACAAAATTGAGCGAACACAGTAATAGTGGAATACTGGAAAAGAAATGAAAAAAAAAAAAAAATACAAATAAATATTTTATCCCCCCCTTTTGGCCTCTTTGGACAAACTATTTAACTTAATCGAGTTTTATTTTATTTTTTATGCGAAAGTGTATAAATAAATTGTAAATATATTATATAATGACAAGAAATAATAAATGTGTTATATATTTTTTATAATAGAAAATAAATTTTAATAAGAATTTAAATTTATATAATAGAAAATTTTAATAAATTAAAAATGACACTTAAATTTATTTGTAGGAAAAATCTTGAAAAATGCATCGAGAAATTCATTAAAAATCCAAAACTCTTGGAATTCATTAATAATAAATTCATTAGAAATTATATGAAATTAAATACCGCAGGATTTATACAAAAATTTCTTGCGGCAGATTAAAAGAAAATTTATGAATTTAAAATATCTAAAAAAATTTATCGATACGGACTCTTCAGCAGGAGATGTCAAAATACTTTGGGCGCAATCGTAATTGCACATTTCGCAATGGAGGACGACGATGCACCGAGACGACGATAACATTTATGGCCGCTGATACGGTCGAGCCACGGACGTCAAATGCGCGCGGTGTCACTTTTGTTTCAAAGAACGTCGATTAAAGTTTCCCCGAACGCGTTCTCGTAATTTAACGACGCCTTTAAACGGCACCCACCTTGAAAAATAGGCCAGATAAAATGGCCGTCGTAATAATATACGGTGATATACTCCGTTCCAAGAAATTAATCGATAAGCAAATGAAGCGTGATTAGCACAAAATTGCTAATGATCCTATCAATTGTCGGCATTTTATCGACAAACCTATTAAGTTGATTGGAATTTGTTCTAAATTAAAGATGCATTTAAAAAAAAAGGTACAAAAAATTTAATTATATTCTAATAATTTTATAATATTTTATTCCTTTTCTTGGCCTTTTGGACAAAGTTTTTTAATTTAATCGAGTTTTATTTTATTTTTTATGCAAAACTACATTATAAATAATATAATAAAAAATAATATAAATATAAAATAATAAAAGTAATAAAATAATAAAATATAAAATAATAAATGTGCATATATGTAATATATTATATTATTTTTTTAAATCTTTCTACAAATCCAAAATTTTTTTCCGAAGGTATTTTCTCGTTTAAAAGGAGGAGCCACCGTTCAATATTTTCAAGATGAAAAGATCGAGACGGATCGAGAGATTATACGATCTCTGTTTTTGCGGCCGTAAGCTTCTGTGGGAATAATTCGCGGCGTTCTTTTGAAAGTCAAAGTGCAACGCACATGTGGCGCATCAAGCAGCGACCGGAGCGATGCATCCCACGGCGAATGCACTTTCTACGAAGGAGATTCGATTGGCAGTTCGCGGAACCCTCTACCTACGCACCTCGCATAATACGTAGGAAGGAGAACAAGAGAGAGAGAGGGAGATAGAAGGAGATTGGATCGTACCAATTTTCCCGTTTGGCAATTTTCCGCGAAGCAGACGAAGAGCGCCGACTTACTTTCTCGGCTCGTCTGACATCGTGTAAGGAATTTATTCATTAATTTGCCTGCCGGGGAGGAAAAGTGTCCCCGCGTACTCTCGATTATCCCGCTATTCGTGTGTATGATCTTATCCATTCAATTAATTTTACAGAAAGTATTCTCTACGCAAACGTACAATCAATATAGATATAAAAGAAAAATGTTAAAGTTTCTGATAAGCTGAAAATTGATTTAGTCAAACACACACGCATGTATTTCTTCTCGAAAAAATTTGCGATTAATATAAATATAACTCATTAAATTACGTAGCATAAATATGATAAAAATATAATGAAAATATAAAAATAAAAAATATAAAACCTAAAAATAAATAAAAAAATAAAAAATATAAAAATGCACATAGAATGAATTGTTCAACTAAAAAATACTTTAGTACTTAATTTTTTGACAAATTTAGACAAATTAATTTTTATTTTTAAAATTTGATGAAATTATTTTCCATTTAAGCATTGACCGATGACCGAAAGGCATCTTGACGCGACAGATGGAGCAAGAAGATAAAGGATCCAGCGGCGAAGGAACGTTTAACGTGTGCGGAAGGGGGTTAAACGTCGTCGGCTCGAAATTCCCTCGAACGACTTTCGGCAAATTGCTGGGCGAACTGGGAAGTCGGTTATATCGACAGACAGAACGAGGAAGAGAGCGCGGGCACGAATGCGCGCTAAATCGAGGGGTTTAGGAGCCGTAGACGGCCGGATGCGCGGTCGCTCCCTCCATGAATATTAAACTCGCTCTCTCATCGTCCGAAAAGACGTACCGGCGAATTTTCCAAAAAAACCGGCGCGATTCAACTGAATCCTAACAAGCCATCATGCCGATTCTCTCCGCGGTGAAAAAAATTTTTCTTCTTATTTTCTTTACGAAGAAAATAAAAGTGAATAATTTTTTATTATCATTTGTTATTATTTACTTAATTATTATGTATTATTTTTTGGTAATAATAATGCAAAATTTAAATTTTAAATTTATAATAAAGACTTGTAGGAAATTTGTTATTTTTATTTAATAGTAATTTAATTAAAAAATATTATTCATATCATAAAATTTATGATATATGGCTGTTTAAATATTACAAAAAATGCACAACAATGGGTAAATAAAAGCTAAATAAATCGATTAAAAATGCATTGAATAATTAACATTGCGATAATAATTAAATTATTGCTTCAACAAATATAAAATAAGGCAATAAATGTGTTTCTTTTGATTTTTTCATCAAAGTCGCAAAAATTTGATAACCGCGAAATATGATACGGCGTGTTTCCGGGCGGGAAACACTGGTGCGGCGTTAAAATGCAGGCAAAAATCCAGGTGAATCGCGCACAACACTTTTATTCGGTTTTCCGCCGAGACCAAAAGCTCGCGCCGGAAAAGCGACTGACTGCCCGGAACCGATCAGACTCGACAGCAGCGGACTTTAATTGAAATTCCGGATCGATGACGTTTGCGGACGCTCGATACACTCCAGCTCTGTTATCTCGCGTCGAGGATAATATCAACGACGACTTCCGAGAAGAAGTTATCAGTCCGTTCGAATAAGCGAAGAAATTTTTCTCTCGAAACGCAAATAAGATAGCTGTGTATTTTTGAGAATTCATTTTGAAAGTACTTAATCTCTAAATATCTCTCTCTTATTTATTTTCCTAAGTGTTCTGATTATCTCTTATCGGATCTCGATGGCTATTATGCTCGCTATAATTTTAGAGCGCGTGATTCGTGTATTTTTATATTTATATTAATATTATAATTTTTATTCGCATATTTTACATTTATTCGAAAATATCTTGAAACGGAATAAAAAATAAATGAAAAAAAAGGAATAAAAAAATAAATAAAAAAAAAGAATTGTGTTAAAAGCGTTAATTGTTACCACGCATCTATAAAAAGTTTGATTAAACAAATATATAATATCTATATATATATATATATATATTTTTGAAGATTTTTATCCAAATTTTTATATCGTGCAAAAATATATATATATATAAAAAAATATATAAATATATGTAAATAAAAATATAAAAATATATAAATAAAAATGTAAAAGTATATAAATAAAAAAATATTTAAATAAAAAGATATAAAAAAATATATAAATTGCATAAGATGTTATCCAGAATGATGAAAAAAAATTTTGCACGCTGAAAAAGTGCAGAAAAAGAAGACCGCCGGGGGATGTTCCATCCTATTCTAGAGGGTAGATCTCGGCACATGACAGTATCATGACGAGACTCTTTGACACGGATATTGAAAGCGAGTACCGTTTTGTCAGCGTCAGCGATTGACGTTTCGCAACGTTTTTCGCGACAACTCGTTCCCTGATCGAGCATTTGTCCCCCTCCCCCTCTCGTGTCCTCGCTTTTATTTTGAATAGAAGCTTCAAAGGCGAGTCTTTTTCATGAATTCACTCACGAGTTTTTTATTTTTCTCGCAGCGACAGCACAAGTGGATCGAACTGAACGAGCTTTTCGACTGATTTTTTCCCTTTTTTTCTTCTTTCCTTTTTTGTTATCGCGAGTGTTTGGAAAAATTTAATTGTCTCCTCGCCCTCATTCTGTTAAATTCTTCAAAGCAAATAACATTTTTCGAGATAGACATTACAAAAAGTTTAGATAAATAAATTTGACGGAAAAAAATATTTCTGTCTTATAAAGTCTTTATAAATTAGATTAATAATGTCGTTGTTATATCGAGTAAATTATCTGGACATTATATTCTCTTTAATTGTTTAATTAAAAAAATTGCTATCACATGTATAGACGTATAAGATATTAAGTTATAATTTATAAAAAAATATTTTCTACGCATTATATATAATATTTCATTAAAAGTTAAACGTCTAAACGACCTTCCAATCTCAATCTCAATATCGTTCGCCGTTATCTCGTTATCATTATATGCGGCATCTTGTTATTAAACGTCGAATGGAGACACGATGGGATGTCTTTTGAGCTTTTAATATAAAGTTGATGCATGAATCCCATCAGCTTTATTCCAGAATATATCCTACTTACCGAGTACGGCGAGAGTGATGTCGCCTTCCAAAGTAGTTGTGTCGTTACGTGCCTGACACGAGTATCGTCCCGCATCCGAGGCTCTCATCTCCTGCGTGTAGATCGTTTGATTCGCGCTCTCCGGATACAGGATAAAGTGACTCTCTCCGCCCGGCCAAGGATACGCTCTATTATCCTTGTACCTGTAACAAAATAAAAGTAATTTAAAATATATTATTAATATATTATAAATATTATAAATATATAAGAAAATATATTATAAATATATATTAAAATATATTAAAATATATATTATAATATATTAAATATAATTATGATATATTAAAATATAAATATTAAAAATATACGAATAAGCGAGATTATTTTCGAAAAAAAAAAATATTAATTCGATGTAGCGTGTAAATAAAAATAAAGAAAAAAAAAAAAAAAAAATAGATATATATTTCTCATCAGAATTTATTTGTCTCACAAATAAATTATTTTTAAACACAAAATTTTATTTCTTTTAGTCGTACGTTATTTTTTCGTTATTAAAAATATAATATCTCATCTCACAAAAGGGTTGTATTTTTTCGTTATCAGAAATATTATTTCTTTATGTTTCTATAAATTTTCTGGAAGTTTTTTTTTTTTTTTTCCCGAGGAAAGAGTGCACTTACGGAGATTTTGAGAACGATAAAAAAAAAAAAAGGATATTTTTCAGAGAAACGATAAATTATCGCGACCGATCGTCGTGAAACACGTCGCACTTAAGAACAAGCCCGATATTTCCGGGACGAGAATATCGATGGTTGTTCTTGAGAGCATTCGTTTCCGCCGTAAAGATAAAAGTCGAGGGAACGAGCGCTCCTCGACAAACACACTCGAAGTAAGGGAAGAATCAAGAGCATTGAACCGTTCGCGAAAATAAATCTTCTGTACTATACTGCCGCCACAATGGTTAATTTATTGTGTCTGCGGTTGTGTATGTGTGTGTGTGTCTATTATGATGTCTATAATGATATAGTTATATCATGAATAGCAACTTTAATATAAAATTTATTACAGGAGAGCCAGGATAGTTTAATGATGAAATAATTATAGTCATCAATGATATGTAACAATAATATATTGAAATATAAATAATAAGTATATAATAAAATATTAATACACTAGTATAATACAATAATTCAACAATAATGTAATCGTTAAGGTAATTACATTATTATACGTCTATTGTTATACCATTTTTTCTCATAATAAATATTTGATTATTTTGACGATAATTTTTCTCTGCAAGTGGCACTTTATATTTTTTTTGCAATAAACACAATTTCTCTCTGTTTTTGTCCCTAACCTTTTGCCATGTAAGGCTTGTATTTTTAATTCCTGCTTCGTGTTGAACGATCCTCTTACGAAAGCAAGCCTTCTTTTGTGCTCCGTACGAAGGATGAAAGAAATCGACGGGCGCTCTCGCGACAGGGAAAGAAAACCTCTCCAAGTAATTCAGTTTCTAGTGCACTAGGCAAATTCACTTTCGTTTTACTGACAGATCAAAGAGACATCCGCGCGATTCTGCAAACTTAGGCTGCTCGGAATCTTCGAATTCTTTGTGTGTATCTGCTTTCTCCGCATGTAACAGTGTGGAAAAAAAATCTTTGATTTCCAAACAAAATAATTTTACTCTATTTTATCTTCGTATTCGTGATCTATATCATCAAACTGATCCGATATTGAATCTTAGATAATAAATTTTAGATACTAAATTCATCAAATATTTAACATCCGGATATATTAATTTACTTAAATATTTATATATTTTTCGCCAATAATTCTTAAATCTCAATTTTAAATTTCAAAATTCCGTGCTCCAGAGATCCAAATATTTGATTTTAAAAGGATATAGTAATTTATAGTTTATTAGATATCTAAATTAGAATTAAGAAATTTAAAAAATTCAAGAGCGATCATTTTCTATTATAATTTTTTATTAATAGAAATTTTCATTTGGTTATTTTCAGATAAATACAAGTCTAGAAACATTATTTTAAAATTTGAAATTTATTGGATTTATTGAATTAGAAATTTATAGAATTTAAGAAATTAAAATCTTAATTTTATGAATCGAAAATTCAAATTTTAAGATGTAAAATATTTGAGCAGTCCAGAATTTCAAAATTCCGTGCTCCAAATATTTGATTTTAAAAGGATATAATAATTTATAGTTTATTAGATATCTAAATTAGAACTCAGAAATTTAAAAAATTCAAGAGCGATCTTTTTCTATTATAATTTTTTATTAATAGAAATTTTCATTTGGTTATTTTCAGATAAATACAAGTCTAGAAAAATTATTTTAAAATTTGAAACTTATTAGATTTATTGAATTACTTGAACTTGACTACGTCAATTGATTTAATCAATAAGATCTTCAAATTAAGAAGTTACTTTCTTTCAATGGGCGACGAATTTTCGGCCTTCAATTTCACATGAGAAAATTTTTAATCCATCATATTCATAAAATTTTTAGGCCAGTATTCTCGTGATGATTTCCATCGTCGCATCGTCAATAAAAAATTTTAATAAAAAATTAAAAAATTTTAATAAGCCGAACGATTCGTTCTTCTAAAGCAACTACAGAAGAGACGATCGGCAATCTTACCGCCGCCGTTAAGAATTCCTTTATTAAAGCTCTTCCTGCATCGGCAGGACTTCTTTTACGAGCTTCTGTTAGGAGCGCACTTTAAATAAGAATTTTTAATAAAGAGAGTCAGCCCCCCCTCCATCCCTCCTTTTCTATCCGTTCATCCGCGATCGCTCGTCTCTTTTTGCCAGGATAATTCCGAACTCGTTCGGATTTTAACGAAGATTCCGCTACGTAGCGAACTTCCGAAGACTAATAAAGACACCGAAACATTCGAGGGAAGTTCCAGGACTTGCGGGACGCGAGAATTGAAAGACGTCAATATATGAAAGCAAGATGAGGTAAGATCCTTGAATCTTCAAGATGAATCAAAGTACAAAAATTTTGTAATACGAAAGTTTTAAAATTAGATAAATGAAAGAAACTTGCAAAGATATCATAATAGAAAAGAATCGCCCTTGAAATTCCTAAATTTCTGAGTTCTAATTTAGATATCTAATAAACTAATAAATTATTATATCCACTTAAAATCAAATATTTGACCACAGAATTTTGGAATTTTGGACTTTTCAAATATTTTACATCTTAAAATTTGAATTTTCGATTCCTAAAATCAAGATTTTAATTTCTTAAATTCTATAAATTTCTAATTCAATAAATACAATAAGTTTCAAATTTTAAAATAATTTTTCTAGACTTGTATTTATTTGAAAATAACCAAATGAAAATTTCTATTAATAAAAAATTATAATAGAAAAAGATCGCTCTTGAATTTTTTAAATTTCTGAGTTCTAATTTAGATATCTAATAAACTAATAAATTATTATATCCACTTAAAATCAAATATTTGACCACAGAATTTTGGAATTTTGGACTTTTCAAATATTTTACATCTTAAAATTTGAATTTTCGATTCCTAAAATCAAGATTTTAATTTCTTAAATTCTATAAATTTCTAATTCAATAAATACAATAAGTTTCAAATTTTAAAATAATTTTTCTAGACTTGTATTTATTTGAAAATAACCAAATGAAAATTTCTATTAATAAAAAATTATAATAGAAAAAGATCGCTCTTGAATTTTTTAAATTTCTGAGTTCTAATTTAGATATCTAATAAACTAATAAATTATTATATCCATTTAAAATCAAATATTTGGCCACAGAATTTTGGAATTTTGGACTTTTCAAATATTTTACATTTTAAAATTTGAATTTTCGATTCGTAAAATTAAGATTTTAATTTCTTAAATTCTATAAATTTCTAATTCAATAAATCTAATAAGTTTCAAATTTTAAAATAATTTTTCTAGACTTGTATTTATCTGAAAATAACCAAATGAAAATTTCTATTAATAAAAAATTATAATAGAAAATGATCGCTCTTGAATTTTTTAAATTTCTTAATTCTAATTTAGATATCTAATAAACTATAAATTATTATATCCTTTTAAAATCAAATATTTGGAGCACGGAATTTTGAAATTCTGGACTGCTCAAATATTTTACATCTTAAAATTTGAATTTTCGATTCATAAAATCAAGATTTTAATTTCTTAAATTCTATAAATTTCTAATTTCAAACTTTAAAATAATTTTTCTAATGTTTATCTGAAGATAACTAAATAAAAATTTCTATTAAAAAAATGGAAGGTAAAACCAGAAGTATTTGATCGAGATTTTCCGAAAATATGAGATTCGCTAAAGCGTTTGGTTATCATTGGCAGTGGGCGATTTGCAAAAATAACCGTTTAATTATTATTGTGCTCGAATGCGCATGCTGTTATCGGATCGTGAATTATACCCGGTTTAAATTAAACCCTGCAGTTCCAATATGGGGCGCATTCTGAAAATGTTCAGGGATCACTGGCTGTCCTTAATAGCCTGAAACACGCTCGGTTCGCGTAATTAACGTCAATTTTATTTCGATGAATATTTGTCTGCCGTATTTGTAAAATTATTGCTGGTTTCCCTACCGCATTTTGAAACCATTTGACAAATTAATTAACAATTTATTATCGATAATAAATGAACAAACGCGATTTCATTAAAAATATAATAATTATTAATAAAAACAATAACAGAATCCAATCAAATAAATAAATCGCGATAGAAATAAAAATTAATACTAATGGAAATCAAATAGCGATCGGAATGGAAGTAAATTAAACAGTAATTAGATTAAAATAGTATAAATTCAAATTTATAAATTCAAATTTAAATAAATGAGAATTTTGATATCAATTTCTTTTGTCAATCAAAAATGTCTGTATAAAAAATAAAAATGAACAACCTACTATATAAATTAAGATATTTATTCTCGATTTACTCAAACTTTTAATCGTATTTACATATTTAATAAATATATTACAATATGTATCTCTCGTGTTTTTTTTTATGCTTCTAAAATAATACGTTTAATACAATAAAATTTTTATATATTTTATTTGATTGTATTTTATCGTTTGCAAAATACCCTTATAACATAATACACATCTTACGTCTGTATATATTTTAACATAAAAAAAATTCCGCATTACAAAATCGTGATGAAGCGCGTTCGTTTGCTGAATAATTGCTCGTTATCCTCGTCGCATAAAAATCGTCGCAAACGGCTTCTATTCGTCTGATCGTAACTCTCGAAACGGTACCCAATTTTTTTCACCAACTGACTCATTGTTGCAATATAATTGCCTGTTATCCTTTGTCCTCTCTCTCAGACAAAAAAAAAATAATCAACCAAAGTCTACCATAGCGCATTTAATTATTTATTTACACCGAGTCGAGCAAAGTCCATTTTTTTTTTGTAGCGAGTAAAAAGTGCACTTTAGGATTTTAGTTTAGATTCGCATCGTTATCGATGCAATCCGCCATAAATTCGCCGATAAAACACCGTAAATAAGTGGACATCGAACGTGTCTCAATCACGTGTACGCGAAAACGAAGATCTCGCTTAATAATAATTTTCGCCAACTCTCTCTGGAGTCTCGTGATAGATTCTGGCGAAACCGACGTTTTAACGAGGCGTGGAAATTTTGCGCGCCGAAAATACACCCGTCGTACATAATTCATAAACCTCCTCTCGCTGTCGAGGTAAATCGCATAAACGCGGCTCATTAATTCGACCTGTGTTTTAGCCGAGCGAGCTAACGCAAAATCGCAAATCACGATGTGTACATAAATTAACCATCGAGCAGAATGAAGGATGCAAGCAGCATCTTGTAATAACGATGCCGATTGGCGATTCGCAAAAGCGAAACGCGAGTCGAGTTCTTAAGAGTACTGTCGTAAATTATTTTCGGAATCTCCCCTCTCTCTCTCTCTCTCCTGTCGTGCGGATGAGAGATAATTGACGAGTTAATCGACCCGGTCACGGGTCAAATAACCGAAAGGAAATATGAGGAGGATTAATTCTTTTTCTAAGAATAAAGAGAGAAAAATGTAGTTCGTCGAAATGCTATGTGGACAACAATTGGCGAATTAATTGAATCTGTCATGATTAGCGCTCGAAGGAAATACCTTGGTTGTTAATTAACTTGTTCATTATATTAATTATAAAAATAAATATAAATATCATACATAAAACAATACACGAAGCACAATTTAAAAATTAATTAATCGTTCATAATTAGCTTTAAAAATAATAAATTTTGAAAAGAAGTCTTTTCGTCGTTAATTATTTCATCACTAATTATTAATTAAAAAAATAAATATATATATATATATATATGAAAGTATCTTTTTTTATTTTTGTGTGTTCTATTAACTTGACTGATATCCATAATTATTTGCCTATATTCGAAATCTATTTCGTTACATAAACTATATATAATTTAATATAATTGTATATACATAATTAGATAATTTATATATATATTTGATAATTAATATATATAATTTGACGAAATAGATCTCAAATATAGCAGGGAAATAATTATGGATAATCGGATTGATGACACACATCAAAAGAAAAGAAAATATTTTCGGAAGATATTTATCAATTGAATTCGCAAGTAGAGCGAACTGAATTTCTTCGAGCGTAAATAATTTTCAGAATAGATGAATGACGCCTTTCTTTCTTTCTTTTTATAAATTAAAAAGGAACCATTAACGATGTAGCGTAAAAGTTAAAAATACAGAGGCAGATAATTGGAAGAGATTAATTAAATGAATCAAGGTTAATCCCTCGAGGGGCTAATCCCGACATCTCTATTGGAGAATTAAATGTAGCGCGATCGACATTGTATCGCCGATCAGATTGGAGCCACGAATAGATCGCTTGCTCCAAGTTTCGCGGCGTCAGATTTACTTTCATTAGGGAAAGGAGAGAAGGCCGTCGGGACGCGCCGACGAGGCATGAATTTCGCATCCCATTTCCCGGATTTCGGCGGATTTGCACGCTAATTAAGGCGGTCTCGCTTCCATATTTCACGCTCGCGCATTGACTAAATGTCGCCGAATTTCTCTTCTCAGTCTACTGTTAAGGGTTTACACACGGCGAAGCATAAATCCTTCAAATATCGCGCGAGGAATATCGAATATCTTTTGTCAATCGGCTGTCAAGGAAAGGAAATAAATAAAAATTGTTTAATTCCAAGTCGTTGAGAGGAAAAAGATTTTACAGAATAATATTGTATATCTCTCGTTTGAAATATTAAATAACTAAATAAATCAAATAAAAATAAAAGTTTTTATAGAGAGAAATACATAAAACTTGAAACTGATCACGTTAAAAGAACTTAAAAAAAAATATTTAAAAAAATGAAATAAAAATAATATAAAATCAATAAAAAAGAATAAAATAGATAAAGTATTCAAGCGATAATTAATTAGCTTTTAATGAGAAAGAATTACAGGCTCTCTCGAAGTTGTATTCGTTTTTCCATTGTAATTTTCCGCGATTTATCGCGTGAAAATTCCCTAATGAACACGGATCTAAAACGGGTATAAAAGGATCTTATCCTGCCGGTCGCCAACACCACAGAATTAATCTCGCCTAATCGCGAAGATAAAAGAAGAGCCGTTACCCGGAAAAAAACGGAAGATCGAACGTCCGGATCGTGAGAAGACGGATCTTCCGGTCCAACGATCGGCGGTGATTCGTCCCCGGGCGATACTCGAACGAATCCTTCGTCCTTGCCAAAGTGGGCGACCGCCATTTATCCGCCGTTTCGTGGCTGCGGATCGGCGGAGAATGAGAAACTGGCGCAGAACAGGATGACAGGAAGGGGTGTGACAGAGGGAAAGGAACGGCTGGCGGAACTGTAGAGTCGACAGAAGGACGATTTCCTAATTTCGGATTCTCCTGCTGTGTCAGGATGACCACTAGAAAGGGCTCTCCCCCGTCCTCCCGCGATCTACCCTCTCCCCTCTCTCCTCCTCCCCCACCCGGAAACCACCGATGGCTTACAATTGGATTTCTGGAAATTTCCGGAGAACGTGGAGAATGTTCTACTTCGAAATTAAACTTGTAAATTCTTCCATGCGTGAAAATTTATCGATATAAATATTCTATCCGAACACTTAAATCTTAATTCAAGTAGGATTAATAATTTTCGTACGGTAAAAAAATTTTTTTTTACTTAATTTAATTTTTTATTTTATTTTATTTAAATTTAAAAAAAAAAAAAAAAAATTTTATGTAACCGGATGAATTTTCTCAACGAAAAATACTATGATATATAAATAATATATAAATAAGTATTTTCAATTTTTATACGTTACTTCAATTTCATGAAAAAAAAAATTTATCCATTTATCATAGTTTCGTTATCGATAAAACAAGCTTCATCTTTTTTTTTAATTTCATTTTTTTCATTTCTCCAGAAATATCTTGAATAATAAAGAGAAACATCGCAAATCCTTCGCCTTAGGAAGCAGAAACTGTGGAAGAGGAAAGAAGAGAGAGAGAGAGAGAGAGAGAGAGAGACTGATACCGTGTCGGCTGGGTGTATATCTCGAGACGACATTTGCGTATTAAGAATCCCGGGCGTATATCGATTTCCCATAAGGACTTCCCTGAACTCGTCGACGGTCGGCGGGCTGGCTTACCTGGAAACACTCGGGGCCACGTGGCCTCGAGGAATCGATTGCTTTATTACCGAGTACGGCTAGTAGTGGGTGCCACACGTCGAGAGCGGGGACGCGAATTTATCGCGCTGCGCGGGGGGTGGCCGCAGTTTCTGATTCTGCGAACGCGATTACAAACGAGAGAACCGCCACCGCAAAACGGTGCGCATGATGGAGAAAAAAAGAAAAAAATCCGCAAAGCTTCGAAGCTTGAACGTTGGCTCTTTGGGAAAGGACCGATTTGTTCGCTCGATCTTGTTAGAGAGCTATTCGATCCGAGAAAAGTTTCCGAACGAAAATTTTCGACAGATGACGATGTATAAATCTGAGAAAAAATATATTTCGAATGTTTCAACAATTTTTTTTTTTTACTCAAGTTAATGCGGAGAAGAAACGGAAATACCTAACTTTGACGTTTGACGTCGACGTTTAAAAAGAAATTGCGCTGCGTCAAAAGTCATGTTTTTGGAAAATATCGGATGCTTTCCTGTGAACCGAGCACTCGTATTTCGCTAACGAGCAAAGTAGAAAATCGATAAGGAAAGAAAAATTTCTTCCGAGAGGAATAACTTGTTTGACGAACTTTTTTATATCAAGAGATGTCACTGCATTTATTGTCAGCCGCGCCGTCGCGATATTAAAATTTAATTGAATTATTTGATTTCGCGCTTGAACGAAGCACATTGACAAGGATACATTGATACATTTATGGGCTATAATATTTTTGGATTACTATTTATAATTTTAGATTTTATTTATAATTATAGATTCTAATATTAAATCGAAATGACGCGACCTTATAATTTAATTTTCTCGATTCTAAATCGAGAACTTTGAGTTAAAAGGTCATGTAATGTCAATCAAATTTTATTTATTTATTCTTCTCAAATTATTTCTTATCGATTTTTTAAATTATTCTACACTTTCTCTCTTAGAAAATTTATGTTTTCTTGTTAAAACAAAAATATGCCGGTTAAAATTTTTGCGTTAAAATTTAATACATTCATTTGACATATTGCTGTTGTGCTAATTGAATTTAAATGTTAAATTATTAAAATAACTGAAAAAAAAATAAAAATAATACAATGTGTATATATTTTTAATTTTAATTTTTCAACAATAGATATGTTCCGTATTATTCTTGACAGGATTTAAAATTTACGAGAAAAAATATATCCACTCCTATAATAGGAGTAAGAGTCATAACAACTGTCAATAATTTTTTTCCAAGTTAATTTTGTCGTTAAAAATATGTTGATTTTACATAAAAAAATTTATTTCAAATTTACATTGATTCTGTGTTGAAATATTAACATAGTATTAGTGCCATCATTTGACATATCCATATCATATTAAATTAAACACCAAAATTTATGGACCATTTGACATATGCATATTTAAGTCAATTTTTTTCCAACAATATTTTTCTCCTACTTTGTCCTTGTTCTACGACAGTTTGTGTACCTCGTTCTCGATTTTTATTGTTTCTTCCTTCGTTCTGTCTCGCTCCACATCGCACATGAACATTTCTCGCTCATAATGCGAGAAAGAGAGGAGTAAAGTTGACGAAACATCGCGATGCAATGCGTATGTGTGTGTGTGTAAAGTTCCGGTAGAAGGCAAAACGGAAAAATTTCCCGGAAACACAGAACTGTGGTGTCCCGCCGGGGGCAGTTATCCGGTGAAACGACATCCGGAAGAGGATGAGGTGAGTCGGGGTTCGCGCGAGTTCGATGGCCGTTCAATTCCGGAAATTGAAAAAGACGACGCCGTAGATATGAGTGAGTGCCAAGAAGCTTATATACTTTTCACTCCGATACCGAAGCCAGTTTACAGCCAAGATTCTTATTTTTCCATTCGCGCAGACAAATATTAAACAATTTTTCAATCAATTTATGAAATTATTAAATCCAGTTTGATAAATTGTATGTACACCGGTATCTTTTCTAAAAAGCAATCTCGCTAAAAACATTCATTTTTAATTAGTTCAAGAGGGAATGACACGGACATATTAAACACTCACATTACATGTATACAGGGTGCAAAAAATATCGGGATCTTAAAATATCTCGAAGGGAACAGGATTTTAAATATAAACAAAAATAAAAAAAATATCGGGATCTCAAAATATCTCGAAGAGAATAGGATTTTAAATTCAAAAGGGTATCGAAAAAAAATTATCTGAAACATCACCTAGATTTTGAAAATTTTCAAAATCTAATTGACCAATCAGATAACTCTTTTGATACCCAAAAACTTTTGTATTTAACATTTTTCTGCAAAACCTATACCCTTCGAGATATTTTAGAGTCCCAATTTCTTTACCACCCTGTATATATATATATATATATATATATATATAGTGTGTGTGTGTGTGTGTGTGTGTGTGTGTGTGTGTGTGTGTGTGTGTGTGTGTGTGTGTGTGTACAAAGTTGAAGTACTCGAGTATCACAGCGTGGGCGTACGTACATTTGTGTTTGGACTAACTACAGCCCTCTTGTAGCGAAGGCAAGCCTGACGTCACAAAGTCTTTCCGGGAAAACTTTACATTTCGCCTTGACATCCATTCGCCGTCGGCTTCGAGGAAATTTCGAGGGGGGAAAAATCGATTCTCCCGCACGACAAAACGATATTTGTGCCTTGACCGCGCACGAACCGCATTGTTCGGCTGAAATGAATGCGGAGAGAAAAGGAAATGGGGGAATATAAATGAAAAATAAATGGCAGACAAAAGGAATGGGAAATAAATGAGGAAGGGATATGAAGAACGGGTGTAAAATAAATGGCGACGGATGAAAAAACGAACGCAAAAGTGAATGAACGGATGTGAAGAGAGAACAAATTGGAAACAAAGTGGAGGACAAGTGCACATACAAGTGAAACGACGCGTAAATGGGGAACAAGCGAACAACGAATGTAGGGAACAAAGGAAACGGCAAATGGTAAACAAGCGGCGAATGGATAAATAAAGGGGAACTACAACGCAAGAGCGGTATATATGAATAACCAGATCGTGTCGATGAAAAATTTCAAATGAATATTTAATCCTCCAAGTTCGCACTAGGAGTCCGTTAGATTCCAATTAATATCTTTGCGTATACATATTTCAAATATAAAATTTAAATGAGAGAGAGAGAGAGACCTTTTGCACTTTTACTTGGCACGATAAGCCATTTTGTACTTTGCTTGCCCCAAAATTGTTACGCGGAACAAAGAAAATTTGAGATTGCAATACAAGGAAAAAACAGCAGAGGGTTAATATCAGAGGATGAAAGAAGAGAGAGGGAGAGAGATTAGCATGATAAAAATTCGAGACGATGTTTCGGAAGTTCGACATGAATTCAATTTCCATGACGAGGCCAATTTATTTAACCATCGGCCTCTCTCCCCCTTATATCCGATAAAATTCCTCTCCTTCCCTTCCCCTCTCTCCCTCCCTCCCTCCCTCTCTCTCTCTCTCTCTCTCTCACACTTCTTCATATCCACCTTTCATCTTCACGTAATCTTTCCCGCGCCACGATACACTAATTCGACCCTTCGCCTTGCCTTCCGCGCAATTACTTTTGCCCGGATGTGCCCTTTAAATTTGGGGAAGATTAAGAAGGTGAGAAAGAAATTCTCATCACGTCATTATCTCAATCCTGAATATTTATCCTCCCTTCCCTCCCTCCTTATCGTACCTTCCGGCCGAGACCTGAGCCTGCGAGAAATTCATCGGGATTATCATCGTCAAAATATTGTTTTATCCAGAGTTTTATCACGATTCCGTATGAGTATGTGTGTGTGTGTGTGTGTGTCTCGAAAATTATTTATCTTAATCGAAATAATTTAAATTAATCCCTCGCTTTTAAGGCAATTGTTTTAAAGCAGCTTGGACCGGCACGTTTAATTAAATGCGTAAATAATATAATGAATACACAATAATAAGCGTATACTGTTTTAATATTTATGGAACATTTTATCATCGTCATTATTCTTATCATTTGAAAATATCACATTATACATTGTTATGACGCTCAACAATTACTGAATATTGTGTCAATATTTATTATGTTCAACGATGCCTCTTCAGTACGTAATAAAATATTAATATTAAAACCTATTCG
This sequence comes from Cataglyphis hispanica, assembly GCF_021464435.1. NCBI lineage: Eukaryota > Metazoa > Arthropoda > Insecta > Hymenoptera > Formicidae > Cataglyphis > Cataglyphis hispanica. The sequence continues at coordinate 3,899,076 of NC_065972.1, forward strand.
ACATATGTACCCTATAATATGTAAAGTTATAAGGGAATTATTTCATTTCGCAGATAAATTATACATTATATATTATATTTGATATTGCCATTTTCCAAGAAGCGCGCCTCTTTCATTTACGAAGAATAAAAATTGATTTTTATTATAATAGATGTTATCGTGGAATCGCGAGGCTCGACTTTTTACCGAACAAAAAAAAAAAAAAAATACAAGAGGCACTATTACAATAAAAGAGACACGAGTGTCAGTTTTTATCGCTCGTCGCGGTAACAAAGAACAAAGTGCACTTGGTACTATCGATTAAAACAGCGGTTCTCAAATATCGAACATTCCCCTTGAAACTCGATATCAATCCTCGTTGTACCTTTTCTTGGTTAACCTTGCGAATTTTAGCCTATGATTAAAGACGGACACACTTTGGGGCAAATCAAATTGATAATGATCCAGCAAATTAAGATTAAAAAAAAAAAAAAATTAATTTGATTTAAATCACATATTAAAGAAAAAATTGTTTTAATTAAAAATTTATATTAATATTGTATAATATAATTTAATATAATACAATATTAATATATTTATATTTAATATAATTCAATTATTATTTAATGCAATATTAATATATATTTAAATTATTAAAATTATATTAAATCGCACTTCTTTCCTCAAAGAATTCTCGAATGAAAAATCCGCGGATTAAAGGATTAATTTGGACCGCGAGAGCTCTAAAAGGACCGACCGATCATCTCCGTCGCTTTCCGGGCGTTATTTATTGAGATATCAGCTGGCGATGGAAAGGACGATTAAAATAATATTTTCCTTTTTGCGGCGAGAGAAAGAGAGAAAGAATCGATGGAGTCTCCTCCCTTCCGAGTCCAGTTCACCGCGTTTGATAAAACCTTTCTTTTATTGTCACTGAGAAAGCGCCTCTATATTATATTGTAAATCGCACAAAGTTATTGCAGGTAATCGCTTATCAATCGCGAGAAAATTGCAAATGCTTCGATTTACTTTGATCGAGCCAACCTTTCGTTACATGCTTTACACACTAAAATATTACGCTTAACATTTATAAGAGAGAAAATTAATTATTTTTTAATTGAAATTTTTTTTTTAATTCAATTTTAAATTTGATTCAATTTAAATCAACCTTTAATCAAATTTAAATCAATTTTAATTGTTCCCAAATTCAATTTTAAATTTAATATAACATTCGAGATTTTTCAAAGATTTTGGATTTAAAATACTAGATAAAATAATTACAATGCAATCTAAGTTGAAAAAAATGTTTTTAATGCGTAAAAATTACGCGAGAGAGAATATATACGTATTAAAAGATATTTAATGATGATCAAATTAAATTGATCGCTTCATGGAAACTCGGATTCGATACAGAATACAATCGCAATTTGAGGAGATATTCCCGTCCTTCTCTTCCGCCCGTTTCTTCAAATCTCCTCCAATTCTACTTCCATTCCACTTTCAATACGCTTTCATTTTACTTTCCTTCTATCTCGCATCGGAGTCGTCTCTCTCTCTCTCTCTCTCTCTCTCTCTCTCTCTCTCTCTCTCTCTCGTCCTCGAAAGGGTGTTAAGGTCGCGATCGAACGGGACAACAAATAACATGCAAGTCGTCCGAGAACTTTATTTTCACGGACAGCAGCATTTTAGCGGAGCCGCGAGATCGATCGACGTTGGACATCGACGTGGACGGATTTCCCGGAAAAACCGATCGTTGCAGTCGCGGCAAATTGCGTCTATCCGGTTCTGCAATTCGAAAACAATTTGCATCTCGAGCTCTAGCTGCCGGACAGACGTCGACAGAGTCTGCCAAATCGAAACTTTTATATCACATGACACGTGCCATGTGTGCGCATGCCAGTAGCATTGTGGATAATCATTCTGATCAGTAAAGTGACAGCTCTAATATTTGATGAATATTATGCTGTAAGCTAATATTGATGAATATTATATTGTAAAATAATATTTGATTGTCAGAAATTAAATATATTAAATATATTAAAGCAATTTTCAGTTAAAATTATGCGTATATTATTGCAAAGTTCGGCATGTGTTTTATGAAAAATTCTTTATAAATAATTATATTATATATACAATAATATTAGATAATATAATTAATATATAATATATATATATATATATAAAAATATTAAACAATATAATTAATATATAATAATATTATAAAGAATATAATTGATATATAATAATATTATAAATAATTCTCTATATTTTTAAAATTAAAAATTTATAATTTATATTACATTAAAAATTATTTCTAATATAAGAATTATATCGAATATAATTCGTTATCTTTTTTCTAATAAAAAAATGTATCTGATAAAAAAATAGAAGCAAAATATTATTATTATTTTTCTTAATAAATGATAATATGTACGAAGAGAGAAGCGAGATTTTAAGAGTGTAAAAATTGTTTAAAAAAGAGATGTTATGAGAAGGCTTGAAAGAAATTTCGCTGCGTAGAACATCCGTCTTTAGAAACACCGGGGATATTGTTCGCGCCAGCTCGTCGCTCGGGAAGAAAAAAAAAAAAAAAAAGATTATACAGTTACAAGTGGTTTCTCCCGCCACGCGACTTTTTCTCTTCCATCGTTGCTTTTTTTTTCTAATCGATTCCGCGAATGGAAAAGTGGAAGATTGTCCGGCAGGTAGGCCGCTTCGAAATCGATCCGCCGTATGTAACTAGAAGAGCTTGTCTTTCCTTTCTTCCAATCACTATCGCCACCTCTCTCTCCTCTGTTCGCAAAAAAAATACATTTCCCTTTCTCTCACTCTTTTTGTCCCCTCTCCTATCTGTCGGGCAAAAAAAGAAAGAGAGAGAGAGAAAGAAAAAATTATAAATTTCGGCAAGCTCGATTTTCCGATGCTGGAAATACGCGAAAATGGACATTATGTCGATCATCGCGAACAAAATGTAGGGACCATTTTTAGCATGTCGGAAAAATTGGACTCGGCAGATTGCACCGGGCCCGCCTCACCCCAGCCATCCATCTCCGCCGCGAATAAATATGTATATCGGCGAACGGATAGAATCGCGCGCGGTATTTTTCTCATCTCGCGGCGCGGCATCGCATCGATTCGATTTTGAGAAAATGCCGATATCCGGGCCGCAGACTATAATATGCCGTCTCGCTCTATTTAGTCTGGTGCTTTAAGAGCGTACAATAGTAGCAAAAAATCGTCGAAATAAAAGAAAAATGTTTCTTACGTTTATACCGTTTGAAAAATCAAATCAAATAAATCCGGATTATAAAAAGAATTAGAAACAATTAATATGATTTCTGATGTCATTATAAAAGAAAATAGTTAATATTTTTTTTTTTTTTACGACAAAAACTTTTAATCGTGAATATCCCCTGAAATCAATTGCTAGAAACAAAAAAAAATGAGAGAGAAAGATAATATTTTTCTATAATTTTTAGTGAATAATTTTTAAACGAGTAAGTGGATTTAAATGAAATTTTACACAAATATTTAGATATTTGAGTTTTCTTAATATAAGAAAGTTCTTAATATATGAGTAAAAATTTTCATTTTGTTTGGCAATTTTTTCCTGTCAAATTTGTCAACAAGTGATTTTCCATAAGAATTAATAAATACTTTTAAACTTAAATAATTTGGAAACCATTAAAAGAATCGTGCTCAGGTTTTGCAGAGATATTCAGAGAAAATAATGAAATAATCTACAAAATTTTCATGCTCTTATCAATGTTTCGACATATGACACATACATCCTTAAGTAAGCCGAGAAACGTGAGGTGCGCGTGTCACGAGAAAAATGAGAGGCAAAATGAAGTCTTTCTCTTTCCTTTTCTCGTTATACGGTGGAATAAAAATAAAAGCTTGAGGCAACGACGAGGTATAAAATTGTAATTGAATTTCGATAATTAGGTCACGCGCAAGTTAAACTTTCATGAAATCAAACGAAAAAAATTAGACATTAGTCCCCGAAACTGAATCGAAACCTTCGATAGTATTTATAAATTAATTAATTATAAATTAATTATGCCCGAGGCGTCCCTTTTCTCTAAGAGATTTTATGAAAGCGAAGGCGAGATCGATGACCCAGCAGCCGTGTTTCGTGTCGCCGTTGAATTCATTAGTCGAGCGGAAAAGCGAACAAAAGGAAAAACGCTCGTCGGATTCCGGGAAGGGAAAAGAGAGCGCGCTATTAAAGGAGTATTGCCACGCGGACACTAATGACATCTACTTCGTAATTGCGCGAGCGCTCATTAACGAGAGCAAAAAGGGGGCGAAAAGAATCGATTGCGTCCGAGTAATTCGCGATTCCGACGACTTTCCAATTCTCGAGATTTCAAAATCGCCGAAATTTAACTGTCAACTTCTCGATGCGACACTTTCCGAAATACATAACAGGTGCTCAAATTTTATAAAATTTCTATAAAATTCACAATTCTCCCCCCTCTCTCTCTCTCTCTATACGTCATTTTGGAGATGGTAAATTTAATAAAAACCCATCCGTAATCGATTGATTAATATAACGATTCTCTAAACATCAGGCACTTCAACAGTGAAATGGAAATATAATTTGCAAATATGGCGAGATATTTTTCGATCTTCAATGTTATGGAAATATTTTTGTGCACTTTGTAAATTACGTCCGTCCATTTACAATTTAGTCCTTTGTGGAGAAAATGCTACGCGTCGTTCCAGCTTTTTTTCTCTCCCTCTCTCTCTCTCTCTCCCTCTTCCCTTTGTCACTCTCCCTCCCTTCTCCCCTTAAGATCATGGAACTGAGACACGTAATTTTCTCGGCTTCACGCCCGTGTGTCGCGGAAACCACGGTGGAACGGTGGAATTTCCGGTCGCGCAAGAAGCCGCGCGCAAACATCGCCATTATAATAAACTCGCGCTATACGCAACAAAAACAAAAAACAAAAAAACAAAAAAAAAAAAAAGAAGAACCCGCGGTATCCTCCGTTTCCTGCTACTCTTCCCTTCTCTCTCAATTTGAGAAACGGATTTCCACGCTCGACCGGACGTTCGCGAGATCGCAGAGAGAGAGAGAGAGAGAGAGAGAGAGAGAGAGAAAGAAAGAGAAACAGGTGCTATCCTCCCTCTCTTTCTCTCTCGCGATGGGAAAACGAGATCGGGAGAAATCACGCGGCACGACCGATCACGACATGACAAGGGAAGAATGTTGAGGAGGAGGAGGAGAGGAGAGGAGGGAAGGGGGGGGGTTGGAGTAAATTGCGCGGTGTGGACGGGAAAGTGACGTCGCTAATTGGAGCGCGATGCCGATCCCCGTAATTGCGTAAACGCGCTTCGTTTTTTGTTTTCTCACGTGAGAAAGACGAACGACTTGTTGGTGGTACCCCGCGGAGCGCGGGGAGGGAGAAGGGAATGACAGGAATAAATAATATTCGGGGAACATGGATAGAGCGGATTTAAAGAATCTTTGGGAGAGAAGCTGAAGCGTTACATTTAAAATAGAAATGTATTATTATAAAAATGTCGATATTTCTTAAAATAAAAATTCAAGTGCGCAGGAGAAATGTTACAAGTATACTTTTATAATTGTAATATGGAATACAATTCTATTCTTATAATTACACTCTTATAATTATACTCTTGTAATTATATTCTCATATTATTATATTCATATAATAACATTGCTATTATTGCCTCCTTTATACGTATATATTCTCAAATTCTTAGATTCTTATGAAACGAGTTCTCTCTCTCATATTTCCAATATTTCGATAAGCTCTCGAGATAAAAATGTCCTGCATTTTTCAATGCTCTCGCATAAAACGGAGATCGGACGGTTACTCGCGCGCTTTATCCGTTTAATTCCCAACTGCGGCGGAAAAGACGAACAAAACCTATTTCAGTTTATCCAGAAGCTGTCGGCAGCGGCTGGTTTGAGTGTTTTAATGAAAATTTCTCATTGTGCTCTGTTCCCCCGATCTCCTCTCCCTCTCAATTTTCCTTCCATTTCGCGCCGAGTAAGAATTGTCGCCGCGGAAGGAGAAACGATTATCTCGGTCGAAAAAAAAAAGAGGGAGAGAGAGAGAGAGAGAGAGCTTTTGCGGCGCGAGAATAAACGATCGCTCTTCGGTCCGGGGAAAACTGAGGAGGAAAAAATGCCGTTAAAAGTTCCGCAAAAATCCGGCGACGTGTGTTCTTCGCTAATGAAAAATAACGCGACTTATTGGGACGTCAAGATTTTTTTTCTTTTTTTTTTCGCGGTAAAAAATAAAAATTGAAACAACAAAATCGAGGAAAGTTAGAGCGATATTAAACGTCAAACAGACATAAAAGAGATTTCGAAGTAAAAATTTCGATATTAAGGGAAGTCCCTACAATGTCGGAGTGTTTGTCGAAATCCAAGACGCAGCTTTAACAAGAGCTGCACGAGATTCTTTCAATGCGTTTGGAAATAAGCGCGGTGGCTATGGCTTTCGATTGAAATCGCCTCGAGATATCCTTCCGTCAACCAACGATCCCTTCTTCGACAGGAGAGAGAGAGAGAGAGAGAGAGAGAGAGAGAGAGAGAGAGAGAGAGGAGAGATTCCCTCTCGAGTTACGAAGATTTCACCGTCTGATTTTTCAGAGCACCGTTCGTTTTTCCGACTGAAAGAAACGGGGGCAGGAGGAGAAAAGCGGAAATCCTTCTTTTAGCTGGCTATGGTGAAGGTGAAAAATGGCGGTTGGGCGAAGAAGGAAGCTTTTGAGCTTAAAGCTACGTTCCTCGACGGACACGATGGATCCAGCACGCGTGGATGATCCAAGGATTTAGGATTTTTTACCCAAAGCCACGAGGATCCAAAGAGTCCGGAAATTTAAACGTCCAATGGACTAAGAAACTCGAGAGTATTCACACATCGAAATATTTATAAGGCGAGAATGTTGAAAAAATTAAGAATATTTAAAATTACGGATTTATTTCGAAAATTTTGCAAGATATTTATACTTTTCAAAATGTATCTTTAAACAATAAAAGTAAAAAAAAAATATAAAAATCTAATAAAATCTAATAAAATACAATAATACATAATACGATAAAATATAATAATAATATATAAAGACTCTTTGAAGGAATAAAAAAATTGCAGCCGTATTGTTCATTATAAAAAAAAAAGCTCGTCGACAAAAACAAACTATCGACGCACGGATTTTTCAATCAACGCTTAATTATCGTTTAATTACGACCAACTTTTACCTTGAATACTTTTGCCAAGGGACGTTAAACTTTATCGAGATGCGCCATTAATCGGACATCCCTTGGAAAGCCGAGACGCGAGCGAAAGCCGGTCTTCTCGCATCACGCAAACTCCGCCATCTGATTTTTCCGCCGCATCCATTTTTCCGACAGACGGATTGGTGGATAGGTGGAAGAAGACGTTGGGGGGCGAGGGGAAGAGGGGAGGGGGAAACGGAAATCCTTCTTTTAGCTCGGTGTACCAGCGGTGAAGAATGACGGTGAGCTTTAGAGCTTAAAGCTCACCGCGTTCCTGCGCGGAGGCGCTTCTGACGGGAATGAAAAGAGGAGGAAAGTGAGGAGGGGTGAGGAGGGGAGAGGAGAGGAGAGGAGAAAAAGAAAGAGTTGCGTGTGAAATATATGCTTTTGCGGATCCATTTAAGACATCGCCGACACATACGCGCGGCTATCCAAATTGCAGGAGACACGAGATGAGATGATATACACGAGCTTCCAGAGTTTCCCGGAGTTCATTCTCATCCGGAGCGGCTTCTTTGAGAGAGACATTCAAGCGATCGATTTGCCCGTAATGAGAATATCGAGGTGACCAATGACTCTCGAGGAATTAATGATCGGAGATGAGAATTTCTCGCAGATCGTTAAGATAGATTGCACAAGACACTTAAGACAAGATAATATTCGCGAAAATATTATATTGATATTGAAAGTTTTCAGAAACTTCAATCTTGTCTCGATTTTATTAATAATTTTTATCTAAACAATTATTTGAAATAATATTTAATAATCTTTATAATATACAATAAGTTATAAGATGATTATTACTATTTTTGTTATTTTTTTACTTTCCAAAATTTTGTATTGTTGGTTTTATTAAATTTATTATTAACAATATAAGCATTTCTCAATTTTTTAATAATGTTATTTATTTAAATAATATTTTTTAAGTTAATAATTTTCTCCTCATCGAATTTACACACGCATATATTTCAGCTTGTTTTAAAAATAATCTTGAAAATCTTGCTTTCATATTGAATATTGTTTTAATAATTAAAAATCTTGTCTTGAATTTCGAGACAAGACAAGACAATATCAAGACTTGTCTTAATATCTTCTACGTAAAAAAAAAAAATAAAATCATTTTTTTTTATTTTAACAATGAAATCTCTCCAAGAAAATCCGCGCGAATTGATCTTAGAAATCAAATACTTCGAATCGAGTTTTCCTTTAAAATACTATGCTTTCGGAGTCAAACTATTTTCTCTATGGAATTTACATCTCATTTCGAGCAGCACAATTCTAGCCCCGTTCATCTCTGCGATATTATTGTTGTCAGATATAATTCGATAAAGTAACACGATCCGCTCCCTTCTAGCGTCTTTTCCACGCCCGCGTTATCCTTGGGCCAAAATAACATTGGATTGCATTTACCTCCGTAATTTAACATCAGCTTTGCATATCCATTTCAGCCGCAAGTCAGATTTCTGCATTAGAGTTCAGCCTTCTTATTCGGTCTTGTAAAAGAGATTGAAGGGACTGTCAAAATTCCTGAACAATTCGAAGCTTCAAGAAAACGGCGACAAATTAAAAAAAAAAAAATTTCTTCAATACAAACTGTCAAAAATTCTAGCAAAAATTGAAAACATTCCCGAGACGTTGTGATTGTTATCGCGCATCCCTCTGTATCCCCCTGGATCCTCGGAGGGCATGAGCTGTCATTAGCGCCCGGAGATATCGCCGCGAAACTTCATCGTCCGGTCTACAAAGGGATCGCAACACGGTAGGTAGAGGCTCATCGCTAAACAGAGAACAATGTCCCCGCTTGTGTATATGCAAGTTCCCGATCCCCGCTCGGCCCGAACTTCGTTGCGGAATTCTAATTCGCAAATTTCGGCAGCTCCCTAAACGAGGCGCACGCGGATAGAGGGGAAGGGGGGAAGGGGGGGGGGATTTCATAATCCAGGCCGCCGTGATAAAACCCGCATAAATGACGTTTCTCTGATTTCGCCCCCCGCAAAGTAAGACCGATTAAATCGCGCGAGCGTGACGCATTAAAACGCACCCCAATCCTCTTCTTTTCATCTCATCTTCACCCCCCCTCCTCTCCTCGGCCGGTGATATAAAACGCCGTGTACGTGGTCGATCGGAGAGAGATTAAATCCATTTTTAAAACCGCCGAAAAGAATTCTCGCGGCAAACGAATCGCCATCTCTGTCGCGCGAGAAACTCCGTCGCAACGTTTGACTTTTATCTTCCGGCGAGGCAAAGTTATTTGATTTTTTTTTATCAAACGTCAAACGGAACGATTGCGCGGGTAACGCGAGTTTGCGCGTGACGTATTTGCCTATTTATAAAAAAAAAAAAAGAGAAAAAAAGATCTAATTTTTCCCTCGATAAAATAAATGATGAAAGAACGGAGTAAGAAAATTTTTCTATCGGCACAAAAATTCTTTACAATGGAGTGTTTAAAGGCAGATGTAATGCTGATACAATTAAAAAAAATTTGTGTGATACGCAATATAATATTACAAATAACTGTATAAAATTTTATATCGTTTATTAATTGTTTCGAGATTAATTGATATAAATTTTATATTGTTTATTAATTGTTTCTAGATTAATTAATTTAAACATTTATATTTATTAAATACAATTTTTTAAGTTTATATAATATAATAATACATATAGTATTATATATTTTAGTTAAAAAAAAAAATAATTATAATAATCTTGACAAGATCAATATTCTTGACAATTTCTCTTGATATCGTCTTGATAACTGATTAAAAATCTTGTCCCGAATTTCGAGACAAGACAAGACAATATCAAGACTAGTCTTGGTATCTCGTGCAATTCTACTTTCAACGATCATTTTTTTTCGATCGTTAAAAGGATCGCATTCCTCGAGGATAGGCGAGGAGTTTAATAATCCTCGATCCATCCATGTGGATGTACCGACGTTATCGCGCAAGCTTTCGCTAATTGCGTGTCCGGGATACAAGCAGCGGGACATCCAAAAGGACCACGAGGCGAGGACGGATAAAAGGATAAATCAATGGGAGGATGAACAAATCGCGTTTGTTTGATAATGGATCCGGTTCTGTCCGAAGAACCTTCCCTCTCCCTCCTCAAACTGTGCTATGATCGCGAATTATTTCTTAGACATTTGTTGCGCCCAATTTACCTTTTAATTTTGCAAAATAATTAAATTGCCAAATTTTCTGAGGAAGAAAGTGCAGTTTAATGGACATCATTTTCATCAAAAATCATCAATTTCACAATTTTTATAATATTTAAAATATTTTTCTTATCAATTTTATAATTTTTATATTTCTGCGAAAAATTAATTATGTTTATTACAATAAAGTTGTATAATAGTTTATATAATAATTAAATATAAAAAAATATAAAAAATTAAATGCAATGGCAGTTTAATACAAAAATCTTTTTGTTATCGAAAAAGCTTAATATAAAATTATTTTCTCGAATTTTCAAGATGCAAAAATCTAAATATATAACACATAATTATACATCTTCATCTGGCACACATTCCCACGTCATGTTCTCGTAATAATAATATCTTATTTAATTGGAAAATTAATTTATCCTTCAAAATGCTTCAAATAAAATGAAAGAAGCGAGATCAAATTCCTGGAGGGATTAAAGTCCGACTAAAATAATTTCCGAATTAAATTAAAATTGTAACAATTCTCCAACTCTCTTACATTCGAGCAACTCATTATCAATAACATAGCGGGTTGTTTGCGCGGGATACCCATTATATATAAAAATCTCCCGTCATTAATCCGTCCTCATTCGTTCTCTCAAGAGTAACGGCCATTCTGTTTTAATATTCGCTTGAAACGAAATGCATCATAACAACAATCGCGTAAATATTGAATCATGGACGCGCCATTTGTCACCAATCCGCCATATTATTTTCGCGCGTGTACACACACACACAAGTGGCGAATACTCGTTGACGTCATAAATCACAAGCAATGCTGCTAGATGATATTCGCTCGCCATTGTTTATCCGCACGAGCGACGAACTCGTTGAAATGTAATGCTGGCTTGCATAAATATGAAAATACTATAATATCGAATACACTACCCTCATATACGCAGGCTCTTGATAATGTATTCCGCATCACGTTACAGCCAACCATCTACCACATATATACATTACTGCATTAATAATTTATCAGTAATTTGCGATCAGCGAGAGATGATAGGTATTGCCGGATATTTTTCCCTCCTCTCTCTCTCTCTCTCTCTCTCTCTCTCTCTCTCTCTCTCTCTCTTTCCCTCAATTCATTTTCCAGCTGACTTTATTAGCCGTCTCTCTTTCATGAGATAATATCGAGATGTACGTTTTTTTAGGATGCATCTGAAAAAATCATATTTGATATTTTGAAACTGGCCTGTGAGGCTGGCCATAATTTTCAATTTATTTATTTATTTATTTATTTATTTATTTATTATATACATAAAGAGTCCCCTTTAGTATACAAGAATGTAATTTAACATGTCAACATTAGATTACACAAGATTAAGAAAAAATTAAGAAATAGACGGACAGAGTAGGTTTAAGAAAAATAAAAAAAAAAAATTAATAATCATAACAATAAAATAACATTGATAAGAATAAGATAACATTAATGAGACTAAATTGTGATTTTTGTGACAATTTGAAGATACTCGAAAGCTTTGAAAAAATTATAAACTTCGCTTCGCGGATTTAGGATATTGGGGAATATTTTGGAATCTTAAAAAAAAAAAAAAAAAAAACTTTGGACCTTCTCTTTTCGAAGCTTTAAAGCTTCAAAAGTTGAAATATATATTTTCAGATATTTAAAAACTTTATAGATCTCTTTGAAGAAACTTTAAATCTTAAGAGTCTTAATTCTCCCAGACTTTGTGAAATTCCTGATTCTCAGTGACATCGCCTCACTTTAATCCAATCATAAATAATATAATAGAAAATAAAATAATAATCGCAATAATGTCACAGCACACATGCACACACCATACCAAATCGCCGTGAACAATATTGGAAGCTTTCGAGAGCTAATTTATATAAAATTAATATCCGTGTATCATGTTTATTATATTATATATTTTCATTGTTAAACAGCATAAAAGAGCGAAACGGGAAGAGAACGTAAAATGAGAAAGATCGATTATCGTGTATCAAGGTGGACTTCTCTTCGAAAAAGGAAAGCTTCGAAAGCGGAAATCCCTTTCTCGCTAAGCCCGACGACTCGTCTCTCTCATCTTTTTACGTTTCGTCTTTTCGTCGTGTCGTCCTTTTACCTCTCTTCTGATCCCGAAGAGAAGATATTAAAAGGAAGGAGAAAGGATAACATGTGTCTTCTTCCTCTCGCTGCTTCCTTATCCTTATCGATTTTATAGTATCTCTTGAAGAAACGATCAAACCTGCGAGCAGTCGAGCTCATTTCGAGGTTTCCGACAAGCTTCTTGAACTTTGTAATAAATTGGTGCGCAAAACAACAATTTATATCGCAAACTCGACGATTCTCAAGGATATTCCACTAGTATTGTATAAAGTGACGCATTTGATTATACACGCAAATAATTTGATTATATTTATAATTTTAATTTATATTCATATATTTCTTTCGGCGAGAAAAACATTGACGTTTCATTTAAAAAAGCGGCTGGAAATCGAAAACCTTTTCGCGCTGCGATATTTTTGACATTTCGAGTTTCATGTACTGATATGCGTTTCCGTGACATTTTTGAAATATCAAATTTCTATCATGCAAAAAGAAAATTAATCGAATCTGTTTCAGATCGTTTTACATTCCGTTCAACATTGCGTTACTCTTTGTTTGCTCACCGAAACATTATATAATTATTTTTATCGACTTGTACAACTCATTGTTTCGTATTTATATTTCAGTCACACGTTATAAGTTCATGACATAAAGGCCAAATAATTATCTGATTTGCGCTCCAACTCTTTGCAACTTTACGCGACATTAAAATGAAGTGTCATCAGATCATACGCGCGATACTGTCTTTGCTAGATATATAGGGTGAGTTCACATGAGTTTCGATTTTTCAAATCAATAAAAATAAAAAATAAAAAATAAAAATCTTTTTTTTTTTTCCAGAAAAATAAAATAATTTTTTTTTTTTTACTAATGTAACTCTAAACTGCATTTTTGAAATAAAGAATATTTTTTTTTTTACTAATGTAACTCTAAACTGCATTTTTGAAATAAAGAATATTTTTTTTAAAACTCTACCGTCAAAAAAATATTTTTTTATACATTTAAAACTGGTTATCTCAAAAAACGTATTACAATCATTTCGATCTCATTTGAAAGATGAATTAATTCTCTGCAATTTTTATTTCGACATTTTTGGCCGCATATTTTCTCTGATATTTGTAAAAATGTATAAAATAATCATGGTATCAGAGCTTTTTAGGCGCCAACTTTTCAAGGAAGCATTTCTCCACCCACATTGATAGGAAACTTTTTCTTGAGAATTAAATTCCCTATAAAATCTCAAAGTCTGGGCCGGAACGTTTGGGCCCATCCTGCATAATTCATGAAAGATATTACGCGCATATACATACGCGTGCCGAAATAATTTCCAGGTCAGTTACGTCAAAGAGAAGCGAGATCATCGAGATGAATTCGCCGGGCTGGGGGGCGACCGGTTAGAAGTTACGGCCCCGGATTTCTCACTCAATTATCGAGCGCCCGGGCTGACGGAAGTGACGCGACATAATCGCATTCCACAATTTCGAGCTGCCTCGAGAACTCGAGCCAATAAACTCCCCTATACGCTCCAAGGGACGAGACGACGTCCACCAACTTTCCCGACCGCCGCGGATAAAGGCGAGCTTTCCCGGAAAGCGCGCAACGCGAGGTTCGCTCCTTCGTAAAGGTTCGCGTTTCTCTCCTCCGAGGAAAAATATACTTCGCTCTTCGACACGGTTGGCCGGTCGATTATCGATATCGAAGAGAACGCGAAGGAGGCAGGCATGAAGTTCCAGGTCACTCTTTCGCAGATTATTAGTAGGGCTTACCAGCTCTCTCTCTCTCTCTCTCTCTCTCTCTCTCTCTCTCTCTCTCTCTCTCTCTCTCTCTCTCTCTCTCTCTCTCTCTCTGCTCTTTTTGTGGTTGAAAGTTCTTATTGTTACGATTGTTGTTATTATTATTATTATTATTATTCCTGTTACTACCGTCATTTCTCTCCTCTTTCTGCCGAGGCATTAAATACTTCTTTTACATTATTACTTTTTTTTTCTACAGGCCCATTCTGGGCGAAATAGCTGCTCTTCTCGAGGATAGTTTTGTCCTCTCAAGGGGATCTCCGCGCAACCATTTCGCGGCCCCATTTTGACGGCGACCGACTAGCAGTTTTGCTCGTTTCGGAAGTTCTTCGCTCTTCGAGATATTGCAAGCTCCCGAAGCGTTCCGCGGGGCCACGGAATGCAATTATGTTGCATCACCGACCCTCGTGCGCCCGCTCGTTAGTCGATAATTGCAATTGGGAAATCTTGGAAAAGCTCCTTACGAAGAATCTCGCGCGCGTGTAAAACCGAGTCTATTTTCGAGCGACAGCATTCTAGGTAATAATTAGCCACGCTCGACGCAACACGCGCCTGCATTTTCCACGGACGACAAAAATACAGGCGCTCGGAAAAAAAAAAGGTAAACAATAAATTGTTAAGATCTCGCGCTCTGGTAATTAATCCGCGCGCCTAATTGGAATAGTGGACTGGAAAAATATCTTTTTTCTCTCTCTCTCTCTCTTTTTCTATTCTCTTTCCGAGAGATTTTCTTCGATATTAAATTTTTCCCAGCAAAAAAGAAAAAGGACTTTATATTCGTCAAAGAATATAAAGCGTGAATTCAAAAGCACCGGTGCCGAAATTATGTCGCTCGCGCGCCGGTTGCATTTTAATCGAATAACCCGGTACATATATCCGCCGCGACATACGACCTCCTTAAATCCGAGACCCGACGACGAGCCGAAATTTCGCGAAAATTATTCGAGACTCCTGGAAATTAAGCTCTCTTACGTAAACCCGCTTCCCTCCTCTCTCCCCTTCGACTCCTCTTCCTGCCAGACCAGAATGTATACAACCGACTGTTTTAACTTGAATAAAACAGGAGAAATACAGCTGACAAATAATTTTTTTCCCCTGCATTCGTCAGGTAAATATGACGTCGTGTTCCTGGTCACACGATGTAATTCGACTTTTTTATACAGCCTTTCACGCTCTCCCTCAACATCTATCTCGTTCTATATGTAATGTGCAAGAAGATGCGATTAAAAAAAAATCATTATTTTTACATTTAACAAACCAACAAGAGCAAAAATTATTTTCACCGTTTGTTCTTGTTCTCGCAGTGAAACACTTTCTCTCTACCTTTTCCATCTCTTTTCCTTTTTTCCATTGTAAAAGCTAGAAAATACATTTTTCTCTCATCTTAATTGCGGAAAATAAAGAAAAGTGTCGTAAAAGTTGATCTTATTTACGTATATCCTCTCATGTGTCATCATATCTTTATATTTTCATCTCTCAAAGTTTCATCCTTTCATATCTTCCACTCCTTTTATATCCTTATGTCGTTATACTTTGTATTCTCATATCTTCATATTTTAATATTTTACATCCTTACATTCCCACTCGTTGACATTCTCACGACCATTTTTCCATACAATTGATTCTCGGTTGAGGCAAAAAAAAAAAAAAAGATGTTTCAGTTGCTTAAAGGATGTTATGTGTCAAATGTCAAAATATTGACGTAAAGCATGAAAATTTCGTAAACTGTTCTACTATAAATATCTGTGCAAAACCTGATCGTGGTTCTCTTAACGGTTTGGAAATTATTTAAAAAGAAAAAAAAAACATTGCCAATTAAATAAAAATTTTCACATATATTAAGAAAACTGTAAATATTTGTGCAAAACTCAATTTAGATCAAATTACTCGTTTAAAAGTTATTTACTAAAAATTGTAGAAAAATATTATTTGTCTGTCTCTTTCTGCAAATTACTCGTTTTTTTTTTTTGTTTCTCGCAGTTTATTTCAAGAGGTACTCACGATCAAAAGTTTTTATCGTAAATTAGAAAAAATATTAATTATAATTATTTTCTTTTACAAAACTATTATTTCGTGATATTTTAATTTCTTTTATAATCCAGATTTATTTATTTGATTTTTCAAAAAATATAAATATAAAAAAATGTCTTTTTTTTAATTTTGACAGCTCTCTGCTACTATTGTATAACCAAAATATCCTTAATCATTTAAAGTTCAATTAACATAGCAGTGATATTTGACATATAAATATTTAAACGCAAAAATTTTAATCGGTATATTTAAAAAAAAATGTTTAATTTTTTAACTGTGCATACACAATATAATTCGATGCCTATTAGAATAACGAAATGCGGCCGATAAATCTTCCTTTCCACAATTGCGAGATTAATGCAAATTATTCGCCAACGTATCGAGTGATATCACCATCGTCCATCGAAATAAATCGAATACAATGACGTTACGGGGAACACGGAAACTCGCGGACGCGAAATTCGCGCTCGTAACTTCCGTCACAATCTTTGGCGCGTAAATATTCATCCAGCTTACCGAACGTTTCGGGAACTCGACGCGTATATATATATATATATTCATCGCCAACGAATCGACGAGAAATTCTGCGGCTCGTATTTTATGAGCCGTGCATCAATCAAACCGCGGAAAGTGTTTGCGGGCCCGATGCGGAAAGTCTCCGTCACATCGGGCCCGTTTGTTTTGTCCCTTCATTTCGTTGAAATAAAACACGGCGTTCAATAAATAATCCGCCCTTATTTATATTAGAATTGGCGTTAAAAATATAAAATACAGTTTATTTTAGTTTGCTCTAAGCTTCACGAGATTGTGAAAATATAAGGACGTGACGATTTATTTAAAGAAACGTCGTTTTTTTAACAAATTAAAAAAACTATGAATATCCCTGAGGATATCCCCGAGAAAATCTGAAGTTTAAAGAATTCGAGAATAATATTTCTTCAATTTATCGCGCGGGATCACCGCCGCCTCATTTTTATTCCCATTTCACGCGTACCTTCCCCTCCCCTCCCCCGCCTTAAAAGTTATCGCATCGACGAGTCTCCCCCATGTTCCGCAAATCTACGCGAATATCCATCGCGAAACGGCTCCCCCCCCCTTTTCCACCCCGCGCGCGACACGTGCTCCCATCGTCGAAATATTTTTCCCGCCGAATGGAACCGAATGTATATTCCACGGAAATTTAAACGAATCTCCGTTTGGCCGGGTGTTCTTTTTTTATCGACGCCCTAAATTGTCGCCGCAACGCGAGAAAGAGAGAGAGAGAGAGAGAGAGAGAGAGAGAGAGAGAAAGCCGCAGAATTGGCCGAAAATCCCGGAAAAATCCGAGGCGCGCTCGTGCATCACTCCCTCCCCACACGTGACGATTGCCCGTTTATTTTCAACGAGGGCTGTTTAATTCGAGCCGTCGCCCGGCACGTCCCGGCTAAATCCATTTTGGCGCGTAAAAAAAAAAGAGAGAGAGAGAGAGGGAGCGATAACAATGCTTCGTCTCGCTTCCACCGCCCCACCGATCAAATCGAACGGTCCCGTCACTCAGTGTTACAAGCGCACGGATCGATCGCGCGAAAAACGTAAACGATCCCCTGGCGAAATAGGATTTTCGCGCATTTTTGAAAACCAACGAACCGCAAAAATTCCACTAGGACGCTTGCAAATTCGATCGGTTAATTATCTTAAACATATCCCTCATTATCTTAACATTGTGGAGAAAAAATTTTTGCAACAGATAATATCTTATAGCGCTTCTAATAAAGATTGACGATCTCCTGCATTTCCACTCTCTAATTTTCGACGGGATCAAATCCATTTCCCGTAGATCAAATTTCCCGGCGAGAAAACATTCCGGTAATATAAGCGGAATAATAGATATGTTGCGGGGAAAATCTTTTTCGCGATGGAAAATTGGGCGCATCCGGAACGAGACAATGGATTGCGCTTCTTTGGCGCATTATAAAAATATTTCGAAAAGGCCGAGAAAGAGAGAGAGAGAGAGAGAGAGAGAGGGGGGGGAGGGGGGGCAGACACCACATGGTTGTTCGATTGCGGTCCAGAAAGAGAATTTTTATCATTCCGCGTGCGCACCGAGCGGAATGCAGTTTGCGGCGGTCGATGCAGTAATACTTATTGCACACACGGTATACGTGTGTATGTATATATGTGTACGCGACTTGCGTATGTGCGCTTGCGATTCCCTTGCGGGTATTCCTTTTTTCTATCTCTTTCCTTATCATTGGTGGAATAGACGGAAGGCGCTCTCTCTCTCTCTCTCTCTCTATCTCTATCTCTATCTCTATCTCTCTGATTCCCGGTAAATAAGTTACGCGCACGTACGTTTCTCTGTTTTCCGCTATTGTTTACACGGCATGCAGCTGCAGCTGCACGTACTATGCAATGGATGCTTTTTTGGGATGAACCGCCGAAATTTTCGCGTATCTCGCGCAATATCCTATAAGTCGCAGAAAAGATTGCAGTGGAAGATATTATATTTCAATCATTTTTACTCTTTTAATTTAAAATGTAAAATGTAGAAGTATAGAAATTTCTTTTATATATATAAAATTACAATTTATATTTATTTAAAATTTAAAAAAAATATATATATATATATATTTTTAATAAATTTAAATTGAGATTTATATTTATTTATTAATTTATATAATTGAGATTTATTTATTTAGTTAAGTTAATTTATATTTATATAAAAAATATATATACAATATATATATATATATATATATATATATATATATATATATATATGTATGTATATATATTTTTAATAAATTCAAATTGAGATTTTCATACATAAGGAAAATTTCTTTTTTACAAATTTAAAAATATATGTCCACGTCTTGTTTTTATTTCCAAGCTAAAAGATGGAATAATTTCTTGTTTATAAAAGGAATTGTGATGTAAAAGAATGAAGTAATGGGAGAAAGAAAGAGAGCGAGATAGATCTTAATTAATACGCGGGGAGCGCGCAATTACGTATGCGTATCAAATTCGGGAAAAGGGGAGGAGGGAGTTGACACCCCAAGGTATCCGGTAGATAACTCGCGACTTTTATTTAGGCTCGCGTTTGTCAAAGCGAACGGGTTACGCGACTCGCTTCAACAAATTGGCGAGGGAGAGGAGGACGAAGAGGAGGGGGGAGGGGAGGAGGAGGGGGAGAATCGTGTAATTAAAACTTACACGGGTGTTTACAAGAAGCTATCGCGAACTGTTCTCGCACGCTCGCATGCACACGCACTCTTGCCCCGCCCCCCCCCCTTCCCCCATTTCCCCATACGCTTCGCTCGGCTCGCGCCATGCAAACGACGGCCGTGCCGATCGACATTAATTAAAGTCGATAACCAATTAATGCGTAACAAGAACACGGCCGCCGCCGGCATTTATTCGCTCGTAACACGCGATTCGCGTGTTTGCGCTCTCACTCCCCCTCCCCGCCCCGCCCCCGCCCCCTCGCACACTCGAGTCACGCGCTCGTTCAACACGTGCGTCCCGAAATGACTCTCCGATCGGGACGAAAACCGGTTTAGAGAAATGAATATAATTAAAATACGTAAAACTGTTGCTGATCGCTCTCCTTTTCGCGGAACCTTTATCGACGTCGTTAGAAAGGGGACTTTGAAAATTATTAAATTCACTGTAAAAAACTAAAACTGCAGACAAAGTGTCTGCAGGTTTTTTTGCAGACGTACTGTTTAATTTTTCAGACACACTTCAATTTTCAGATATATTCTTCTGAACTTTCCAAGAAACGAGATGATTAGAATAGATTGTCTGAAATTTCTATCAAACATTCAGATTTGAAAATGCAGATAAAAGTGTCTAAATTTTTTGAAAAATTTTTACAATGTTAAAAAAGCGCTTCAGCTAGAATCGAATTCGAAGAATCAATTATTTCGATATTTATAAACTATCTCGATAAATTATTTGAATATTTACAGTCTGCTTCGATAAACTATTTAAAATTTTGATTTTTTAAATAGAATCGAAAATAGAAAATGAAAATATATTTCGACAGCCGCCTATCTGTGATATTTTCAGATTTTTTTGGCAATTAATCAGATCCTTGAATCAGCCTCAAAATCCAAAAGGATTCAAAAATCAGCATCTGCGGAAAGGATTCAAGACAAGAAAATATTCGTAAAATATTATATTAGATTTGAAAATTTTTGGAAACTTGAATCTTGTCTTAGTTTTGAGTGAATCTTTGTAGCCAAAATCTCGTCTTATCTCGATTTTATTAATAATTTTTATCTAATACTAAACAATTGTTTAAATTAATATTTAATATAATCTTTATAATATATAATAATTTAAGATAATTGTTACTGTTTTGATCATTCTTTCACTCTCCAAAACATTTTATTGTTTATTTTGTTTATTTAATTAAGTGTTTCTAGATTTTTCAATGCAATGTTTTTATTTATTAAATAAAATTTATTAAATTTCCCAAATAAAATTATTTTATAAAATTATTTGAATTTGTTTAATATAGTAATCTCTTCGTCGACAAATTTATACACACAAATATATATATTTTATCTTATTTTAAAAACCAATAATCTTGACAATCTCAGTCTTGATATTGTCTTGATAACTAATTAAAAGTCTCGATCCAGTTTCGAATTTTGAGACAAGACAAGGCACTATCAAGAGTCTTGATATCTCGTGCAACTTCATCTCCGGATGACCGGTGAGAATATCGTACGAGATCGTGCACGAATCTTTCTAATTCGTCCGTTGGTTGCAAAATCGCCTCTTTCTCGACTAGAAGGCAGTTGGTAGTTTTTATATATATATATATATATATATTTATATAAAGCGGCATGAAATTTTACAATCCACGAAACTTTCGGCGTTGCAAGACTTTTGACAACGAAACGAATTTTACCCGCGGCATCCATTTCCGCGCTCTCGAAATTTTTTTTTCGTTGGGAGAAAAACAGAGATCGGGGGAGGGTATAATAATTACATCGCGTCATCCCATGTTCGCAAATTGATGTTTACGGATACGGCAAACAAATAATCGATACGCTTCATTTTTTTACCGACTTGTTTCCATTTAATCCATTAAAAGCAATGCTAGATATATTTTTCTGCTATTTTTATTTACCTCATATTATTTAATTTGATGTTCAATTAAAAACTTAAATAATTTAATTTAATTGCAATTTCAAATTTCCCACCAGGAATCTCTACAAGAACTATTGTATTTTAAGGCAGATTCTAGAGCGATAATCTAATTTTCAGAAACTCTTCACTTTAAATGTCATAAAAGCATTAATATTGAAAGAATAATATTAATAAAGAGATAGAAAATCGGGAAAATAATTAAATCATTTTTGCATCATCTAAGGAATAATTCTTATCGTCGTAAAAGAAAAATTATGGCATCTGACAAGATTAATTGATTCGGAAAATGATTGGCCGCATTGCAAGTTTGATAAAATTTCTTAAATCAAGAGGGAGGGGAGAGGGGAAAGAGGAGTAGTCCGAGTCTCGATAATTAAGTTTCTGAAGAAATTAGCGGCGAGTCGCTCTCCTGAACAAGCAAGGTCACCTCCTAATGAAAATTACATAAAAGTTTTTAACGCGAGAAAGATGGAGACATGGGTCGGGAGATCCGATTACGGCGTTTCTATCGGGTGTAATCATTCACAAACTGTGCGACGTAAATTGAGGGCAAAACTGAAGCGCGAGTTTGCGTGTAACTCGCTCGGGGAAACCAGTATCGAGCGGGGGGAAAGTACAATGTATACACCCGCTATCGAGTGTCCAGGAAAATTGAATTAAAAATATGTCATCGAAATATTTCCAAAGATCGAGGAAATATCTCATCGTCGTTACAGAATATTTTCTAGAATCTTGCTATTTTTCAAGTAGAATGAGAAATAAAATTTAAGATGCCCGATATATATATTTTTTTTAAAGAGTATTTTTAGCCGACTTTTAATATAATAAGTCAATTTTTATGTATTAAATATTAGCTTCTAAAATATGTAAATTGTATGTAACGTATATTAAACCGCATTTTTGTGTAGATTTCTAGAGGGACACCTTGTATATCTCGCGATACGGCGAGAAAAGTAGTACATTCATTATACGTTAACAAAAATTAAAAATATAATCCTCTGCGGGGCGAGAGATGAAAATAACTTACCGTATATACGAAGCTTATGTACGCGAGAGAATCATGCGAGTTCTCTTAAAAGCGTAAAACTATATAGCCGTAGGAAGAAAAACTCTCACCTGTAACATAATAAAAAAGAAGAATCTTTTAGTTTCAAAAAAATATTATATATGCAATATTATATAAAAATATAAAAATATATAATAAAATAAGATAATTATTCGTTGAATTAAAAAGCCAATAAGATTTGTGAGAAATCAAGGATTTCTCTGATTGCAAAAAAAAAAAAAAATTAAATATCAATTTTTATAGAATCCAATAATTTAGCAATTTAAAACTCCACATTAAACTTTCGAAATTAAAACTTAATTTAATAAAACTTAATTTCGATAAAGAATCAATAAAATACTAAGATGTGTAATTATAACATTAAGATAATCTTAGTACTTAAATACTTACGATAACATCTAAGGTAATCTCGATTAACACTTTTTACTTTTTACTTAAGATAACTTCTAAGACATGCTTAAGAAAAAATCTAATTTGAATTAACTCAAGAATTTCGAAATCTTTTAGTACATGTTAATGAAGTGAGAATTTAAACTAAAGGAAAAAAGTTTAATCTTTAAAAATCCAATGATGATATTAACATTTAAAATTTGAAAAAGCACACAAAAAGTGAAAAAAGCTAAATATTTTAAATTCAAAAACTTTAGTTTTGAAAATCACAGTAAATTAATTCTAGAATTCTATAATTCTAAAAAATTAATTCTATTTAAATTTCTTTAATTTTAAAATATTAATTTTTTAATTCTAAAATATTAATTCTAAAATTTTTTTTATTTTAAAGTATTAATTTTAAAATTCTTTAATTTTAGATTTAATTTTTAATATAAAATTCTTGAAGATTAAAATATTAATTCTAAAATTTTTTATTTCTATAAAATATAAATTCTATAAACAAAATTTTTTAGTCCAAAATATTAATTTTATATATATATAAAATTTTTTAATTCTAAAATATTCTAAAATTTTTAAAATTCTTAGATTCTCTGTCTCATTCTATATAGGATTTCCTCGTTTTGGGAAATCCAGACATAGGAATTCAAGGACTTCGAGAAAGCATTAATGAATCGTATGAAATCGTAACATTCGCATTCTTGCTATTTTGCGAATAAATCAATTACAAAAATTGCGCGCTTTAAGAGATCTCTCGTCATTCGTGTGTCAATTCCTCGTCAATTATCGTCGATAACGAAGGCCGCCTTATCATTCAAAACGACCGCTGATATATACATATATATTTCTTCGCAATTGACGCTGGCTGAGAGCTGCCAAAATTTTCGAGTAATTTCCGCCTTTCAGACACGGAGTTTCGGACACGGAGTTTCGGACACGGAGTTTCGGACACGGAGTTTCGGACACGGAATTTCGGACACGGAATTTTAGACACGGTTGGCAGAGCAGAGTTTGCGAAAACGATATTCTCGCTCTGTGTGTATTCGAGTATCGAGAACTGTCAAGAGCTGCGTTCATTGGCTGGAGGCAAGCAAGCTTGCGTGACCGATCGGATGCTGGGACTGTCGATAAACGATATGGAAGCGAGAGCATTTTTGATATTTCTGGAAGAGTAAGTATAACTGCAAATAAAGGAGAGATACGATAGTTTGAAGGCGCACACAATATTGAGGGAAAGGAAAAAAAAAACAGAAATATAGAATTGAAATCCTCGCTCAGTTAACTCGAATGCTTCAGCATGATCGAGAGAAACTAATGTTGTAATAAATATCTTTAAATATCTATCGTAACGTAACGTGGCGTAAAATTACTATAGGATCGATAGAATAATCAGCTGAAAGTTGAAGGGAGGAAATATTGTAATGCAGTGGTTCTTGAGGAATAAATCGAAAAGTCAAAGATGAAAGAAAACATTTGCAAGCTCGTTTCACTCTGAGAGAAGAGTCATTTGTAACGACCGACTTCTCTGATAATCCAATAATCTATTTAAGTCATAACTGACTATAATTATTATATAAAATGAGGTTGATCCTTCAGTCGTTATTAAATAAAAAAAATAAATATATTTATATCTTTCATCGAGGACTCAAATATTTTCTTTAATTAGATTTTCGAGTTCATGTACATTATAAGAATATATTTTTATTAAAAGACTTTATTCTAGAAATAATCATAACTTTTAAAGACTTTGAAAATTGAAGAGTTTAAATTAAATTAATCTAGTTTGTCATGTCATATAGAGGATTTCTCTCTTAAGGATGTATGTGTCATATGTCAAAACCTTAACGAAAACATAAAAATTGTTCTACTATTTCTTCTGAATATCTGTGCAAAACCTGAGCACAATTCATTTAACGGTTTGGAAATTATTATTTAGGTTTAAAATTAGTATTGATTCTTATGAAAAATCCCGTATTATAATATTTATTAACAAATTTGACAGATAAAAAAATATTGCAAACAAAATAAAAATTTTCACATATATTAAGAAAATTCTAATAAATATTTATACAAAATTTAATTTTAATCCATTTACTCGTTTAAAAGTTATTTATTAACAATTGTTCTCGATCAAAAATTTTTGTCATAAATTAGAAGAAATATTAATTATAACTATTTTCCTTTACAAAGGCATTAAAAAACCATATTATTTTGCAAAACTTTAATTATATTTATAATTCGGATTTATTCATTTAATATTTCAAACAGTATAATAAAAAGTAAAAAAGTTTTGTCTTTTTTTTTTATTTTAATAACTTTTTGCTACTATTGTATAGTGAAAACAGCCTTAAATTGAGAAAATCCTTTTGGCACTTAATTTAGAGGAAAATATTATAAAGGCAAATAAAATATTTTCAAGATGACAATACAATTTTTTCGATGCTCGCGCGTCGAAATAGCAGCCGCCGCCCGGTTTCGCGACGGTTTTGTGTATCGAAGTTTCCTGTTCTGGTTGACGTAAAAAAAGGCCGTCCTCCCGTCGTCGTCGTCGTCGTCGTCGTCAGGAAATTTGATCACGTGTGCCGACTGTCGGAACGACACCGTCTCGCGCACCGTTGTCTGCATACAAAACCATTTGCGGATACTATCCCGGCCCGGGGGCCGAGCCTCTCCCCCGTCCAAGGGCCATTATTACCTGTCCTTTGAAAACAAACTGCCGGCACACACTCCTTTTACCCCTTTTTCCCGGCCCATCTGTCTAGGCTGATCCCCTCTTATCCCTCTCTCCACCCATCCCTCTACCAATCCCCATCAATTCCGTCCGATGAAAAATATTCGCTGATAATTACGGTGATCTATGAGGTCTTCGATCGGGATCTCTCAGACTTTACATTATTAATCATCGATACTCAGCCTACCATTTAAAATTAAAATAAACATGGCCTGGAAAACATTCAATAGCGCGTATCCGATTTCGTTGGGTATTAGATGAATTAATATAGTGATATTTCGAGCGATAGGATTATAAGTTGACTATATTTTTAGATTATCGATTATTTAATAATTACTCTAAGTATAAGATTAGATTCTAAAGAAAGAAATTAGACAAGTTGGAAACTCGTGTATAATTCAAACAGCTGATCGGTTGCTATAAAAATATTCTAAGAATTTCATTCATAACTAGAAGTTTTAAAAAAAGTTCTGTCTCTATTTTTACAGAAATAATAATAAATAAATTGCGATATAGAAAAGAATTTTGCTTTAAAATCAATCGTGCATTAGCTCTTAAGAATGTGTCATATGTCAAAATAATGACAAAAGCATGAAAATTTCGTAGAATGTTCTACTGTTTCTCCTGAATATTTGTCATCAAAACCTGAACACAATTCTCTTAATGATTTGCAAATTATTTAAGTTTAAAGTTTGTATTGATTCTTAGGGAAAATCGCGTAGTAGTATTTATTGACAAGGAAAAAATATTGTCAACAAAATAAAAATTTTCATATATATTAAGAAAACTCTGATAAATATTTGTACAAAACTTACTCGTTAAAAAATTATTTATTAAAAATTGTAGAAAAATATTATTTCTCTCTTTCTCTCTCTCTATCTACCTATCTATCTTTCATTCTGCAAATTACTCGTTTTTTTTTATTTCTTGCAGTTGCTTTCGAGGAATTTACGATCAAAAGTTTTTGTCATAAATTAGGAAAAATATGAATTATTTTTTTTACGAAGATATCAAAAACCATATTACTTTGTGATGCTTTAACTTTTTTTCTAATCCGGACTTATTTATTTGATTTTTCAAACAATATAAACCTAAGAAATATATATATTTTTTAAATTTTTTAACTCTGACAGTTTTTTGCTACTATTATATACAGCCCAAGCATCCTCTTTGTCTCTCATTTCTAAACTTTTCAATCGGCGTAATGCAAAAATAAAATTACAAAATCGTGACGAGGACAGAAGGCAATTTTACTTTAATGCTTCCATTTCGTCGGCGGGGAAATTTCATAATTTCTGAAAAATACGCGATATCGGAAGGAAAACAGAGAAACGCCGTCGTCGGCGAGATAGGTCGTGGCAAAATATCGTAACCTCTCGAAAAACAAACTATCGACTAGCGAGACGGTGGAGGAGACTGCCTCGGTCGCTGATTCATTTAGTCGGCAAATAAAGGGCGGGAGAACGACGGGAAACTAAAGGACGACGACGACGAGAGCTCGTCCTTCCGTTCTACGACGATAGAGAGAGAGAGAGAGAGAGAGAGAGAGAGTTTCGTCATGATAATTTTTAGCGCAAAATAATCCCGTCTCTTTCTATCGAAGAAGAGAAAAGAATAGCAACAACAGGAAAATCGGAATATCTCATAATATTTTCGCCGTCGACGCGAGTCGGAGAAATAAATAAATAAATAGATTTTATTAGAGCGAGAGATGCAACTCGAGGAGAGAAGCGTGCGGGATTCCGTTTATCGGAATAAACCGAAGCTGAGTTTACGTGAGGGATTTCTAGTGGATTTATGAGGAATCCCAGAGCCGGATTCGTCATGTTTCCTTTCATCGAGGATCCGCCCGCTCGGCAATAATGGATTAATTACGCCACGGAAGGTTTATTTTTATTGAATATTCGAAAGAACCGCGACGCGATGCTGATTCGCCGATATTCATCGAAAGAATAAGTGCGATATAAAAATATGAAAGATAAGAAAAATATCATAAATATAAACGAGAAAATTTTGCGAGTAAAATAAGCTTATTATTATCATTTAAATTGATCGTGTGATCCATAATTCAGTAATCGTGATCTGTTTTGAAAATTCCATTAAAATGTAAGACTATCAATCTCTCTTTCTACATAATATCGAATATAATGCGAATATATGTGCATAAGGAAATAGAAATTTGTCTCCTCTGTTCATCTATTGCATCCTGTTGCATCATATCTAATTGTAAGAAGTATTAAAGTCTCCATGAAAAAGATAATGATTATTCTCGCAACATTCCGCTCGACATAAGTATGTAATTCCAACGAGAGGATAATAATCGGATGCGGTAAAACCATGACAGAGTGGCTTTTATCACATTCCTAGAAATGCCAACGTCTGAGTCACATTCTTCGACATAAATACTTCAAGAAAATATGTATGAGAATATAAAGACACTTTAAGTCGAATAGACAAGAATCTAAAATAAAAATTGAAATATCATTATTTATTTTAGATGATTTTGGGTGTACAATAGCAGCAAAATTTGTCAAAATTAAAAAAAAATGTTTCTTACTCTTTGAAAAATCAGATAAATAAAATTGGATTATAAAAAAAATTAAAAAATCTAAATTATATGGTCTTTAACGTCTTCGTAAAAAAATAGTTGTAATATGTACTTTTCCTAATTTATGACAAAAACTTTTAATTGTGAATAGCCTTTCAACTTCAAAAAAACGAGTAATTTGCAGAAAAAGAGAAATAATATTTTTCTACAATTTTTAGTAAACAATTTTTAAACGAGTAGATCGAAATCAAATTTCGCACAAATATTTATTAGAATTCTCTTAATATATGCGAAAATTTTTATTTCCTTGACAATAATTTTTCCTTGTCAAATTTGTCAATAAATGCTACTACGTGATTTTCCATAAGTATCAAAACTAACTTTAAACTTAAATAATTTCCAAACCGTTAAGAGAATTATGCACATATATTCAGAATAAATAGTAGAAGTCGAATGAAATTTTCATGCTCTTATCAATTGTTTTAACATATGACACATACATCGTTCATAGAACTTGAATTATAAAAACAAAACTGGAATCTAATATTAACAATCTAAGCTAATTTTCTTAAAATAAGTGTATTTTAAGAAAATAAAATTAAGCTCATTCATGTTAAATGAACTCTTGTTTTAAGAGTCGTGATTAATTGATGAGGACAGTGTAATAGGGGATATAGGACTATAACCCTGTCTGGGAATTTCTTAAGTATCATGTCTTCATCTCGAGACAAAGATCGACACGGCTCGTAACTTTCACTATCGAAACGAGATGTAAAAAGGAGGAGGTCAAAGAAAAAAAAAAAGAAGAAGAGGCAAATGTCTGTCGTACAAATCTACGGAATCTGTCGGAACATTGGCTACCTGAAGAAGAAGAAGAAGAGGAAGAAGAGGAAGAAGAGGTGATTCTAGAGAGAGTCCCGGGGAAGAGAGAGAGAGAGAAAAAAAAGGAAGTAGTAGACGGCGGGTGGGCGGATCCTGATCTCGGGCCGCTGAAATTCCATGTACCGGGTGCTCGGAACCAGCCATTACATCGCCCGCGCAAATTAGAACACGTCCCGCACAAACCCCTCCCCTCCCCTCCCTCCCTCCTTCTCCTTCCCCACCGAGCGAGACGCGATGGTATTTCACGACGGACCCTTCGAAGGACGAGGAGGCTCTCCTGCGCGACGAAGGAGACGTCGGGAAGAAATTCAGGACCCGACAAGGTTCGCGGGATCGGAAAGCCAAGCAGCTGGCATGGATAAAGATCGCTCCTCTCCCGATTGCTAGTAACTCGAGGAAATTAAAACTTCGCGGATTTTCGCCGATCAAAATATTCAAGGAAAATTGATTTAATTTAATTTATTTAATCCATGAACAGGAAAGAAACTTTCCAGTACAGACGGTTAATGAAAATGGACAGCAGATTGATATGAAATGAGACGGGAAGATAACAGAAAATTATAAATTAAGTTTAGTTATATATTAAAGAGATGATAGCGTTCAAATAATATTGTACTACAGCAATAATAATTTATTATTATATTAAAAATAATGCGCGCTCAAGATATCTAAAATGTCAAGACGTCTAATGTCTAAATGTCATCGAGTAAAATATTAAAAAAAAAAAAAAGATTTTTTTTCTAATTCTTCCTCTCTCCTAAAAAAATTCGGTGATTTAAAATTCTAAGAATTTATTGTCAGATCCGAAGACTAAATATTTAAGCAGAAATTTAAAATTAATACCTCGATAATCTTGAAACTGTTGAACAAAATTTGAAATGCCAAGAATGCAAATCCTAGAATAGTGGATCACGCGCCACGCTAGCTAATAAACACGTCCGTCGTAATTAATTAACAACAGCACACACACACAGACTACATCCTGTTATGAGGGATAATCTCATTCGGTTCTACACGTTACTCGGGAAACACACGGAAAGCCGATGGAGTGAAATCTAGGCTGAATCTCTATATAAAGAGAAGTCTCGAATAATTAAATTAAATTACAAGTAAATTAGAATTCTTAATATTTTTATATTAATTTCAATATAATTATAAATATAAATATCTAATATTTTTAATATATTTGAAGATTTTCAATCCTTAACATTTTATTTAATATGTAAAAACATATATGAATATTAACTTACAATTTTTAATTTCCTTTACCTTTCCTCTTCTCAATTTTAAAAATGTAATATTTATTATAATTAATTTATTAAAATTTGAATTTTATTTTCAATATTAAGATTAGTGAGTCTAAACACTTCGATCAACGAGAAATTTTCCAACGACGAGGAAAAAATTGCAGGGTACCAAAAGGGACCTTGGGTATTATTTCGCCGACCCGATATTCTCACATCTTTTCGCGGAATAGCAAGAAAAGAGGCGCAAGCCTCATAATAAGAAAACGAAGCAAACCGTGACCAACAATTTTCCACACATGCTTTTTTGAAAAACCGAACTCGATGTCCGAAAACGGAGCCGCTAAAATTTCGCCGATGCCTAAAAAGAATGACCATATAAAGAGAGAGTTACATAAAAAGAAACCGTAAAAAAAATATTATAAATAAACAAATGGATATTTCAGAGATAAAAAGATTTTAATGTTAAACGCGAAGAAAAAAAATTCTTGAAAAATACAAAAATTAAATAAATACGCGGCGCTATGTAAAGATAACTTGGAAATGTAAAATATAAATAAAAGAGAAATAGCAATAAAAAAAAATATGCGTATAAAATTTAATAAATATACGAAAGAGAAAAATAGAAATTCTTTAAAAATAAATTGTCAATTCTTCCGTAAAAAAAAAAAAGAAAAGGAAAAATTTTAATCGAGGTCCAGAATCTTTTTGCAATAATCAATTCAACTTTATTTTGCGTCTTATATTTAGTTTATGAGAGGAGAGAGAACAACAGATCCTTGAATCGTTAAAAGCACAATAATCAGAGTTTATGGAAAAGGGAACGAATCAAATAAACATTCTCTGGTTGCGAATGCTTGAAAATTCGCCACTGATATCGCGGAAAAGAATATCGCCGCGATTGCGACGACTATAATCCAAAGTCGTGCAAATGCGAGAGTGCGGCTATACGAGATATAGTTATCGCGACTGTTGCGCGTTAGTTATGGCTAATGTGTGCGCAATTATGCAAATTTATCGAGCAAACGTCGTCCCGCGTATGTACGTATCAGCGTTTGTGTGGCCGGTCAAAAGAATGTTATGTATGTATGCGTGAAAGACTGTAACGTCACACACGTTGCAGTTATCCTCGTGGGAAAAAACGTCGCTATTCGCGTAAAAGAAAATCTATATAAATTGGCACATTCTTTTAGCGAAAAAAAAAGAAAAAAGAAAAATATTTTAAAATTGCAAGATTTTTTTCCCCCCAAAAATTTATTAAATAATATTGCTTTAATTAAACTGATTTGCGAATAAATATACTACTCTGATTTAAGTAATAGTGTCGACGAAGATAAAGAAGAAAGGGGGAATCGTACGTATCCAAAGAAATGGTATGCATAAAAAATTTTTCTTCATTTATAATTTATATTATTTATAAATTATGCAATATTATTTATATTATTATAAATTATAATATAAATTATAATTATATTATTTACATTATTTTTATATTATTTCTATTATTTATATGTAATTTATATTAATTTATATGTTTAATAAAAGTTTTATATAAATTTATAATGAAAATATAAATTTTATAAATTTTTTTAAAAATATAATAATAGATAATATAAATATTTAAATGTGTGTTTATAAAAAGCTTAAATATATAAGAAGAAGACTGTTGACATCTGTAAAAGAATTTAAACATAAAAAAAAAATTTTAAGATAAAAATATTAAAAAGATAATCTCAAGTTTAAAAAAGATAATTGAGCACTGCGCGATGCGCAAGAATGATTTAAAAAATGCGGAAATAAAAAAAAAAAAAAATGACAAAATACACGTGGACGTGAAAACCCGGCCGGCGCCACAAAAATGCTTTCGCGCACAGTGATGCTAGTTATTTTTATCTTCATCATCTGGATATTCATGCCGAAATGAAAGCCGTTGGTTCGAACGAAAGATAAATAAAGCACAAAGGCCTTTTTTTCGACGAATGTGGTCAAGTTCATCGCTCACGGAATGCGACACGAGGTGCTCCTGCCTCGATGCCGCGCTTATTTCGCGTTCCATGAATAGAAAGAGGCAATCGGTGAGTGTTGAACGATTTGCGGCCGCGTCCCGTCACGCTCAATATGCAAATATACGAGATACGCTCGAACGGTATGTGACATCGTATCGCGCGAATCACTGATTCAAGAGACGACCAGCTTTTCCCGATAGTTTCCGAGCGAGAAAAGCTACGCGGGCGATAAAAAAAAGTCTATTAACTGGAGAAGATAATTAAAGTAGCGTAAATGATAACAAGTTTTTATGAAAAAAAGTCCTTTGCATCTTTTTCTCTCCCTCTTCGTTATCACCATCCTCGATCTAACTGATTGGATATAAATTAATTATACGGGACGTTATGAGAGAAAAAAATTTCTGGATAAATCGAAAGTATCTCGGGGAAGCTTCATTACGTTTCCATAATTGCTTTTTTTTTCCATTTTTATCAATGTCGCAACTCACTTGAAAATATCGACTTGATCGCGTTTGAAAAAAACATTTCTAAATCAATATTTAAAGTTTAAACTTTCGTGTCTATTCAAGCGAGGAAAACGTCGTAACAAAAACGCCTCTGATTTATGGTAATTAATAGGTAGGTATAACGAGATGGAACGCGCGAAAGGAGCTTAATCAAGCAATACCACTTAATCACGATTAGGGGACGAGCGATAAATCAGCGAGGGGGCGACGGAAAAGTGCAGCCGTAAATACGGGCCGGCTTTAAATAACAGCAACAACCGGGTGTGCAACTTTTTAACAGCGTTGTCGTGCGAAAAGCAGCTCGCGCACGTTCGCGTAAACGAAGCGCGAGTATCCTCGCCCCCCCCCCTCCCCCACCCAGCGTGCGTACAGGTGTGAATCATAAATCGTTTACGACCGAGTCGACACGATCTCCCGGGGCCGTAAACAGTCATTCGCCAAGACTTCCTAATTTGTAAGCTAATGAATTCATCTTCGTCCCCGCTTAACTTAATCTCCCCGAGAATTTCCCGAGCTTTAGCGCCGCAAATTATCTTATCACGACATTTCTTATTAATTTATTAAAATAAAACTCTTAAAAAGAATTAGAAGATATTATTTAATAAAATATTTATCATAAAGCAATTAATTTTCTTGTTTTCTCATCGAGAAAATTTACAAAATTTGAAAATTATTGTGAGAAGTTTCCCGGAACTTTATCACCACAAATTGGCTCGCGTTCTCTTATCACAAATTTTTTTTTTTTAATTTATTAATTTTTTACAATAAAGTTCCTTAAGAAAATCATAAAATATTATTTAATAAAATATTTATCATAAGAAATTAATTTTCTGTTTTCTCATTGAGAAAATAAAATTTAAAAACACAATTGGAAAATTATTGTGAGAAGTTTCCCCGAGTTTTTTATCGATGCAAATCGATCAGTTTGCATTGTTTTATCACAAATTTTTTTTTTAATTTATTAATTTTTTACAATAAAGTTCCTTAAAAAAATCATAAAATATTATTTAATAAAATATTTATCATAAGAAATTAATTTTCTCATTAAGAAAATAAAATTTAAAAACACAATTGGAAAATTATTGTGAGAAGTTTCCCCGAGTTTTTTATCGATGCAAATCGATCAGTTTGCATTGTTTTATCACAAATTTTTTTTTTTAAATTTATTAATTTATTACAATAAAATTCCTAAAAAAATAATTCAACAAAACATTTTTCATAAGAGATTAGTTCTCCATTTTCTCATCAAGAGAGTAAAATTAAAAAAAAAAGTTGCTTTTAAAAAAAATCCAAAGAATTTCAATCAGTTGGCCTCTTCTCTCTCTCTCTCTCTCTCTCTCTCTCTCTCTCTCTCTCTCTCTCTCTCTCTCTCTCTGTTTCTCAAAGATATGAGCCGACGCGAGCGAATTCGTTCTGCAAACGAGAAGCAGGGAAGGATACCGCGGAAGTCCTGCCGCGGCTGTTTATCAAAAGCTTATCCGGGGTCGAGACGGATGCTTCTTTCTGCTCGCCCCCTCTCCCTCCACCCCTGAAACCCTGTTTTTTTTTTGCCTCACTCAGCAAGCCGTGACCCGCAAATGCAAATTCCAGATCACATTTATTCGGTCTGCCGGAAACGCACCGGGGCTGACGACGGAAGGATGCAAGTCCTGATGATGGAAATCCCGAGTTTTAGAAGCCTTTGAGAGATTCTTATCTCCATAAGTCACAAATGAAAAAAAAATTGAACAGATTTTCTCGATCGTGAGCATCTCAAAATTTTTTTCATAGAAATCCCAAAACGTAAATTATTATAAGTTTGTTTATTTGTCTTTATTTAATATGAATTTATTTATTTATTTTTATTTAATTAAAATATATTATTTAATTATAATATATTTTTATTATATTTATTTCTCGTATCGTCCTTTTATTTCATTTTCGCACATAATCATTTCTTTATTATTATATTCATTATAGTTATTTAAACATTTATTTTACAAAAATATGTAAAAAAGGCGCGAGTCGCGAGGATAATTTCTTCCTCAAGGATCTCGTAAAAGCGATTGCGCGCTTGATCTTGCATCGCGAAGCGCAAAGCTCGAGGAGTTGCGTAATCCCGATCAATCAGAGGATCGCGCCGTCCTCCCGGGACGAGGAGATGAAAACGTTGTTGTTCCTGTCAGTGCTTAAGCGAGATCACAACTCGTCGATCTAAAGCTTGGCTCGAGTCCCGGAAGTAGAGCTTTGACTATCAGCAGACGGAGAGAAGTTGCACAGTTCTCGGCTCACAGAATATTTCGAATAAAGATGAGAGAGGGGGCTCCCCCCCCTCCCCTCACCTCACCCCCTCCTCCCTCTTAACTCGCCCTCGGACGCGCCCCAATCTGCAGCTCGTTGAACGCGCAAATAGTTTCTTAACCCTTTGACAACCGCCCCTTTCTACGAAATATTTCGAAATTAACGCGCGCGCTTTCCGTCAGCGACGACATTCTTGCGCGCGTTTTACATTTTTTTTTTTCCCTCCCTTTTAGCAAAGAATAAACTTTTTGCAATGGACGTTTCACGTTTAATTGCAAAGATATTTAACTCGAAAATAGATATATTTAATGTATATAGGTTAATTTAAAAAAAAAAAAAGAGTGAAAATATCTTTAGAGAGATATTTAAATTGAAATCTGATGGATTTAATTAAAAAAATTTTTTAGTGAATCCGTGGATTATTTTTCCAATCATATCGAATGTATTTCCATTAAAAGAGAGCGCATTGGGGGAAAAAAAAGAAAAACAATCTATTAAAGACCTCTAGCGTGATTTGTCATTTATTACAATTGACGTAGTCCGAGTGAAATAATTCTTTTTTCCACTTTTATTCTTGTTTTCACTGCAAACAGAAAGGAAGAAGTAATCTTCAGATAAGCTTCAAGCGCAGAAACTCGTTCTCTGGTTACTTTACGTTAATAGAACTTACATTCGCAAGTCGTGATTACCGAAATATTTAAACATAGAAGTTACAATTCTCAGTTTGATTACCGGCAACTTCAAGAGATAATGACTTCTAAAAAGACTTCGGCATGAAGTTTACGTTTTGAAAATTCATTCAACAAAGACACTATATGACAAATGCTGCGCTTTTCTAATACGAGAATATCCGTCAAGCTGAAAAAGATCAATTTCAACTACATTCAATCTTCGAGGACGCACAAAAAAAAATTAGACTCGAGATAAGATATCCGTGAAAATATTGTATTGGTATTGAAAATTTTCTGAAACTTAAATCCTGAATCTTAGCAAAAAAAAATTTCACCTTATATTATTTTGTCTCGATTTTATTAACAATTTTTATCTAATATTGAATAATTGTTTAAAAAATTTTTAACATAATTTTTATAAACATTGTAATTGTGTAAAACTTTATATTGATTCATATTAATATTATTTAATAAATATAAATAAGATAAATATTATTTAATACAAATAAATAATATTAATATTGTTTATATTAATTTTATATTTTATTATATTAATTGTTTCTAAATTAATTAATATAAATATGTTTATATTCATTAAATACAATTTTTTTAATTTGTTATTTTTTTTTTTAATATAATTATATAACTTTTTTCTCATCAATTTACACACAAATATACATTTTTAAAAACTACTGATCTCGATATGACCAATAATCTTAATAATCTCGATCTTGATATTGTCTTGAATTAATTAAAAATCTTATCCGAATCTTACCTCGTACATCAGAACCTAACCTCGATATCTCGTGCGACCTTGAAAAAAAAAGAAAAAAAATCTCCGCGCCGATTTCGATCGAAATCGCGAATCGTTCTCTCAAAAAAAGTCAAAAAATCGCCGAGAGATTGCGCGCTCCGAACGAGAGTCACGTCGAATTCCGAAACTCCTTTTAAACGAAACGGGAATGTTATCCTCCCTTATACGCGGAATAACCTTGTTCTCGCGCACTCGAGAAGCGAAGAATCGCGCGCGGAGAATTCAATTATACTCGGGACACGAAACGCGGAATTGAAACGCGCCCGGCAATTTCGCGAAGTACGTGCGATAGTTAAGAAGGAAGAGAGATTGGGGAGAGGGGGAGGAGAAGAAAGCGGCGAGAGGGAATGATAGATGCGAACTATGCGAAAGAGAAGGCGGAGGAGAGGGAGGGAAGGCGGAGAGGGGGGAGGGGGCGAGAGAGGGAAGGGGGAGAGGCCCCGAGACTCTTCGGCAAACTTCATTTCCCCTCGACTTTATGCTATTGAGGGACCGAAACAATGCGTCGAGAAGATTTAAAGCTATTGTGCGGGGCGCGTTGTAATTAGTATTTCGCGCCACCTCCGCCATTCCTCCCCCTTTATCCTCCTTAAGCCGTCCTTTCCTTTCTTCCTTCGCGAACTACTCCGGATGGTCTGTCTCTCCTTTCACCGCCGGTGGAAAGCGGGAGTATTTTCTCACCGAAACATTTTTCCTCATCATCCCGACGAATAATCGTGCATTGGGCGCTACGGCGTTTCTTTGCGCTGCGAGAAAGCGACCATAAAAACGAGGGCGTGGGGAGGAATGACGGTGTCGATACAACGCGTGAGATGCGTTTCAAGTAAAGTGTGCGAGCAGATCGAATCACAATGGCTGGCTGATGGTGTAGCCGGTGGCGAATAATAATAAATGTAGCGAAAAGCCGTGAGAAAATGGGAGAAATATGGGGAGGGGAGGTGTATCGTAAAGGGGAAATTCAGCGACCTCTCTTATGTGATATCGGATGCATTTTCTCGCCAGACTTGCTTTTACATTCATCGTAGATTCATGGCGTGTAATTTTAATTCTCACAACAATTATTCGACAAATATTCGTATTTGATTTTTAGATTCGTTCGCGGCTTTAAATTATCCGACCCTTCCTCGCGCTATAAGGAGGCGTCGAGAAATCGGGACACGAGTTAAAAAAAAGCAATTGCACTTCGAATCTCGGAAAATGAATGGACGCAACGTTTTTCAGGGCGGTTGGAAAAATACTCGCCTGTCCAACTTTTTGCCGGAGGGCTGCTCCTTCTCGTCCTTAAGCGCTATTAATTGGTCCACCAGGAAACGTAAGCCGCGCCGCCGGGCTACGTGCCCGAAAATATGGATAAACCGTGCTCTGGGAACCGCCCGCGATGGGCGCAACTTGCTAACGAGGCTGAAGATCGATAAACATCGAGGTAACTCTTAACAGGTTGTTATGTATATTATTTAACTAAGTTTATATTCCATTTATCCGTATTAACCGACTTTGCATTCAATTATTTGCCTCGTGGATTAATAACGCCCTTCAGTAAAATCGATGTCCCTACGTAAGTGTCACCGGTGTGAAGTTAGCACCGCATTTTCAAAAATCGAAAGTTTTATAGAGAGTTCTATTTGCACCCCAAATAGTTTTATGTAAGTGTCTCCCTTTCTCGAAATATCTCCTGGATTAATACGGAAACTTTATTATTCAAGCTTTAAAATTTATTAATATTCTTAGCTTTAAACAGTTGAAAAATTTTGGTTTTCTTGTTAAAAAATACGCCGGTTTAAATTTTTTTATTAATATTTAATACGTTTATATATTAATTTAATATATTGTTAGTGTAATAATTGAATTTAAATGTTAAATTATTAAAAAATCTGAACAAAAATGTAAAAATAATACTACGTGCGCAAATTTTAATTTTTTTAACAAGTGACACGATTTATAAAATTTATAAAATTTACACGAAAGAATTGATTGTAGTCATAGACTGTCGGCAACATTTTTCCAAATTAATTTTAAAAATATTAAATTTATTTTATAAAAAATTTCATTCAAATTGCAAATGAAGTTTGCATCTATTTTGCATTGAAATATTAATATAGTATTGGTGCCATAATTCAATTTATATTCATATTAAATTAACACAACAATTTGTGCGCACTTGTTGATATGTTAAGTTTAAAGGCAAATTTTCCAACTGACTATATTAATGTTGCTTATTAAAAAAATTTATTCATATTATTACGAGCAGATGTATAACACAGATCAAACTTTTCAATCAAAACTTTTCGTTCGCCAGTCGAACTTCGACGTCTCTCGTATCATCCCGCCACGAAGAAAATACCGGCTATCGCCCACGAAATCGCGCAACTCTTCCCATTGATCATCGAAAGAACGAGTTACTTTTCACTCCATATCTATCCGTATTATCGACAGCCAAGTTTCCCCAAAGCCGGACTGACGCTTCATTCAACCACCGTCGAATTTTCGCCGGCGACTTTTCTCGCAAGAGCATCGCGACTTCGAGAGGCGATCTTTTTCCATCGGTGTGGAATAAATAAAAAAAAAGAGAAAAAAAGAGGGAAAAAGAGACGCGTCGCAATAACACACGGTCTCCCGTCGCAAAAGCAACCAGACTTTTCACTCCTCGCGTCTCCTTCGGGACGACGAGAGCAAGCATCTCCCTGAGACATGGCGCGCAAAAAAAGCACGAGGAAGAAGGACGTCGGCGAATCCGCGAGACACCAGGTCCCTGCGATTCATAGATCTACGGATGACAAGTCAAGTATACCGAGAGAAGCTATTGTAACGGGTGTTCCCGGCAGAAGACAGTCCTCTCTCACACGGAGCCAAGAGATCTGCGTCTGTGTGTGTGTGTGTGTGTGTGGGGATCTCGTAATGTCGTCCGAAAGGAGATCCGCGGATCTCCTTCGTCAAGAATGCGCGTGCGTCTCTGTATTTCGGCGGGGAATCTTAATATAACACAGGCAGGGAATATTTTTATTTTAGATATTTTAAAACATTGGTGGAAGAACTCTTTTAGTTTTAATGAGAAACAGTTCATTGAAGATCTCACCTGACGCGACGTCACCGCCGCGATTTCCGCTCCGACTTATTATTCACAGATATATTCGGTCGCCGAGCACGAGTCCCACTTACATAGCTACGCGATTCTATGAATATATCGCGAGACACGATTTATGCACTTGGTTCGCAATCGCGACGAGTCGCGTTACGCCAAGTCGAGCACGAATTCGTCGTCGACGCACCGATTAAAATGCCTTCGTCAGGTAGATCGTTCAGGATATTTTGCTCAGCGATCGTAAATTCAAATAAAATTCAAATAAAGTTAAAAATACAATTAAATAAAAAAACTATATAATACATAAAATACGCAAAAATATAAAAGTCACAAGTCTCTCAAGATACTTATATAATTTTTTTATGAATGCCAAGCAACATCTGAATATTATATATTATATATTTATATATTATATATTTATAAATTGTATATTTATGTATTTATATATTATATATATCATATTTAAAATTATCATAATTATAGAGTTGGAAAATGTATGTTTTCTTGTTAAAAAATATTAAAATTAAAATTTTTGGGTTAAACATTTAACACATTCATATGTTAATTTGACATATTGCTGTTATGTTAATATTGTTAATTGAATTCAATTATAAATTATAAAAATAATTGACAAGGTGCACATATTTTTAATTATAATAAATATCTTGATTTTTAAATTTATTTCAAATTACTATATAGTACGAAGTTTGGCTTGATTTTGTGTTAAAATATTAACAATCTTAACATTTATAAAATTACATTAACAAATATTAAAGTGTCACTTAATATATTCCATATTATATTAAACTAACGGAAAATTTTTGGGGCATGTGCGATGTGCGTTAAATTTAAGCCAAATTTCTCAACACAGGGTACACAAAATGGTTCGTTAGTGTATAAAATAAAAAAAAAGAGACTGTACAAACGCGTTCATGTGATCAGTTTTCGTTAAGTCTTCCGCGGACACGAAAATCCTCTTAACGTCCAAACGATTGACTGATTGACGATCGAGTGTACGTTGCTACAGTATCTTACACTCGAAATTATGTGAAGCACTCTGTACGCGCACCCGTATTAACTACGACCGCCCGTCATGAATATCAATGCAAAATACGACCGCCACCCCATTTCATTGTCGATCCGGCGAACCACCCACGCACCCGTCCATCTCTCCTATCGATAGGTCGATCTCACGAGAACCCTGCTATTCCGCGTGGCCCCGCGGCCAAATTTGCGGACAATGCTGACGAAATTAGCATGCCGATGTTTTGCATGACAAAATATATGTGAGAGAGAGAATATTGGACATATTTATGTAGGTGATATATAGTCTGAAAATAAATAAAGTAATTTTTATGCCGAACAAATATCGAAGCTAGGTTTTTTCTTGATAAAAATTTTGCGAAAATTTAAAATAAATGTTTTTATACCTCAAATGCAATAAACTTTTTAATTCCAAATAAAATTATTAAATCATTGGGAATTGAGCATGGATTAACAGAAATCATGTATTAATTAAAATAATGTAATTATTAATTAATATTAAATTATTTTTAATAATATTATTTTTAATTAATATTAATAATATAAAAATATAATTAATAATATTATTATAATTAATATTAAATTATTTTTAAATTAATGATCTTTGATAATTATTAATGCGATAATTTTAAGATAATTTTTGACGATAATTTTCAGTATAAAGGCATCTTTGGATACGTAAGATCTATACAAACATTTGTAGAAATTTTTTTGGCGAAAGATAAATATAAAAAAATTTGCAGGATCGAAATTTCGAAAATCTTCCAATTTAATTGTTATCAAATATATGGATCGCTCGCATAAGTCGTTACATTCCTCTCTCTCAATCCCCGTTGTTAGCGCAAGCCATTCGCTGCCTTAAGGGGAGAAGCGGAGGTCTAATCCAATTATCTTCCGGGTCTCTCCCGGGTTTATGCCACGGGATGCATAAGAAAATGATTAGTCTCATCAGCTAAGTACGCACAGCATCGACGTAAAACGCATCATCGACTCCTTCAACTTCCCAACTTTCTCTTCTTGCCCCGTCCACCTTACATCGTTTGTCCCCCTTTTCCCGACGTCTTTGCGTCTCTCTCGCGGGAAATACGAGTGGCGCAACACTTCTCACTCACCCCCCCCCTCCTCCTCCGTTTGCCTGCTCTCCCTTTCGCCGTCTCGTCCCGCGGGATTAGATCCCGCGATGAAGTTACAAAAGAGAGCCAGCTGTGGCTACGCGAGATAGCGATGGCTACGACACACTCACGATTATATTAAATAAACGCGATAATTCGCGGGGTGCATTAACTTAAACTCGACGGTGAATTAACTCGTTTCCGGAATTTTTCGCGCGACAAAATTCAGCACAGTCCGACTTTCTTTAACTTAAGTAAATCGAAGTTGATGGGGATATCAACTCCTCTCTCTCGTTCAACGCGATGTAAAATATAAAACAACTTGAGGATTTATGTGGCATACGTTAAATTATTGACAAAGGCATGAAAATTTTATTCCATTATTTCT
This sequence comes from Cataglyphis hispanica, assembly GCF_021464435.1. Taxonomy (NCBI): domain Eukaryota; kingdom Metazoa; phylum Arthropoda; class Insecta; order Hymenoptera; family Formicidae; genus Cataglyphis; species Cataglyphis hispanica. The sequence goes on from NC_065972.1 coordinate 3,941,322, forward strand.
TCCGAGTGCCTGTGCAAAATCTGAGCACAATTTTCTGACAACAGTTTAAAAATTATTTCAGTTATTGATTCCTATGGAAAATCGCGTATTGCAGCACTTATTTACAAGTTTGATGCTTGAAGGGAAAAATATTGCCAAGGAAATAAAAATTTTCATGTATATTAAAAAAACTTTAATAAATATGTATGATATGTTTTTTTTTCTTTAATTTTGACAATTTTTTGCTGCTATTATAAACAGTGAAAACATCCTTGGTTAATAAAAAATACATTATAATATAAAATAAATTAAAATAGATTAACTTGTCTTAAATAACTGAAAAAATAACTTGTGTCAATTTTTAATAAAAAAGCATTTAATAAAAAATTAATATTATAAAAATTATAAAAATTTTGAAAAAATATTTTACACTGTTTTTTCTTTTTTTTTTATAATTTAAAACGCAATTGAGGCACAGTTTCAAACAAAGAAAGTTAGACACGAAGCGACTGATCCAGGGCGCTCTAAGAACTCTTGTTAAAACGCCGTTATTCTTTCGACAGTTGCTGCCGCTATCAATTAAGCCACTTTTGATACCTTCGCCCCCGGTTGCTCGTTAACACGCGTCGCGACCTTCTCGACAACTCAAATTCGCAAACTTCGCCTTCTAATTATACTTGTATTCTCTTACTCTTACTCAAGAAGAAAGTTGAGAGAGCCACGCGAAGACCTGATGATTTTAACAGATAATAATTAACTTCAGCAGATGCTTTGTATGTCGGTATCTAATTAATAAATTTAAATTATGAGATTTATAATATGTTGCAGGCGAAGATTTCGCTAAAGAATAATCGAATTAATACGGCAGATCAAAGTTATATAATTGATAATTACATATGTTTAAATCTGACAAATGTAAATGTGTAGAGTAAAAAATTATATTACTTAATTATAACGTTGTAAAAAAAAAAAGTTATCACTCTTATCGCAAAATTGATTATTTCGTGATTAAAATAAAATAATTGCCACATTGATTTCAATCAAATATTAATATTAAAAAATATTAATATTTGATTGAAATTCAATCAAATATTAATATTTGATTAAAATATTAATATTTAGTTAAAATATTAATATTTGATTCAAATATTAATTTTTTTTTACAATTTTTCTGTATATAATCTCGTTTAACTCAGATTAAAGTAAAGTTAGTTTTCCAAAATATTTCGCAGGAAAATTCATATTGCAAGAAAAATTTATTGATATTTTTCTATCGATATTCATTTCGATTTTTTCAGAATGCTTCTGAAAATTTCCGACAAACTTCATTCTTTTTGCGAATATAAATTCTCTCCCGCCGTCTTAATTTCGCGCTCGCGAATTTCGTCATCATGTCGCATCCTCGCAAATATTTATTTGCCACGCGAGGCATCCTCTCGCCGGATATTTACATATTTCAATTATCTAGCAGCGCCGGCGCGCGATTTATCAGCGGCTGGAATTTTCTTCGCCGGAAGTTCGACTGCATCCCGCCGCCGCCGCGCCGGGACGGGACGAACTTCCGAACTCCGATCGGTCGTTAGTTTCCAAGCTTTACGCAAGACGCGAAACGATACGTAAACTTGGCGAGTAAATCGATCGTCGGCTGAGAATTCCGAGGAAAGAAAGCTTGTTACTCGCAAATTTGTACTCGCGATAAGTTCGCCCGTAACTCTTTCCTCCGCGAAATCTTTACGATTCTGTACAAGCTTGCCTTTTCTGCTTTCTTTTTTCTTGAAAAAAAAAAAAACCCCGAGATAAATAGAAATAATAATAGAAATAAAATACAAATGAAATAATAATAAAAGTAATAAAAATTAATTTCTTATTTCTATTATTATTTTATATATTTTATAATTTGAAAAGATATTTAATAAACTGGATGACACATGTAATATACGATTTAAATATGGCGAGATAATGTTAACTAAAAAATTGTAGAAATCGATTATTGCAAAATCGTAAATTCCAAGCTTTTTTTTTCTCGAAAATGAATTATTAATCATTACTAAAAAAAAATACGCAAATGCATTTTTCCACTAATCCGTTCGTCTTAAAACGAATAAACCATCCTTCCCGTCAGAAAATTCGCGCTCTGAAATATTCTTCTCTCTAAAATCATTTTTATTCAAGGAAAAAAAGGGGGGAAAAAATAAAATACATCAATCCCCCTCCCGAGGACCGCAAATTGACTGAAACTTTGCGAGAAGTTATTAATGTTGCGGGAAAATTTGCACAGGGAATATCCGGGCTGCCACCTCAGAAACCGGCACATCTGTAGCGAAAACAAGGAGAGACGGGTGGTGGTAGAGAGATGACGAGGGGGGTCCGGCAAAGGTGTTTAACGCACTTAATTAGTTGCCGGGCACCCCAGTTTGGGATTAAGAAGTTTGCGAGATTATTAAAGGATTAACGAGTTTGTAGTCGGAGCCGCCGGCCGCGCTCAATTATACGCGAAATTAACGAGGGCGATGGAGGAAAAGGAGGGCGAGCATGAGGGGCGGGGGCAGAAAGGCGGGCGGGAAGGAGGGAGAGGGAGATTTCGCGGGCGCTAGATTTTATTACGACCACCGGTCGCGAATTAATTTTAATGGCGCGAGCCCGAACAGTTATTGCGACTTGATGTAGAACGAATTACCACGTTACCAGTCAGTCGCGTTAACATTCTCTGTGTTAATCCTTTCGCGAATTCTTCGAAGGATTTTCGCGGATCAAGCTTTAATAATCGAGAACGATAAGAGAGAGAAAATATATATAAAATCCTTTATACGTACTACCTTCATAGTTTCAACATAAGATTTTCTCATGTTGTATTTGTATCACAGATATTTTACATGTTACCTAATATTATTTCTCTCCTTAACTTAATTTTTTAAATTATTTTAAATTATATTTATTTATTTTAAATTATATTGTATTTATAATATTATTAAATATATATACACATACATTTTTGGAAGATTATTTAATTAATTAATTTAATTTAATTAATTAATTAAATTTATTTATTTACTTATTTATTTATTTTAGTTTATTCAATTTAATTAAATTTATTTAATTTGAACAAGAAAGAAACTCTAGTACAGACAGTTAATAATCATTGACATTAATCAGCTGATTTCTATCTAGACGGGCAAAGTAACTAGAAAAATTCGCAACTTGAGTAATTACATATAAATGTGCAATGCTAATAGCATTCAAATGATATTTCATTTAATGATAATGTGATTTAATGAAACTTATTTAATATCGAGAGGTACAAAAGCACAAGGAACGCTGTATAAAACTTTACGAACGAATATCGATGTCGGTGCCCGTATTGAGAAATCTGTCATTAAAAAACTCGATACAACACAAAGATAGAACGCCGTAGATAATGACTTATTCCCCGTCGTCGTCCTTTTTTTCTCCGTCCGTCTCCGAGATAAATCTGAAAAATTGAATAAGTTTGACGGAAACTATCGACTCCGCGCGCGTTGCACGACGTGTAACACGCGGCACGTTTTCGGCGTAAACTTGTAATAGGATTTGCCGTTTAATCCATTCCGGACGGGGACGTGCGGGAGGTGAGGTGGCGGGCGTAATGCCGTGTTACACGCTAATATCCGATTATACGCGAGTTCCGTGACGACGCCATTTGTGAAAGTGAATCGCGAATGTCGCTACTCGTTCAATCAATATTATTAACCATCGGCTGCAAATTTTGCGCCCAAGTTTTTCTTTATACTACGTTGCAATTAACAGCAAAATCTTTGGAAGTCTCGAAATAATACAATTTTTTATGAATCATTTAATTTTAATGAAGGGACAGCTTTATGCGACTCCGATTATTCTGCGTTATTTTAATGAAATATAAAATATGTACATATATATTTATATTAAAAAATAATCAAATTTAAAAATAAATTTATATCTATTAATTTTTTCAATATATTTTTATATTATTTTCAATATATATTTATATATTGTTATTAATTACAGCAAGAAACCATAATTTTCTTATAAATTCTTTAATTTTAACGAACAGACAGCTTTATACAACTTCAATTTTTTACGTTATTTTAATGAAATATAAAATACAAACATATATATTTATATTTAAAAAAAATCAAATTTAAAAATAAATTTCAATATAATAAAATTAAATATAAATATAAATATTCTCTATTAATTTATATATATATATATATATATATATATATATATATATATTGTTATTTACACGTTGTCATTAATTACAGCAAAGAATTATACATAAAAAAGGGCGCAAAATTTTTTGCGGGGAGGAGTAAGGAGGACACTATCGAGTGCATTTTGAAACTTTGAAAGTGACGCGGCTATTTTGCAGAGGCGAGGATCGTGTCGTCTTGCATCGAGAACGGTCACGTCTCTCGTCAGGAGCGGTCGTCGTTTATATCGATAGCCTTCCGCAAACAACAGCAGCACGCGTCCCCGTAGCCACCGGTGTGAAGTTAGCACCGCATTTTCAAACGCGTCCCCGTAGCCGCCATAAATTTCTCGCACGTTACAACAGACACGCTCGCGTGCGGAACGGGACGAGCAGGAAAGTGCAAACAGGAATTGACGTAACCCGAGTTCGATCCGTTCCCGTTAAATTACACCTTCTCCCAGGCTGGTTACACGAGTACCTACATATGTAGCTGCCTGCATTCAGGGCCGACGTAAGGTTGCAGTTTCTTTGCCAACGAATGTGTACGTATTCTTGTTTTTGAACACAACGAATCGAGTATGGAGAGTGCAATAGATTTTTTTGAATCCCGGTCTTTTTTTAAGTAAAAGATGCGATAACGTATTATTATCGAAATTATTAGGGATGATAAAATTAATAAATATATAATATTTAATATTTATTATACAATATTTAATATTTAATATTTATTTATTAATATATAATATTTAGTGGAATTGAATAAAAATATTTTAGAGATATATACATGAATTATATAATAAATTCATTTTATATCTAAAACTAAACTAATTACGTATCATAAAAAAGTTTGCAAGTATTACAAAAAAATATAATTTAATTATATTTAATTTTTTTATATATACATAATTATATTTAATTAAATATAATTATGTATATAAAAAAATTAAATATCTAAATATATAATAATATATAATAATATATAATAACTTTCTTAAACACAGATACATTTCGTAAAGTTTTTTTTACTCGTTTGCTGATAAAATCGCGCAATTGCCGTAGGGTTTCCCGAGATCCCAAGTCCTATCCTGCCCGCAGGAGGATCGCCCTATACGTAATGTTGTTCGGTCGCGCGCAGATGCATCTAAATATGTACATATCTCAAATACCGTAAGATTGATCAGGATTGACGTAGCCGGTTAGAGAGCCGCTAAGCTTTGAACACCGCGACTAGGAGAAGAAACTCTCGGGATACGACGCCTCGATATAATCGCGTCGCTATCTTCGGTCGAAGAAAAATCTCCGAAGAGAGATCCGTTTGCAGTTGCCTTCCTTTATTGCAGAAATAAAAAGGGGGGCTAAAGAGGAGAGGGCTGATATAAACGGCGCCTCTTATCGACGCTCTTATCAATGGTTGGCCGCGGTCAAAACTCTGCGCAACGAGATCCTTCGCAGCATCCTTCACGAGAGATCTCCCACGTTTCTCTCTGTGGCGAGAGACAGGAGGAGATCCACACGCGAAAGAGCGTCAGGAGAAAGGAGCGGGCGCGGGAGGTGGAGGGGAAAGGGGAGGGAGTGGTTCGGCGAGTTGGAACAAAGGAAGCTCGTAACTTGCCCCGTGCCTTTCTCGTGGTTTGATTATCTCGCTCGGGAGAGAGGAGAATGCCCGACGACGATTCGTCCAGCCTTAAGAGATCATTCGTCGACGCGATATTCGATTTTGCACGACTCGACGGTCACGAGAGAAACTCAATCTAACACCGGATATATTTAATCGATTGGAAAAGGAGAGAAATGTATTATTTATATATTATAAAATATATATTTTGTTACTATTAAATACTCCTCTTCCATTCATCTAATTATTTAATTTGATTATCGATTGATTAAAACTTTAATCAAACATCATAATCTTTTGTAATTTATAATTCCTTCATTATTTATCATAATTTACTAAAATTATATTAATAGTAATTTATTATAATTATATTTATTATAGTTGTTTTTTTGTACTGATATTTAAAATTTTACCAAATATATACATTGTTCAAAATTTAATTTATATTAATCGCTAATATATTCTCTCTCTCTTTTAAATTCTCTTATATATTTTTGCATTTTTTTTTTTTTTCATTTTTATATATATGTATATTTTTTTTAATATTTTTTTACTCATCTAATTATATAATTTGATTATTAATTGATTAAAACTTTAATAAAATGTAATCTGTGTATTTGTAATTTATAATTTCTACATAATTTGTAATTATTTTTTTTCTTAAAATTTAATTAAGGAAAAAAATTAATTTAATTTAAATTAATTACTAATATTCGCTTTTGAATTCCATTCTATATTTTCGTCGATCTATTATGTATCGATATGTTATCGCAATCCTGAAATCTATCGATTCGTGGATCGTTTTCGCATTAACGCCGGGTCACCGCGCGGTAATCACCGCCCACCCTCGCCGAAATTTACGGTCGCGTTTCTGCATTATGCGCGCACTATTATGCAACGCTTATACCGGGCGGGCGCAAAACGCGGTAACCGTGTTTACCCGTTTACGCGTCGCGGTTTACGACGGCGCGTTCTAATTACCGCTCGAGTCACGGCTGCACGACTAATACTTTCGCAAATTCGATTACCTCGAAAAGGCATCGCGCAATCTAATTAGCACGAGCTACAAGCGCGAATACCGTTCGCGATGCATTACGGTATATTACCCGCGTCATTTTTGGATGCAGTTTGCGAACGGGACGCGACGCACGCTAAGCGAGATTCGCGACGAACTCTGCGAGGCAATAATGAATTCATCGAGTAGACAAAGCCGCCATTTCGGGACGTAACGCGCTAAAAAGATAATTTAATAATATTTTAGATGTCGTGTAACTAATAAATATATCGATGGGATTTTATTATGAATTAATATTTAAAATGTCTACTATTCAAATATTTCAAATAACATTTAATATTCAATATCAAATACAGAAAGTATATTAAATATTCATATCTGATTAAATATTGAGTATATAATTGATTATATAAGAGAGTATTGAGCGTAACTAAAAGATATAATTTTTACTATCTATTATAATTTAACGAATCGGGGGAAAAAAAAATTTCAAAAATTATGAAACTTTTGAGAATTGAAATAAAGATTCCAAGATTAAAGAATGAGCGCTATTAAAGAAGAACAATCATTCTACGCGAATCTTTTTTTCTAGACGGAGCTTCGATTACTCGGAACACCCGGTACAATCGCACACGGAAACCGAAAAGGTGAACACCTGCCTATAAAAAGAGTCACCGGATGCCGATGGTGGAATACGTCGCTTCCGGTGGGCGGCGGCCGATATCTATCTGTTCGCGTGTTACACGTGTTACTTGCATGTGTGCATCTTCGCGTTTCCCGATCCCCTCCCCACTCACTCTCTCTCTCTCTCTAGCGGTTCCCCGATTAAATCGAGAAACACGTGTCTAGTGGAAATTACTACGAGAACCGATATTGCAAGATTATAGTACACATATGACAGATATGCGTGATAGAAATATATAATAAATTATAAAATATATAATTATATATTATATATATTATATATATTATATATATTATATATAAATTGTATATTATAATTTTAATGATATTTATAATATGATTATATATTATAATTATATATTTTGATTATAATTAATTCTCTGTGTCTTATATATACATTTATTCGAACATCAATATTCAATCATATATCGCCTACATTTGATACTAAATATTGAATATCATTTAAATTATTATATCATCATAATTATCATATCATTTAAATTATTTGAAACATTGAATTCTTAAATACTGATTCATAATAAAATCTCATTGCTATAATCATTAGTTACATGAGAAAGAGAGAGAGAGAGAGAGAGAGAGAGAGAGAGAGAGAGAGAGACGTCAAATATTATTTCTGATTATTTTACTGATATTATAATATTAATTTAAATATAATTTTCGAATTTTTACTCATCTAAAAATTCATTTAAAATCGTTAAGATATAAATTACACATACACATAATATATAAATAGTATTGGATGAAAATTTTACCATCTCCTTTATAAATTCTTTCATTTCAAGTTTTTTAGCTATTTTAACTATTTCAATTATTTTACTTATAGATTATATTGTCTTCGTTTTCAAAAACTTAAACATTTATCCATATTTTTCTTTATAAAAATGTACATAATTTTCAAAAATAATAATTCATAATTTTAAAAAAAAAGTTTATCATAATCAAAAATCAAGATAGGTGTCTGAAATTAATACGCTTTATACTGAGAAAGATATAGAGGGAGTATATATTTGAAATAAAATTAATCGATCGGAAATGTTGCATTATTTAAAGACCAGGATGTTCCATGTCCACTTCTGATATTTTCGTTAATCGAGAAACGAAATGAAATTTCGGCGAAAACAAAAATATCAAGTATTCACCTCTCTATGAAACTTGTGCGGAAAATTTAATTCCCTTTGTAACGATATTTATGAATTTCTCTATATATAAGCCCCCTACGCATCTCCTCGTTTCTGCGCGCACATCGCTTCGTTACACATTATTAATTATGCGGTCGCGTTTTATCGGTAATTCAAACATTTCCCAGCGGCTCTTATTTTAATTCCGCGCGACGTCAAAAGTAAAATGTCGGGCAGAAGCGGCTAATTAATTGGCTCGCGGTTACACGGGGATTCGAATTTGTAAAACTCTGAACGTTATTAAAAGTCTGAGGCAAGTTTCATATCCGCTACTCTCGCGAGCCGGCGACTCTCGATATTCCGATATATTGTACATACATATATGTGTGTGTATGTACATATTTATCGGGACAGAAAATATTCCTCACGTGTCCAATATTCACTTTATCCATACTATCGTTCCTTGTTTTAATTTCCCTTCCATATGTGTAACTAATAATTTAATTAAATTTTATCGACTCTCCGATTTTCCATATTTATAATTATATTGCTAAATTTTCATTTTTCCTTTCCATGTACGAAAAGTGTTTAATCGTAAATTTTCAAAAATGATTTAATTTACTCCAAGAATTAAATAAATCACAATCACAAATTGTAACAAAATAATATAAATAAATAAAAATAATCTTATAAACATTAAGAAAAATATATATAATTAATATAATTAATATATATTATATATATATATATATATATATATATATATATATAATTAATATATATAATTAATATATATTAATAAATATTAATATTATTTTGTAAACGTGAAAAGTAGAAATCTATAATTAATATATATATTATTATAATTTTTAAAGATTTTCATCTTTCATTTTGTTAATAGCTTCTAATTTTGTTAATAACGTAGCGCATTAAAGCTCACAAGAAGTAGATACATTTTTTTGCGACGGTAAAGTCACCGCGAGAACATAAATCCTATTAGCGACGCGCGCCACTTCGGGAGACCGTGTAGAAAAGACAGCGTGATACAATGTCGGCAGACATTAAAACTATAATCCTCGTTGGGATGGAATATAAAAACTCACCGTATGCGCATGCGTTTCCTTAAAAGTACGCCGCGCAGAAACTTTGCCGCAGTATGCAACACACACTCACCTGCAACATAATGAAAGAGGGATTCTTTAATCCTGACGAAGAGCATCGTCTTCCACTTACAATTAGTAAAAGGAAAATGGAGAAATATAACAAGCAGGAAATTATATGAAAATTATTATAAACTGAAAGAAATACAAGTTATAAAAAAAGTACATTGATAATGTAAATTTAAATTCTGCACTGAAAAAAAAATTTGCTAAATCTAAAAAATTTCTTTCCGTTTAAAAAAATTATTTATTTAAATATGCAAAGAAATTAGTTATTTCATATTTAAATTAGTAAAATATCAAATAAAAGCATACTTTGCTATTTTTTTATTGAGAAATAAGAAAAAAAGAATATACTAAATTATTTCCTTCAAAAAATTTTTTAATTTTTGATTTGCTTGTTTTAAAAACACAGCTTTTCTTTATTTTAATAATTATATTTTTTTTTTATCTACAAATATTTCTTTATATTGAAATTTTTAATAATGCATTTTAAACATTATAACACTTTTATCGAAGACTTTATTTAATATAACAAAACATTTTTGGAAAATATATTTGAAAATATTTATCTAAGTAAAAAAAATCAAAAAAGATTTTATTTTTTAGTGTGGAAAATTTGTCGAAGAAAATGCATTTTCCGGCAACATATGGATTATTCTGGTATACCATCTGAAATATCAAAGAAAACAACAGAATCTTACGTCCAAGCTCTACTTTTCTTACATTTTTTACACTTCAAATAAAATAGAAATAACCTCGCGCTTTCGAGATAGAAAGAGCAGTTAAAAAAGAAAAAAAAAAAAAACAGAATTACTACAAGAAGCTACAGTTGAAGGACGACTCCGGCAGCACTCATCCTGAGGACGGTGCCATCGGATCCTGGAATTGCAGCGTCGCCACTTTCGAGACCTCGTTTTACGTTGCTTGATGCTACTTTTATTCCATCTCCTCCCCAGAAAGGAGGTTAAAGGACTCGGGGTGATTAAGTTCTCTCGCGTAGGACGTGCCAGGGAACTTGCGAAAAAAAGAAGAGGAGGACTAAACTCTTTCGGGTTAATTGCCGCGTTACTCGATCCTTGTATTTTACTCGTTATCAATTCGCAGCAATATCAGAAAAGCGAATCTATTCATTCGAAAGAGAAAAACAAATTAAGCTTCTTTCGAAATTAAAATATATTGATATTTTTCTCCTTTCCATAAATCAAATTACAAATCGAAAAAAAGTATCTGTATTATTTTATATTGTATTTATATCTTTTTACTATTTATAATATAATATATTTTTTTTTCATTATTTAAAAAAATTTAATTGAAAATGATTTTTCAATAAAATAAAATTTTAATTAAAAATAATTTTTCAATAATATATCTCTACTATTTTGTAAAACAAAATCCAAAACAAAATATAAATTAATTACACAAGTCGATAAGTAAAAATAATAGAAAAAAAATTAAAAAATTAAATATAAAATTGAATTAAAAAGTTAAGTAATTTAATTTTAATAATTTTAATTTTAAAAATAAGCCATATAATAGTCAATTTGTTTAACTTGTTCGGATTCCTGTTACCCATCTGCCGTGCAGCTGCATCTAAATATCTGATTATCCTTTCAATAGATCGAGCAATAGATTCGCGGATAAGAAACAACTTGTATTCAAATTTCCTTCACTGAAATTCTAAAATTTTTTAATCTCTCTTTAACGGCTCACGCATCATTTTCCTTTCTCTCTTTTTCTTGTTCCTTTCTTCCTTTTTTTTTTGCGCACTCTTTGCTTATCCGCGAAGCATGCAGCTGCATCTGCGCGAGTATACTTTTAGCGAATAGCCGGTGTGCGAGGCGGACTTTTTAACAAACCGTAACAGCAATTTAGATAATAGTTCGCCCTCGTATCTTAATGGCTGCTCCTCGTCGGGCCGCGTCAGAGGATCGCATTTTATAAGGCATCCTCCGTGAAATGAGAATTTCTCATATCTATCTGGCGAACGGGCGAGCGAGCGAGCGAGCGAGCGAGCGAACCGAGGCTGCTTTTAAATTAGAAATAAATTATTATCTCCCGTCCCCCGCGGGTGGTGACCCCGGGCAACCTCGGCGTTTCCGTCCTACGAAACGATTCCGAATTTGCGGCGCGTAATACGTAATTATAGGACATTCAATGTTCATCGGATACGCAATATGCAAGCGCCTCTCTACGAGCCGAGACGCAGAAGTAATTCAATTTCTCATTTAGTCGTCCCGCAATAGATAGAGGTTCGAGATAGGAGTACAAAAAATTTGAACCTTTTCTTTCAGAGAGAATTAGTATCTTTGAATTTGTATTATTATTATTATTATTATTATTTTATTTCAGTTATCAAAATTTCGTTAACTGTCATTTAAAATTTTACAAGAGAAATATAAAAGAATTTTAATAAAAATTTATACAATCTCTGCGATATATCCTATAATATTTTTTCATCATTTCTTTGAAAAGGGTCAACGTAATTAAAAAAATTTTCCAATAATACGGATATAAATTGTTCGATAATTTAATTTTTGGAATTGGAATGAAGAAATTTATATATATATTTTTTTTTTATTTAACTTTTTGACTATTTCAATATCAATCTATGAAATTTCACGCATTTCCGATATCGATTATCTATAGAAAATAATTCCAGGACATTGTGTTGTACGTGTGTGTGTGTGTGTGCCGATAGCCAATCGTATTCTCAACATTTGCATCCTCGGTATAGGAGGTATCGATGCCGTCTCGCGAGCAAATATACCTGCGCGAGAAGGAAGTAAAGTGGTTGTTTCTTTTCCAAGAGCTAGCGTGCAGCCCAGCAAGATCGGGGATAGAAAGACGAACACGAAGACGAAATAGGGAGGAAATAAGCACCTACGGGCTCCGCAGACTCGAATTATCTTACGGGATTTCTCGAGGAGATGAGACGACGTGGCTAGGAGGGAAGAAACAGCGATAGCTGTTTAGGACACGAGAAAGAGAGAGAGAGAGGGGGGGGGGAAGAAGAGAGAGGATCGTCCTGCATCTTCACCCTTGCCTCCAGCCTGCATTTTCTCGTCTGCTATCTCTCCTTATTTTTCGTATTGGCCAATTTCGATGACTTTCCGTGGCAATTGAGCACGGTCGTTATATCACAAAGTGGACGCGCACACAAAGATTCTCGAGTTGGTTCGTGTCTTTGATCGATCTGAAGATCGAGCGACCAAGGATATTCCTGGCTACATAATTATCGAAATAAGAATTTATGCTTAAGAACCCATCATTTCCTTTTTTTAATTTATTTATAATTTACAGTTATTATTTATATACATAAAAAGAGCTATTTAAATAAGTTTAAACTTAATATAAAAATTTTAATTTTATTTAATTTATTAATTAAATAAATTTTATTTAATTTATAATTTGAATTCACTTTTCAATATTTTTTCAATATAATACTTAAATTATTATTATAATTATTTATAATTATCATCAATATTTATAATTATAATTATTCTAATTATTATAAACATTTTTGTCTTTTTTCAAATGTTCTGATTCAATTATGTATATGTGGGGAAGGATTTAAAATATTAATATCTAAAAATTTTGATTTGTTTAAGAAAAATTTATATATTATTATCATGGTATTTTACAATTTTCGTTTCTCTAAACAAATTATATTTTTTCGTAAAAGATTTCTTTTAATAGAAACATTTAATAATAGGGGCATATTATATCAAGAAGCAGATATTTTCTTAAACCAAAATTTTCTATTCAAATGCTAATTTCGAAGACGATCGGTCAAAGACGTCGAATAAATAATGCATATGTTTAAGGAGATTTAGAAGAATGATTTCATTCGAAAGGATCCCCCTCGACCTCACTCGCCTTCGGATGCGACCTTCAACGAGAACATCGGAGCGTGCAGCACGAGTGCAGCATCCGTCGCTGGACCCTGTGTGTCGTCACTGTTAACCTCTGGCCAACAACCGACGACGGGAATATCGTCGGTTACATGCAAACAACCTCTCCAAGCTAACAATAAGCATGACGTTAAGAGATTTTGCGAAACAAAGGATACTCACAAAGATCGCAAGTACAGTGCCGTTAAGCCAGATTATTTCGCGGTAATTTCGCGTCACTACGAGAGAAAAACTCGAACCAATAAGTGTCTAAAACGATAATTCGTGCTATTAATTTCGGAATGTAATACAGAGTTGAGTGTATGATTATGTAACAATAATTATAATTTGGAATATCTGTAAGAATAATAATTAAAATTTTCTTATTTTAATTTTGAACTTTATTTAATTTTTATTACCTGCTATTTTAATATATCTATTAATTATTATGTTTTACGTCAATTTTAATTTTTGTAAGAATAATAATTAAAATTTTCTTATTTTAATTTTGAACTTTATTTAATTTTTATTACCTGCTATTTTAATATATTTATTAATTATTATGTTTTACGTCAATTTTAATTTTAATGTGTAATTTCGATTTCAAGCATTTGTTATTCATCAATTGTTCCTTCCCGAAGACTCAATAGTTTTTTTTTTTTTTTTTTTTACAACAAAGCCAAATCTGTTGAAACTCCACAGTTTCGAGTCTTTTCATCTCGAGTCCAAGAAATTCCGAAAGATAATTCTGGTTTGGGAAGCTAAGGTACTTATTTCCCCTCATCGTCTCGCTGCCTCTCCTTCTCACCGCGAATGAATCTCTCTTCGCCGAAGTGTATATAGGGTGCGCGAATTTAAAGATCTTTGAAACTGAATTGTAAAATATAATAATCCTAAAACACAATCTTAAAATCTACACTTGCAATTTAAAAATTCAAATTTTCTAGACTCAAGATTATTTAAAAGAAAAAAATGCCAAAAAGAATCTAATCCAATAATAGATATGGTATTAAAATATCACATTCGAAAAAAAAAAAAAAATATAACTGCAATATAAAAGTATTACGTGTTGCAGAAAATATGACAATTTAATATTCAAAATATAAATATGACGAGTAAAAAAATTTCTGAATGAATAAAAAAAAAGTAAAACGCAATAAGCCAAGAACGAGCAAATCTTTGGAGATTCCCCATTTTATCAGGTCACCCCGTATGTTCGTAGGTTCGCTGTGAGAACGAAGCAGTGGCGAGACGCGGCGATGCATTGAAAAATTATGAACGCGGCTCTCTCGTAGCTTAGTTTATTGTTCTACGAAGTGTATCCCATTTTTTTTTTCCCTTTTTTTTGTGGTCCGCGCTGTGTTAAAAGAGCCGTACAAAGGAAACGTCGCGCTTGCGTTAACACCGCCGGATAAGAATCGCCGTAGAAAGGATTGTCCGATCCCCGCCCTCTGTACACGTTCAACATTTCACTGAATTTCACGGAAAATGAATACAAAGGAATGAAAGTAAGGAGTTTGTTTCTCGCGAAAAATTCATCAAAATTTATTTCAATTATTTTAATAAAAAATAATTTGAAATTTCCAAACGTAACATTCATCATTACCTCATTGTAGCAAAATAAGTATTCATTATAATGTCATTTAATTAATATTTAATAAATTATAATCAATATATATTTAATATATTATCAATACATCTAATATATTATAATCAATATCATTTATATATTGTTATCAATATTTATATATTAATAATTGTGTATCAATATTGATATGTATATTAATCAATATCATTTATACATATATTATTTTTGCTGTTACATTTTTCTAAGATAACTCGATATTTATTGTTGCGTATAATGTAATTAATTATTTATAATCACCAATTATTCATTGTTTATATCAACAAATATTATATAATTTGTAAAAGTACATCTATTTTTGTATCGGCCAGATCAAATACTCGTTGCTTCGCAAGTAAGCGAAACCACAATCTCGAAAGAAAGGGTGATTAAAGAGAAGAGAAGGAGCAAAAGAAAAGAGAGGGAGGAGGGGAGGGGAGCCTCGGAGGGGCCCGAAGGGTCCGCTTCGATTTCTTTTGCCGGACCTCTCGTGACTGCTAGGATCGTGAGAACGAGTCAAGTTTCGTCGAATCTTCTCTGTTTGGACCATCTCTCTCGTTCAACTTCCTCTCTTCTCATGTTACTTATAGATTATCTAATTCACTTTTGTAGAAAACTCTTGGGGATCTCTCGATGCAAGAGATACTTTTTATCGTCAAACTTTGAAACTTGAGCATTTTCATCGAGAATCTTTGAATCCGTGTTCGCGATTATTTACAATTCCGGCATCTTCACTTGAGAATTTTTCTGATATTCCGCGATGTTTAAATTTCAACAATTCACTGGGAGAATCTTAAGACGGTTAAATTTAATGTACTTGATTTTTTTCGGATCTTAAGATTCTCTTGCCTTTTCAAGTTTCGAGATCTCAAGACTTTGAAAACTACTTGTACGTATCAAGGATTTTAATCCTTTCGCATTTTAATTCTTTAAATTGAATGGCGCCGATCTCGAGGAAGATTAGGAGAAGGAGAAAACCTTCGTGAACCGAGATCATTGTCCCCCGATGATTCTCATGCGATAGGAGGCTCGGAATGGCATGCGTAGGGGAGGATTATACGAGATTATGCACCTGTCACGTGCTTACCCACACGCCGCACGCGGAATCGTAAATTTGCGCGCGGAGACATTGTCTCTCCATCACTGCAAAATATTGTCTAGAACTTCAGACACATTATTATTAAAACAACTGAGAAAAATGTAAAAATAACATAATATGTACATATATTTCTTTTACACAATAGATATATTCCGTAATATTAGTGACAGGACTTATCTGTCAAAATTTATAATAGAAAAAAAAAGACATTAATTTTATTCTAATTTTATTCTACAATAGAAGCTAGAATAATTACAGAACGTCGATAACATTTTTCCAAGTTAACTGTATTTTTAAAAATAATAAGCTGATTTTACACAAAATTTATTTCAAATTACTATGAAATTTGCATTCATTCTTATTTCAAAATATTAATGTACTATTAGTGTTATAATTTAACACATCCACGTTGAATTAGCATCAAAAATTTGGATCATGATACTTGTTAAATTTTTCAACAGTGTCAAGTTGCAGTCAATTTTTTTACGGTGTCCGCGCTCTTCAACAGACGAAATCGTCGAAGCGCGTGCTGATACCTAAACGCCGCTTCTTCGATTACCAACGAAGATGGAGAGAGAGGAGTCAAGGCACGTACGTGACACCGTCACACGAATATCTACGAGCCGGCGTCGAAGCAGCCGTATAAGCGTAATGGGAAACCTTGACAACGGATTCCCGCCCCAAAACGAATTTCGCCAGCAAAACTTTCGTAAACATCGCGTTGTTTAGGCGATGTTAATCGCGACGGAATACCGGAGGATTAAATGCATCGCGAGTGCACAATTTTGCATAGTAATATTTTACAGAGCGATCAGCAATTATTCAAATTAACACAATTTCCCTTTGACGATTTTATAGCGTAATATATAGAAATGTATCATAATTAAATGCCAAATATAATTTACATTTTATGATGTTAATTATATCGTTTCTATATCATATATACATACATATACATTGCCCCGCTGTATTAAAATAATAATAAAATATCTAAATTAAATATCTAAATATGCATAAAAAAAATATTAATAAAATACCTAAATTAAATATTTAAATATTAATAAAAAATATAATATTAATAAAATATCTAAATTAAGTATCTGAATATTAATAAAAAATTATTAATAAAAAAAAATTAATGAAATGTCTAAATTCTCTATCATGAATTCCCCCCCACGATTTATGCCGGGTTTAATTCCGCGGATCAAAAAGCTCTCGGGAGCGAGAGAAGTAACTTCGCGAACGGTCTATCAATCTGGACGAGCGATATTTACGCAACGCCGCTGAGGAGCTTTTATTAGAGGCGCCCACACAACACACACGCGAGTGTCACGAAGCGCGATTTTCGCGCGTGCCACGCGTCACGTGCGGAGTCACCTCCCGCCCTCCGCCCCCTCCCCGATTTACGAAGCACATACAATAATGCGAAGATGATAACGCGATATCGAATATAACGCTGATATTGGATAACGTCGAGAAAGAAATCAGACGAGCGACTGGTCGAGGAAAAGTTTCACGCGATAAGCATGAATGAAAGTCGCCGCCATGTAATCAAACTTTAGACGTTACGGATAATGCGATGGTGGCGTGACGTACGTCGGAAAAATGAAATCGCGATGCCTCTCAGGCCTGAGAAATTCAAGAGAGATCTTTTTATATAATATTGAACAGTTGGGAAATTTATGTTACAAATTTAACATGTATGTATATCGCGTGTCCCAAACAGTTTAATACGAATTTTTATGGTAATTTAACGTAATATGGATATGTTATTAAATAGCGATACTAATATTATGTTAATATTTCAACACGAGAAATGCAAATTTCATAGCAATTTGAAATAAATTTTAGATCTATTTTTAATTAAATTTTCAATCAAATTTTCAATCATCTTTCAATCAAATTTTCAATCATTTTTCTATCAAACTTTAAATCATTTTTCAATCAAATTTTAAATCATTAATTTTAAATCAAATTTTTAATTTCAAAATCAATATTTTTAATGATAAAATTGACTTGGAAGAATGTTATTGACGATCTTTAGTCAGTTTCACTTCTATTATAAAATAAAATTAACATTTTTTCCCGTATATTTTAACAAACAATCCTGCCACTAATAATAAAGCATTGTTAAAAAATTAAAATTGAAACCATATGCACACTGTATTATTTTTCCTTTTTTACAGCTGTCTTAATAATTTCACATTTGAGTTCAATTAACGCAAGATCGATACGTTAAATTGAACATGAATGTGTTAAATATTTAACACAAAAATTTTAACCGGCATATATTTGAACAGGAAAACTTAAATTTTCCAACTCATTGCATTCATCTCTTTTTTTTGCCATAAATTCCTGGGGTGATTTCGAACCTTACGTAAAACAACATGTACGTTAGATGTAATGACAT
The DNA here is from genome assembly GCF_021464435.1 of Cataglyphis hispanica. Classification (NCBI taxonomy): domain Eukaryota; kingdom Metazoa; phylum Arthropoda; class Insecta; order Hymenoptera; family Formicidae; genus Cataglyphis; species Cataglyphis hispanica. The sequence goes on from NC_065972.1 coordinate 3,960,150, forward strand.
GGCGATTATATACTCGCATCGGTGCGCAATATAACATTGCGAAAAAAAAAAAATGCCGCGTTCCGAAAAGCGATTACAGACTTCCGTTTTGATATTGATGTCGATCCTGTGTACACACGCACGCGTATAATAATTCCTCGAAATCATTTGTAATAAATACGAAGCTTGCGTAAGCAACCTTCGCGATGGACGCGCAATTTTTTTCTTCGTGACTTCATTACGCAGGAATTTCAGGCCGCTCTCGAAAAGAGAGAGAGAGAGAGAGAGAGAGAGAGAGAACGATGCGAGAGTCTGGATTCTCAGTCACCTATACATATAATGTGACTAGACATTTTTTATCGACTATCTCGGACTAGACTAGAGTATGATAAGTTCTTACAAGATGTGTGTTCCGTTTATTTTGTCTCGCGACAAAATAACTCGTCTTCGTTTTTTCGCGAACGAGATGAAGTGCAAAAAAAGAAAAAAAAAAGAAAAACTGACTGAAACTTCAGACAAAGTGTCTGCAGCTGCTTTTCTGCAGACACACTGTCTGAATTTTCAGACACACTCTTCTGAACTTGTAGGAAAACAACTCTGACGATTAAGACAGATTTTGTCAGAAATTTCAGACAAAAATGTGCCTGAATATTTTTAGAAAATTTTTTACGGTGTGTTTTACGTGTAAATATACATTAGGTGAGTCTACCCGAATCGGTCATCTCTCTCTCTCTCTCTCTCTTATGGTCATGGGGGAAAAAAAAATTGCGCGATTTAATGATGCGTGACTTCCTGCGACATTATTTCCTCTGCAGGTGCGACGATGCACCTGTAGATTGCACAACTGCACATTTCTTTTTCTTTTCTTTAAAATGTACTCCTTTATGTAAATCGCCCTCGTTTGTATAAATCGAGTCTCTCCTCATTTCTTTTATAGAAATATTAAAGCAAGGCAAACATTTTAAAAATATATTTATCCTTTAATTAAAATCCTTTACATTATATATAGTTATAATATTTAACGAGTCACCTCTTAAGCTCAAATGTTTTTCTTCGATAATTAACGTAAAAGTCTTTCAATTATAATTTTTTATAATTTATGAAAAAACAAATACATATTTATTATGTATAAATTTATTATAAATATTTATTTAATTTTTTATAATTTATAAAAAAAAACAAATATATAATAAATATATATATTTGTTTTTTATAAATTATAAAAAAATGTTTTCCAATTATATTTATCTGAAAAATAACAAAAATAAATTGAAAAATTATATTTCTAATTAAGCATTCCAATTTTAAATATATTTCTGTATATGTATATATATCTACAAAGATTAATAAAGTATTAATCTTTTTTTTACAGAACTTTTCAAATTCAGGTTCATTTATATGAACTATGAATAATCTCTCGAATGAGAAAACATGCAAAGCATGTTTTCTCAAAAGCGGATGAAAAAAGATTTTTCTGCTCCTAGATTCCTCGCAAATCTTGCAATAAATAACGGAGCGTTCGGATGTGCGACTCTCGCAGTCCGATCGCGATTCGGAAATCTCTTCCGAGTCCTTGGATGTCCGGGTCCATTCACCTCAGCCGTGTCACGCGAGATTAAAGCGAGACCACCGCCGATTCCCCCGTTCGGCTCGTCTCGGTTCGCGGCTCGAGAGAAACGGAGTCGGCGGAGAACCGAGTTCCAGCCGGCACGGATCGTTTTAAAACCGCGGGAGGATCGTTTCGCCTTTATTGTTGCGCTCTCGGTCGCACTTTTATCTCGTTGGACAGAACGTTCACCGCCTGCGCTCGAGAATCTCGACTTGCCCGACAATGTCGAACGCGCGGGCTCCTCGCGGCGACCCTCCCCCCTCCCCCCCCGCGCGCCCCTTTTTTTTCGACCGCAACCGCGCTCGAACAATGGCGGAAGCAGCTAAAGTGCTCGAGGATGAGCGGACAAGTTTGTAAAAGTAATACCACTCGTACAGCGCTATTAAGAAATATTTAAAAATACTTTTTCCTTCGGTATAAGTAATAAATTATATAATATATATATTTAGTAAGAAATAAATAATTCTTTCCAAAGATATATACATATATCTCTTTTATGAGCTGATTTAAAAAAGGTACGAAGAATACGCATTGAAATTGTTTCTTTACATTAATGTTTCAAATAATTTTGGAAAATGATGAATTTTGTAAACTATGTAAATTATATTCAATTAGTTTTGCGTAAAAAAAGATTTTCATTTGTGCACATAAATCGAAGCTTGAAAGAAATTTTTTTTTTATCAATTTTATTTTTTTCGTTATTTCAGTTAATGTCAAAGTGAATAAATCACGTGAAAGTTACAGTGTGAATAATAAACATTAGACTAATTTTTTAATAATAAAATATATATATATATATATTTTTTTTTAATAATAAAACATAATATATATAAGGAAAAAAAAATTGATAATTCTTTCGACAGATGTTTCTTTTATGGCTCGATTTAAAAAATTGGAAGAATAGAAAAATAGAAGAAAAACGCATTAAAATTGTTTTTCTGTTCAGTTAGCGTGTCGAATAATTTCAGAAAATAATAACATTCTATAAACTATATGCGTAAACATTTATTCAATAATTTTGCGTAAAAAAGATTTCATTGTGCATATAAATCGAAGCTTGAAACAAATTTTTTTTATCAAATTTTCTCTTTTCGCTATTTCAGTTAATGCCAAAGTGAGTAAATCACGTGAAACTTACTGAATAATACACATTAGACTAAGTTTCGAATAAAGAATGCATATTTGTATCATTAAACATTTACATCACTGCATTATTCAAATCACAAATCCCGTCATCTCGCCTTCTTAATAATAAAAACGTCACGAATACGCGAAACAGCATTGCGCAAATAAAGTATCGCACGTATATACATATATATGTATATATATATATATATATATATATATATGTGTGTGTATATATATGTATATTTCATCGTGCTCTCCGACGGAGCGGTATCCTAACTTCCGTTATTTATTTCTGCGAATCTGCGGAATGATTAATCGCGCGCGCGGCAACAAACGTACCGATGTAACGAACTAACTCGCTCTCGCCGGCGATTTACAACTCTCGATATTACCATTCCGGACGAGTTTCTCTCGCAGCGAGAGTCGTTATTGCGTTTTTACCCCCTTTCCTTCCGTACCCGGGGCACTTTCTCACTCTCCGCCATTCTCTATTCTCTTCTACTCCGTTCCCCTCCTTCCCCCTCTCTCTCTCTCTCTCTCTCTCACTTCTCGCACACCTCCCGCTGCACCAAACTTCGCCGCCGAACTTCAATAAGTATGGCGCATAAACACGAACATCTGTACTTCTTCGGGGCCCCCGAGTTGCGGCTGAAAATTCACGAACGAGCCCCGCCGCGCGCACATTCCTAAAGTAGGCAGGGCACATACTTTCTTGTGTATCGCGCGAAACTACAATATACATAAATGAAACTTTGAAGGAATTTATTTATTTTTTTCTTTTTTTTATCGTGCGCTGTATATGTATTTCTCTACAATTTACTCGTTTTATTTAAGCTCCTCAACGGTTCACATGCCCACCATATTTCGTTAGTTCCTTATCTTAATTTTTACACAGCAAATTAAGTTCACGCAATGATATGCCAACGTATTCAAATTATAAGCACCATCCTTCGCGGCATCGACTTGCGTCAAGTGTCTTTAAGACTTCGATAATTTTTTTCAAATCGTAATGCAAGGATAGATACCGTAAAAGCATGCCATATATATTTTTTCATGTGCGAACATATGATTGTCTTTTATAATTAATTATATATTTCAGTGTTGTCGAATATATAAAAATTTATAACTACAAAATTCGTAATTATTCTAAAAAATACTATACACTGAGAAGACAAATTATAAAATATTATTATAATTAAATAATCATTTATGTATCATTAAATTTTAATAACTATTTTATTGCGTATAATTTTTAATTATAATATTTACAGTCCTGCTGCGTATTTTATTTCGCATGATGAATAATATTATTGAAAATTAAATTATTATACAAAAAAAATCCACCTCCCTCCCTCTCTCTCTCTCTTTCTCTCGTGCAATTAGAGACCAAGATTGTCCCATTCGAGGAGATGTATAATAATAGATGACTGATAACGAGCTCGCGCCTGATGGACGGACTTTCTCCGCTCAGATTCCCGACCGAAATGAGGGATTGCACTGCTATTCCGGGATTCGTGTGTTCACCGCTCTCCCGCTGCAAGCTGCGGAATTATGCATTCCCGCTTGACAACTTGGAGAAAGCGTGGGATTCCGCGACGCGTAAACGCGGGCTTTCGTCCTAATCCGCGAGCGAAATGCACGCGGCACACTCATGTACGGGGTGTCCCGGAAAAGATGCGCGGGAGTTCGCGAAATTGAAATCAACATGTAAAATTGTGTGATGTAAAATATACTGGCATTACATACAGGGCGCCTGCTCGGATCTTGTAAAAAAAAAACCCCTGAAAATTTCTCGACTCTTCTAGGTATTTTTTTTTGTTCAAAATTCCAGATAAAGAATATATTTAAAAAATTTTTTTCACGTAATTTCCTAAACTAAATTTTTTTTTTTTTTTTTTTATTGTATGCGTTTGTTAAAGTGCTTCTTATTCGTACGAAGGAAAAGAGACAAAAACCATTTAAGTTTCAAGATTTATAAATTTACTGAAAATAAAAACTAATAGCTTTCGTTAAGAAAAAAATTTTTAACGCGCATAACATTTTTTATCACGAAGAAATTAAAATAAAGAATACTTATGTACTATACATCCTATTGTTAAAAGTATTGAATATATATAAACAAAGAGATAGATATATATTTATAATATATTTTAAACACAATTCACAATTGACTCAATGCCCGAGTACAAGAAAATGATCAAAAAAAAAAAAAAATTTTTTTTTAAATTCCCGAGTCAATAAAATCCCATGAAATTTCCTGATTTCTCTCGATATAAAAAGATTCGCTAAAAACTCCATGTTTTCCATATTTCTCCAAGAAATAGACACTCTGATACAGTGCGACATGCAGTTAACATACAAGAGAGAATGACAAAGCATAAAAAAAAAAAAAATTAAAAAAGAGGATCAACATTCGATGAAATCAAATTAAATAAAATATATATCGACTTTCAAATTTTTTATCAACACACATTCTCGAATAAGTCGCACGAGAGTTTCCATCGGAGCACTCTGTATTAGGACGCGAACGCGCGTGTGCGCTAATGTCCAACCGGTTCGTGTACATGTGCGCGTGTGTATGTGTGTTGGGCGACGCGATTGTGACGCGGATGTTCATAAAGCCGCGAGCTATTAACCGTAACACAATGGAGCGTGCGAGGCAAAAGCAAGCAGGCACACCGAAATCTCTCTCCGTTCTACGCCGCGAACTCGAATAACGCGAGAAAATCCGCGCTCGCGCGAGCACAATTAAAGGGCCATTATTAGACCGGTTGCCATTTAGGACGCAAACACGGTTGACTATAAAATGCCGCCCCCTCCTCCCCCCCGAATGGCTTTCATACAATTTCGGTGGATCGCCCTCGTCATTATGATGCGAATGTAAATTATGCGCCCCGATGCTTACCCTTGAAACACCCTATATATTATACCTCTTATCATTTTTTCCGCATTGATATTGCCATATTTTATTTTAGTATTTTACTTTATTATATTTTATTGATTAAATTTTTGTATTATTTAAATTTATTTAAATTTTATTATTTTGTTTAATTTATTTTTAAATTAAATTTTATTTAATTAAATTTTATTTAATTAAATTTTATTTAATTAAATTTAATTTTGTTTAATTAAATTTTATTATTATTTTAATATTTAAATTTATTGTGTGTGTATTTTGTATTTTATTTAAATTTATTGTATTTATATTTAAATTGCATTATATTTTATTATTTTAATCATCATATTTTATTACTAAATTTTAATTATTATATTTTATTACTAAATTTTAATTATTCTTATTATATGTTACGCATAAAACATATTTTTTATTTGCAATAATTTATATCCCGCAAATGAATTATGTTCTTCACTCTTCCACACACGTATCCGGGGAATGGATAATAGATAATTTCGTAAAGTTTCGCTTGTGAAAACAAATTCGATTTAATCTTCTTTTTACTTGTGTCTTTCGAAAACATGAGTGTGATCGCGCGGTAAATTCCCTCTCCCTCTCTCTCTTTTATGGGGAGGGCTTACCGCAGTTTCTTACTCGCGCCGACGATTGGCCGACAATGGGAAAAGTTAAGGCCGGTAACAGCATAGTCGAAACTCCGAACGACGACGATTTCCGAACTTTCCAAACGTAATTCGAACTACGGCTCCCACAATAGCGACGTTCTTATGGAACTGCTGTTACGCCATCGCCGTTAAGGGGGCACGAACGGCAATTCTCCAAGTGAATTAACCCCTTCGACATTATTGTACATTACGTATCAAGCTTCACGAATTTTCGCAACTGTATTGTCAAGTAATTTATTCAAAATAGATATATTCTCAATATTAAATAAAACTAACGATTGACATGATTAGAAAAGTTTGTGGGGAAAAAAATATTTCAAAAAATAGATTTTCAAGATAAAAAAATATAAGATATTATGAAAAAAAATTTTTAAATGAAGAAAAAAAAACAAGACAAATTTTTATATATTTTATATATAATTTTTATATATACCGTTGCATTATACGCGCTTATTTTTCAAAAAATCACAATAAATTTTCGAGATGAGAAATACAAGATGATATTATGAAAAAAACAATTCTGGAATAAAATTTATTTATTATTAGCTACACCCTCTCTACACACGTATATGTGTATGTATGTATTTATATTTTCCGTCAAATATTCTCGCGAGGCATGGATAGCGGGCTTGATTGACAATTAACGCGACGTTACTTTCGCATCATTCAGGAGCGCGGGAACACCAATTTTCCGCGGGACATATTGGCGAGTACAAGGAGAGACAGAAGGCTGGGGCCAGAAGGAGCGAGTAGGGGGGGAGCGTCCACGTCTGCATTAAAAGTTCACCGAGACAGGCTTTACGAGGCGACACCCTGTAATTACCTGCGGGCCAGTAATGACCGCGCCCCCGGTAAAAGTCAACCCATTTTTCAGAGCGTTTTACGCGCCAAAGGCGAGTTTTCTCGTCACTCGTTAAATCCCCGAAGACATCGACCCGACATTTCTACGCTACTTTCTACGAGGGGGGGAGGAGGGGGGATCTTTCTTCACCTAGCCCGATCATTAATTAACTTGATAAAGGCCCTTTGTTTAGACTTTTATTCATAGTACCCATCATTTCAGTGCTAATATAATTTCATCTAAAAAAAAAATGCATTATATTATTTATAATTTTAATTTTACCCACAATTATAATTCATTTCATTCAAGAATAAGAATGGAAAAAAATTAAGTACCTTTCACACGTGTTTTCCCAGTTCTTATTTTCCAGGAAGAAAAGAATACACAAGACAAGAGGATTGACAATGTCTCCGTTCAAAATTTTAGCTCATGATTAATAGAGAATTGTATGACGTACAAATTTAATGTATACTGTATACCCGGAAAAAGAAAAAAAGTCAAGGGAAACGTGTGCGAAGAGGCACAGACAAAGGAATTTTATTGTTCGACTCGGAATAAAAAGAATCGCGCTCCACGTACGAGACATCGCGCGTAAATATTTTTCGCATAAGAATTGCAAATCGTGGCAAAGCACGATAGATGAAAAAATTCGAGAAATATTACGAAAGAATATTTTCAAAATGCAATTTTTTTAGGTTTTTTGCCGGAACTATTTCTAAAACCTATCAGGAACTATAGAACTATTTGGGGTGCAAATAGAACTCTCTATAAAACTTTCGATTTTTGAAAATGCGGTGCTAACTTCACACCGGTGAAAGAATATAATTTCGCACACGTGTCCTCTAAATTCTTTTTAATCCTTAAAATCAATTTGTCGAGCAGCGTGGGGATAATTATTGCGTCAAGGTAGCTTTTACATTTATATAAAAATTCCAAAATATAGTTGGAAATGTTATATATCATTTCGCAAAGCGTGGAAGCACGTTTCGCGCGCGCATAACAGATTATGCGAACCAGACTTACAGAGTCAAACTCGAGAATCCGGATATTAACCCAACATGTGCCAACGCTTGTTGAGGGGATCGAGGGGATAGAAAAGGGTGCAGCCGAGCTCATTATAGAGTTCTCCAGTAGTTATACAGTAAAGCGATCCGAGAGGATTATGTTCGAGAAGTACGTAGTTTCGGCCGAGCGACGAAGGAAATTAATATTCGATCAAGCGTGATAAAAGACGATTTCTTGTATCGAATGTTTTAGCAATGAAAGACAGAGAGAGAGAGAGAGAGAGAAAGAGAAAAAAAGAGAAAGAGAGAGCGGGAAGGAGCGAAGGGAGAAGGGAGAGAGAGAAAATATATTCTATTACAAAACATATCTCTAATAAGTAAATAAAAAAATATAAAAAAGTAGATCATGTATATATATAATGATAAGAAAAAAGATTCTATATGAAAATACCGGAGAACAAAGTAATAAATAATAGTGTAGCAATTAAATAATAGAGAAGTAATAGAAGATACGTAAAGAAAGAGGGGAACAAAAATTGTTTCATTGTTTTAAATCATTAAATATATTTAAATTCTCGAATTTATTTATTTTTATCTTTTTTATTTTTACTGTATATCCCTCTTAGAATTATGAAGTTAGAACTAAAGTTTTTATGTCTCACTATTTTTCTCCTCTTTATGTGTTTCAATCTCGTTTAGATAATTCAAATTGTTGAGAATGAAAGGTGATGAAAAAAAAAAAAGGACATAAAATGGCCGGAAAAATTGTTGTTTATTGACTGCGACAAATCATTATATATGTATGCATATTTTGCGAGATTGGTTTTGATGGGATTTTTGCGCCTGATATATCTCGCACGCTTAACGAATGAAATTAATCTTTGATAATCCTGGTTGACATTTTTCAACGGCAAACATGACGGCTTTTAGCGGCGGAATATTGAAACCCTCCTCCCCTCCCCGTTTATACTCGCTTCATCTTCATTCGCCGGTTTATCATTCGCGGATTTATCATCCCGCATCAGTTATTCGCTCGCGACTTTTAAAACGCGCAATTTTTATTTAGCGACAGCTATAAATACACACGCGCGATCTAAAAATCCTCAAGTCCTCGGAGTGTGAAAGTTTAATCATGGGAAGTGAATTTCATCAACACTAATGTGTGCATTTGCATTCTGATTATTTAAATATGATCGCAAAATTTTTCTAATAAATTAATATGCATAATAATTCTTGGATTGGTTCACAGAAATAAATCATACATGTTTCTCGCACATCTTTTTTTTTAAATAATTTTTTAATAATTTTTTTTAATAATTTGATTTGAATTTTTAAATAATTTGATTTTAAATAATTTGAATTTTTCTAATAAATTAATATGCATAATAATTCTTGGATTGGTTCACAGAAATAAATCATACATGTTTCTCGCACATCTTTTTTTTTAAATAATTTTTTAATAATTTTTTTTTAAATAATTACTGCGAGATATATGCACTTCGATGAATATCGTAACAAAACGTAGCTTTACGCAGTAACTGCTTTATTGAGTGTCGCTTGTGCCGGCATACATTCACAGATCATCCGGTCGGACGGACGATAAAACGGTCGTAATCTATTTCGTGGAACGCATTTGAAACTATTGGAACAAGAAAGCGGATTTTACCTTGTGTTTTGTAAATGTGCTTTCTGATTTATTGACAAAGCATTAAAGAAGGGACTTAAGGAAGGACAAAAAAAAAAAGGATCTTTCACTACCGCTTCCCAAATTAAACAGACTCTTTGTTCGATTATAGGAATTTTTCTCTTGGAATATCGAGGATATCCTAAAATCTTGTAGATTTTTTCTGAAATTTTAAAATTCTGACAATCATTCTAGAAATAATAAAAAAATAAATAAAGAAGGAGAATACATAATATAGCTATATACAAAATTGATTTAAATTATTAAGTATATTTAAATTAAATTAATTTTAAAAATCAAATACGTGAGGAAAACGTGAAACGATAAACGTGGTAAATTTAGCATATATATATATATATATATATATATATATATATATATTTATTATTTCTATAATAATTTAGTTAGAATTTTTAATTAAATAAATAAATAAATATAAAATATTTAATAATATTTAATTAAACTATTTAATTAAGCTATAAAAATATTTATTAAAAAGATTTATATTTTTATTATATATATTTATTTATAAATTTATTTAAAATTATATATATATATATATATATTGTATATATATATATATATATATATATATATATATGTACATGCATATATGAGAGAATAATTTCGCTGGGATTCGCACATCATTTCTCTATCCCCTCATCTTACTCCCTTTTCCCTGTACACCTTGTCTTGTGCACCTGCGTTTCTGCATGCACGTTCTGTATTTTCCTGTAAACGTTCTCGGAACGAGCAACACTTCGTGCACACACACGCCCCCTCCTTTCTCCCTCGTTCCCCCTTTCCTGTCTCTTATTAAGCGATCCCGTCTGATCGTAAAATCACTCTCCTCAATTTCTCGCTTAATAAAATGAGCCAATTCACTTGAACTCATCAATATTTAACTCGAGTGCTATGCTAATCTTACATTAATTTTGTCAACATATTATACCGGGTGTCACTGAAGTCGGTCAAGTCTAAAAGCATGCATGATATCACGTGAGAGAGAGAGAGAGAGAGAGAGAGAGAAAGAGATATTAATATATTTATTGAAATATAGATTATCCATATATCAAATATTTTAAACTCGACAAAGTTATGTCGATCGCCAAATTTGTTGGTACACCTGGTATACACAAGCCGAGAAAGCGACGTTCGTTGTAGGAGGAAGTAGGAAGGCATTATCAGCTTCTTCTCGGAAGGCAGTCTCACCTGAATGCTACGCTGTGCAATTTTACATGCCGGTCACGGTTGCCAGAATTCACACAATGAAGTGAGTGTATATGAGCGGTCGTTCAAATATTTGGGACGAAAGATATCACTTAAAATTCAGTAAAGGAAAGTGTTGAAAAAAATGAACAAAGATTAAAGTAGGACTGAACGGTCAACTTGCAAAAAGTTGAATTGTCTTGAAAATAAATTAGCTCGTTTAAAATCAAAATTCTAGTAACAAAAACAATTACACAAAATAGACAAATTTGTAAAGAGACTGGTACCATTTTCTCCCAATAAAATTAAAAAATAAATAAATAAATAAAAAAAAGAATAAGTAAAATTAATTTACATTTTTCATAATTCGATTTTTAAAAAAGTTTTTCTTTATGTTTTAATTAACGTTTTTAAAAAGTGATTTTTTCTTAGCTTTCTAATTTGAATTTTGCACTATAACATTTAATAAAATTCAAATCACAGGAGAGAATCAATCGTACACATTTTTAAAGATCCTTTGAGAATTTAAAAATGTCAATAGATATTTTTTATAATTTTTATAATTTATATTTTTTTATTAATTTTATTAATCAATAATATCTATTGATATTTTTAAATTCTCAAAGGATCCTCAAAAATATCTATTGATATTTTTAAATTCTTAAATTCAGAAGACTCTTCACCTCGAGGTATCGCGATTTCAGGAGTAATATATATATATATATATATATATATATATATATATATATATATATATATATATATAGGAGTGAAAGGTCGCTTACTGTTAGCATCATAAATTCTCATGCGGAAATTAAATTACGTTCTTTCAAACGATAAAAGCACATTGTGCTAACCGAGGATGCGCCATTAATTTTCCGATCAATAATACACAGAGTGTACGCTCATATGTATATAGACGTATGTATACAATATATATACATATATGTGTGCGTACGCTTTCATAGCTGCATCTTTGCAGTACCCGCTGCTTCAATCGCGATCCGCAAGCCGCGAGTGAAGAAACAGTTGTATTGTGCGATTCCTAGAATGCGATTTCACCCGCGAGGCGACTGAAAGTTTCCCGGCAACTCGATAAAGTTACGCCGCAAAGTTGAGCGGAACTCGCGCTACGTGAAAGGGGATAATTTCCCTTCGCCTTTTCCACGTTGAAGACACATTTAGAGCGAACGCACCCGAATATCTTTCCCCTTTTTTTTCGTATAAACTAGACGCATCGAATGCTGATAAAAGGAAAAATTCTCGAATTGATTTTATATATATATATATTTTAGAGAAGTTTTACGCCTTCTCCTCTCTCTCTCTCCCTCTCCTTCTCGCTCTCTCTCTCTCTCTCTCTCTCTCTCTCTCTCTCTCTCTCTCTCTTTCTGTCATTCACTATTAAAATAACTCTCGTAAAATCGACTTAAAATTCAATGGAAACTGCATTGTTGGAAAATTTTTGTTTTCTTATTAAAAAATACGTCAATTAAAATTTTTGTTAAATATTTAATAAGAATTAATTTAACACATTGCTGTTGTGTTAATTAAATTCAAATTGAATTAAATTATTAAAAAAATTGAAGAAAATGTAAAATAACACAATGTGCACATATTTCCAATTTTATACAACAGATACGTTTCGTATTATTAATCAGAAAATTGATCTGTCAAAATTTACAGAAAAAGATTTCTGATTTTATTCTACAAGAGGAATGAGAGTGACTGCAGACTGTCAATAAGATTTTTGCAAGTTTATTTTATCATTAAAAATATGTTAATTTTATTAATAAAATCAAAAAAATTTATAGCATATAAATTTTTCAAAAAAATTAATCAATAAAATTTATAATTTATTATTTAAGCAAAATTTATTTCAAATTATTAAGAAATTTGCATTTATTTTGTGTTGAAATATTAATATAGTATTGTTATTAAAGGTCACTATTTTTAACATCTAAATTATGTTAAATTAATACAAAAATTTTTGTGGAGCGTCTGGGACATTAAATTTGAGCCAAACTTTAAGTATAATATTTTCAGAATTTGTCTTATACATATGTCTTGAATTTTTTTGATAATATAATCATTCTTAAAATAAAAAATATTTATAAAATATATTTATAAAATAAAAAAAAAAATATTTTATAAATAAAAAGAGAGAATGCGCAATAAAAAATCAAACACTTTCAAAAAATAAAATTTTCAACTTTGACAAAGAGGGAATCGTCTTATTATACATATAAGTTCCTCGGAAATCAGACTATAATCAAAGTATTTGCAGCCACACCGTTAGGTCATCGTCCACCGTTGCATTAATTATGAACAAAGCGAGCGAGCTATAAAAGATAGCTTCGCAAACGATACGCGGAAAATATCCACGTACGTACACTTATACATGTGTACGCGCCCGAATGGGAGCGAAACATCTGGAGTTACACGATTCCGGAAAACGTTTTTACCACCGTTCCTATCGCCGTTTAACGAACCGCATCTATGTACATATATGCGAATGCAACTTTCGCAACGACGTGTATAATGAAAGTAATGCTCGATTACGCGCATTGAAACGAAGAACCGGACGGGATTCGCGCGCGCGCGCAAGCGAAAGTTCGCGGTTAAACGAAGCCTTCGTTACTGGAATAAAGTTTCTCCTCCTAATTCTGCGAAGTGGCATAATAAAAACGAGCGCTAAGTGCTCAATGCAACGCGAAAATTACGATTTGCGAAAGATACATGCGTTTATATGCGTGAAAAAAATTGCCACTTGATATAACTCGGTCCTTTCCGCTTAGAGAGTCACACAAAAAAATTTATTATATCGTAAAACATTATTAATATATATATATATATATTATAAAATTACACACACACATATAAAAAGAGAGAGAAGGAGAATCATTCAATTTTCAATGACAGAAAATTGATTGTGTCATAAAAAATTATTATTATTAATTATTATTATTACCATTATTATTAGTATCATTAATATTATTATCATTATTATTATTATCATTATTATTATAGAATTTTGATTACTATTTTTGATTATTTATTTCATTGTGTAAAAATTGGAAAAAAATGATGGATTTATAAAAGAAAATAAGAATATGTATGTGTTATAGAAAATTAATATAAGCAAAATATATGCAATGGTACAAAAGAACCGTAATTAATACCGTGTGATTTATGGAGGTCGTAAAAAATTTCTTCGCTCAAATCCTCGTCGTATTTGAGTTTTACTTCGCGATTGACTCGAACGAGTATAGTATCATCCCCAACATAAATAGACATGAGTGAACTTAAAAGCCTGCGGCGTGCGTACCGCTCGCTTCTTTATACGTTTTTACGCCGCTAATTAGCGAGCCGTGACGCATCTTGTCAACTTGGTCGTTTCTTTGACTAACGGTAAGTCCGTGGCGGCATCATCGACCGCAAACGTGGAAATAACGATGAGATCGATTATTATTCTCGCATTGTAATCTATCCTTCGTATATCCAGGTTTATCTTCGAATAAATTCTTTTTTTAACTATGATTTTCCTAGTAATAATTTCTCTTTGTTCAACTCTTTTATACGTATATTAAACGCAAATACATATATATATATATATTTATTTATTTATTTTATTTATGTACATAATTATATTAAAATAAAAAAAATAGAATAAATATATAAATATACATATATTTATATAATTATTTTTTTACTATACTTTTTAATTTTATTTTATATACTTCTATATATTATATATTTTATATATCATGCGAATTTTTCAATTTCTTAGATCCCCAAAATTTTAGCTATTCCCGTTTCAGGCTTCCCGCCATTTTTTCCTTTCTTTTCCAATTCATTCCAGCTTTTCTCCGAACAATCGGTATTCCGCTGCATTTTCGCAAGGCTGTAACTTCGCAGCGCCAAACACTTCGCGGCCAGGATTTACAAGAATAGCGCGATTCTCGATCGAGGCAGTACGTATATCTCGGTTGAAAACGCAATTTCCAGACCACACTTTACAAGCCGTGTTTTACTCGCGGCCCCCTTTCTCCAAATCTCTGACCTACAAAGATTACCGCGGAGTGAGTCGTTCGTTTTCCGCGAGACATCCGCGGAAAAGAATGAACGCGCCATTGTGATATCGCGATGTGATAACGAGCTGTATATTACGTGAGATGATTTTGCGAAAACGCCCGTCAAAAACATCGAGATTGATGATGGGATCTGGCTTAAGCGATGCGGATGCGCGCGCTTAAATCCTGATGTATGATGTGAGCGTGTGCGCGTGTGTGTACTTATATATATTTACATATATTTATATACATACAACTGTGTTTTTGCTGACCATGTTATTTTCCACCGACAGTCGATACCGAATAATCACGACGAATAATATCCTGTGAATCCTCTCCCTCCGGGCCATTAATTCTCGACGCCGATTTAACTTGCTAATCTGATCAAATTATCATTCTCTATTATACTCGAAAATCTGTTCAATTATATATGGATTTGTATATATATTCTCTTTTTTTTTGTATTTGTATGAATTTTTTAACAAAATTTTGATAAAATTTAATAAATAAAAAGTGTAAAAAGATATTGACAGTTCTCTGCCAAAATTTCAAGACTTAAAAAAGAAATTAAAATTAATCGTTTAAGTATCATTAAATTTGACTACAATTTCAAGAAATATTCGATAAACTGTTCAATTATATATGATTTGTTTATATTTTTTCTTTTTATTTTGTATATTTTTTTAACCAAGTCTGATAAAATTCGACACGTGATAAATAAAAAAAAAAAAAAAATGTGAAAAAGCAGTTTTCTCTCAAAATTTCAAGACTTGAAACTTTAGAAGAATCTGATTTAGTAAAAATTCTTTGCACGATGCCGAAATAGCTAAAAATCCGCGACTTGCGTTGACGGAAAGTTGATTTTCTCATTCAATACGTTCGCGGATTTTCCTCTCTCTCTCTCTCTCTCTCTCTCTCTCTCTCACTCCCTCTCTCTCTCTCATGGCAAGCAAGAAATGAAAGAAGAACGAGGCACACGTTGACAGACGTCGTCAGTCGCGAGCTCGACGCGCACATCTCTCGTCGGGATTCTCGTCGAAATGTCAAAAGATCCTCTTGCGGCTTTTGCCACTCTCCTTTATCTCTTTCATCTCCCTCTCTACATCTCCCCCTTGACACCTCGGCCTTCATTTCCTCCTCGTTTCCCGCATTTCCCAATTTTGAACATTTACCCCTTCTACTTCCGTCACGTACCGAGTGTTCCATTTGCTTCGAAATCTCGAAAAAATCCCTTGTCAAAATTCGGAAAGGGAAGAAGAATATCGTCATCCCTCAGATGTTACGGAATCAAATTATTAAGCACTCGATCACTCGTTAATCATTTACCGTTTCTCTGTTACTCTGTCAGTATATTTGTTCTTTCTTTCTCGTCGAAAACGTTAAATAATATATACATATATTACTCGTTTAACTCTGAATGCAGAAGACACAGCTCTTCTGGCACTATCGACGAGCATTCCGAGGCAAGTTTCGACTGTTGATCGACACAAAGTTGCGCCTCGGATTCCGCTGACCAAGAACGAAATTCGAAACTGCCGAGAGCTGCTGCTCTTCCTTATCCATTCGGCGAACAGTACGTTTGACGCACTTTTCTCCGTAGCGAAATCGCGATTACGTCTCTCGTTCAACCTCGAAGATAAAACTCGCCTTCCGTGAAAACCGCGAGTTCTCCGTGAGGAATGCAAACCAAGTATTTTAAACTATTTATGCGCACTCCTCTTTAAAGAGTATATCGGATACAAAACAGTCTCGAGATATGAACTAATTGTAAGAAATTAATTATTATTCGCAACAATTACAAAAATATTTATTTAAAAAATATTTTATCATTTAAGAAATAAATAATTATTTAATTAATTAATTAAAAATATTTAATGCGATATAAGCTCTCGCGATACATTCTCTAAAAAGCTTTTATATACTAAGGATTTGAAATTCAATATTTGTGTAAAAATATAAAATTAAATTCTTTAAATCTTGAATTAATCTGATATTAATATTAAATCTTTCTCTGTCTCTCTCTCTCTCTCTCTCTCTCTCTCTCTCTCTCGCTTCCTCTGATATTTTTAATGCTGATAAATATTCTTAAAAAGATAAATTGCATCAATATACCCCCACACACACACACACACACACACGCACGCACGCACGCACGCACGCACGCACGCACGCACGCACGCACGCACGCACGCACGCACGCACGCACGCACGCACGCACGCACGCACGCACGCACGCACACACACACACACACACACACTCTGAATATATTAAAACCACTTCAATATTCTAAAAGTTTAGATACAAATTTATAATTTATGCGACTCCTCCCTGCAAAAGTAACTGCGTTGTTAAATTAAATTTTAATTTTCCCTTTTATCTCGACAAACTTTTTACACAGCGGTCCCCGGCAACTCGTATAACGTCAATTTGAGAGCTGCTGTTTTCACATAAAAGATGCGACGCACATCGGATACATACATGTACACACACCACACACACACACACACAATACACACGCACGCACGCACGCACGCACGCACGCACGCACGCACGCACGCACGCACGCACGCACGCACGCACGCACGCACGCACGCACGCACGCACACGCACGCACGCATCGCACGCACGCACGCACGCACGCACGCACGCACGCACGCACACGCACGCACGCACGCACGCACGCACGCACACACACACACACACACACACACATACATATATATATATATATATATATATATATATATATATAACACACGTATAAGTGTACATCGGAAAAGAGGTCTCTCTCTCTCTCTCTGAAAACTGGGAAACGACTTTCCGCGAAGCTATTACCTGCTTCCGTTATTTCGAAATAGCGTCCTCGGTTGCTGATCCTTGGCGCGACACGCCAGGATCATTATCCCTAATAACGCGACGACTGTCATTCTCGTATGTGTCGGTGACGTTCGCGTTTTGCGATTGCGCAAGGTCACCGCGGGAACTGACACTTTAACCCTTTCTACCATGACGCAAATTGCTATCGGCGAAAACATGGCGTGCTTACTTTGCAAACGTGATGCAATTTGCGTTCTTCGGATAGGAAATTTTTTTTTTTTTTTAATAATTTTTTTTCAAGTTATTAAAAGTGCATCTTTAACCTTCTATCTATCTCTTTGTTTATCATATCTGTTATTAGATTATTCAATTTTCTTTCATTATTAGATCGTTTTAGTTTAATTTTAGACAACGAATGAATTAATATTTCACTAACTAAGTTCAATTATTAGATCAGTTGACTTTATCCATATAATTTTGTCATTTAATTTTGCTAAAAATTGAATTAATAAATTTATTGTATTTAATTGCAGTTAACGGAAAATTGAGTTCGACTTTTAATTTTAATTTTAATTATCTTTAATTAAAAATCTATCTTTAATTATTATTAATTATTCGACATCATTCGATAGATAATTGAATTCTATTGAATGACTATCATATTACATAATATTTCTATTAAATATTTATTAAATATTTATTAAATAATATTATTTTAATTACATTAGATTCTTCTTTTATTCTTTTACATCACTAGATTATTTAAACGTATTCCATTTTTAAATTGTTAAATTTCGCGAAACTCTTTCTTCGAGTCTTCGTAGCTTGAATTTAATTTTACGATTATTTATGTGCAACTTATATTAATCTACTCATTCGATAATTATTTTATAAATTATTCGATAATCAATTATATTGATAGTTGTATTAGTATTTATATTGATAGGCAAATTTAATTCAATTTTATTAATAGTGAATCGTGATTTAAACACTGTCATGACTATTTTAAGTGATTATCGCATTACATTCGAATAAATATGTATGTCATGCAAATTACACTTTGTAAAAATTCGTAAAAAATTGCTTTGTTGCTAATTTTTATCTTGAAAAATTAATTATATTAAAGTTATTTTTTATTACAGAAAATAAGCTAATAAAAGCGATAATTCAATATGAAAATTACATTAATAATTAAATCGGATATTCATGACATTTAGCGTGAGAAACGTATTCTTTATTAAGAACTCAATGGAACTGAAATAAGAAAATTCTTTAGATGTATTAAAAATTTAAATTTTGCCCTAAGAGAGAATTAATTTTCAAATTAATCTATTCAGAAAAATATCGTATATCTAGCAAATATTTCATTTTTCAACTTTAAGATCGACTTCTACCTCTCGATTTTCGAGGGAAACCAAACATTCTAAAATATTAACAGATCCGCAAACCGCATAGGAAATTATTCCAGAATCTGTGGAGGTAAAACCCCCAACGATCCGTACGCTAAAATTCGATATCCAAAGCGCGATTAATAATCTATGACCGTGAAACTCCCACGCATCTCGTGTAAATTCGAGAGAAGGATAACCGGAGCCGTCGCGCGAAAAAAAAAAAAAATGGGAAATAAAGGAACAGGAGAGATGAGGGAAAAATGGAGCTGTTACTTCTGGGCGAGCGATTGTTTTGCGGAATTTTATACGCGCATACGGCTTGCCCGGCGAAATCCGCATACACATATACATGTACATCGCATAAAAGCATCCTATTTGTACCTTTTGTTCCTCGGACGGCGTTCGCGCGCAATTAAAGAGCTTACGCGAAAGCCCCCCTCGCGTGTTTCGCAACCATAATTCAACCCTTTCAAATCCAGTGCTCCCTCCCTCTTCCCCTCGGTCCTACCCCGTGTCGCTATCCCTGAAAGGGATATACTGGAATTAAAAGATATTTTATGAACTTCTAATCCGCGTGAGAGAAAAAATTCGGGATCTTCGCGTCCGATAAAAACATTTTTTTTTCTCAAGGAGAGAAGTTTATTGCGTATATTTAAGGGGAAAAAAATTAATTTTTATAAACCAATTGTTTATTTATTAGTTATTTTATTATTATTTATTATTATTTATTTAGTTATTTATTTATTATTATTTATTATTATTTTTTATTATTATTATTATTATTGTGAATTATTATTATTTATTAATACATTATTGTAATAATAAAAATTATTCATTGTATATGTCATAATTTTTTTCATAAAATTATTTTTATCATTGAAATATCTCAGATAAAGTATATCTCTATTTCTATACGGAATTAACCGAGAAAGAACTTTTGTTTCTAAAAAAAAAAATGTAAAAGCATCTTCACGCTTTAATTTATTTTCGCAACTTTCTTCCAGTTTTAATTCTCTTCGTTTCCGTTCAAAAATAATAGAATAAAATTCCATTTATCAAAATAACAATTCAAAACCACCTTGCTCGGCAACAAATGACGTATTTCATTTTCTCGTTTAATGACACTTGGGATGTATTTCTGGAAATCAATTCATTTCACATTCCGATTTGCTTTCGATTTACGTCCATCATCTTAGTTTTTCATCGGTCCACGAGAGAGCTCGTTCGCCCTTAGATTGGAAGGGAGAAAAAAAAAAGAAAAAAAAAGAGCCACCAACCGACGAAAGTAGTTCGGCGAATCGCGGCTGCGTTTTTTTCCCTGAAATTTAATCAAGGCTATCCGATCGAGACGATCGAGTTGATCCGCAGCATAATTTCGTGCGTTTCATCGTCGACTCGCAGATGGACACGGCCGATAGAAACGTATTAGGTAGGAGAAAAATCCTTCGACCAAACGAGACTTGAGTTATGCATTTCGAAGAAAAATCACAGATTCAGAAAACTTTGCGAAGAAATTAATTTATCCTATAATAATTACGTTTTTGATAAAATCCTAAAAAGTTCCTGATAAAAATAGAATTTTTTTTTTCTTAAAGTAAAATGTGCTTGCATTAATCTTAAAATAAAAAGTTTGAAAAACTAATAATTTAATAGAACGAAATTTTGCAATTTAAAAATGGAATGACATAAGAATCTAATGACATAAGAGAATCTAATATAATTAAAATAATATTATCCAAGTAAACATATTATTTAATAAATAATCTAATAGTCAAGTAGAATTCAATCATTCATTAAATGGTGTTGAATAATTGAGTGAGCTAATAATTAAAAGTCAAACTCGATTTTTCATTAACTGCAATTAAATACAATGCTAATAAACTAATAAATTTATTAATTAAATTTTTAGTAAAATTAAAATACAAAATTATATGCATAAAATCAATTGATCTAATAATTTTACAGATAATGAAATATTTAATCACTCGTAGAATTAAACTAAAACGACCTAATGATAAAAGAAAATTGAATAAACTAATAACTGATATGATAAATAAAGAGATAAGTCGGAACCTAAAAATGCAGTTTTCAATTAAAAAAAATTGTACAAAAAATATAAGATTTCTGAAAATAAAAGAATAGAGATTTTTTTTATCACTCTTCTTATACAACCTTAGACATCTTTTATATCACAGAGTCTTTTCGGCTCTCCTTTAAACTAATAACGATCTAATACTTTCCGAATCTAATATCTCTCGCTCATATATAAAGTTCTCCTCTCGCTCTCTCCCGTTCGCGATGTGAATACGCAGAACAAATATACCATTTGACACCTGGAAGACCGTGCCCCCGCTTGGCACAATGGCCACGTAAAGTCCCACTTTGTCCCCGAGGATAATAAAGTTCCCGCGAGCGAGCGCGAAGGAACCTTCAGAAAGTCCTCGGCTGGTATTCCTTTGTTCGATGCTTTGTGGTTACTCGACAGAGACGGGGAGAGGGAGGGAGGGGGAGAGGTGGCAGCTTGTCAAGCGTTAGCGTCAACCCCCAACGACCCCTCTCCCCCCTGCCTCCTCTCCCCCCCCCGTCGTCTTCAACTCCTATCACTTGGTCCTTTTCCTCGCTTCCACCCCTTCGCGGTTTCTCGTTATTCCACTTTAGCGAAACACTCCTTGATTTATCGCGGAATAAATAAGCGTTTTCCAACGCGATTTACGCCCTGTAATTCGCGTTAAAACCGGAGAAACTGTCGCAAACCACGAAATAGTGTGTTGTAATTCGTAGGAAAATAGAGAAACGAGGCGAGATTAAGGAGGATCTTAAAACCCGAGGTCTAAAAAGACCTGGTTCCGTTATTCGACTTTAAAGATTTTCGAATTTTTCTCTCTCCGCTTGTGAATATCTGAATATTTCTAAAAATCTCGATGGAAAAAAATTAATAAATTTTAAGCAAACAAACTTTTATTTTGCGCCGTAAGAAATTGTATAAGCACCATCACTTCAAATTCAAAATGAGAATAGATGCAATTAAAAAGTAAGAGTAACTAATCTGTCAAAAATCGAAAAATCGAATTTATCTTTCTTTTTTACAATTTCTCAGAAACAGAAAAAAATTGCTCAAAGCGACTCATGGTTTTGCAACGATTAAACGCCTAAAGGTAGCCAATATTCTTAAAAAAATATGAAAAATTTCATGTAAAACTCTTTTAATTCATTAATTTCCTAAAAAATAATTGTTATATAAATATTTGTGCTTTTTACATTATTTTAAAACATCCTATATAGCGTATTGTATTATATAAATTCAAAAAGTACAATTTTAAGTTATAAAAAATTATAAATTATATTTAAATTATAATTTTAATTTTTTTCACACTTTCGCAAATCTCGATAAAAATTTTATTAAATTCTGGTTGGTATTATGCTCCAAAATTATATTATCTTTCTTTCATCCGCCTCTATAAAATAACAAAAAAATATATATATATATATATATATATATATATATATATATATATTTCTCCATCGCAGAAAAATGTGCACAAGATAAATTACGAATTTTCCGAGGAAAAACTCGGCGGTGAGTTCGATTTCGTTTCTTTACGGCGTGTTATTTCGTGATATATATGTCGCAATGTAATACGCGTCTTATTTCCGCGTTAGACGAGCTCTTTTAATGTAAAGACCGCGAGGAAAAAAGATTTCTGAATGGACGAGCGCGAAATAAAGATCTCGCGCGGCGAACAAACGAAGGGATCGCAATGCGGGATTCGCGAATCATTCACGTGACAGGCGGAAAGAAATTTCCCGCCTTTTTTCTTCCGTCCACGCGGGATTTACAAATCGCGTACCGGATTGTCCTAAACCTTATATAAATCTTTAATGCCGCCGTCTTTCAGCAGGCGCGTCGTCGGAAAATATCGCGAGAGCGACGAGAAAAGTGTGGATCAGAAGAATAAGATAGCTTGAGGAGTCACAGGTACAAGGATCTCAATTGTAGTGGTGAAAGGAACAAGGAAGGGGGATCTCTAAAGGGCGGAAAATTGGAAGCTATTAGAAACGACTTTGTCAGACTTGAAACGGACACTTTTCAAGGAACTCCAAGAGTCGACATCCTTCAAACGTAGAGGATTAATGACTGCGAAAGAGTCAACAAAACGTAGAGATTTTTGGCGCTAAAGGCGCCATTAATACAGTGTGTAGAGAAAAAAAGATGTGGCGTTTACTAAAATTATTTATTATAATTAAAATTATTATTAATTTATAACAAACCGATAAATTTTATATATAAAAGCGGCTTAAATTTTTTTATTATTTTTCGATCTTTTCGATTTTTAATTGAGATATTTTTTTAATTTAATTTTATTAATTTTTTATTATTATATCATTGATTTAATTTTATTATTTTTTATATTTATTATATTATCACAATACATTCAAAAAATTTTTCATTATTATTTTAAGATATTTAAGTTATTATATTTATCATAATAGAAAAGATAAATAATAAAATAATAAAATATAACTTATCATAATAAAAAAAAATAAATAATAAAATAACAAATTAATAATAATAAAACAATAAAATAATAGGATAATAAATGAAACAATAAAATAATAAAAAATAAAAATAATAAAAAATAAAATAAAATAAATAAAACAATAATAATAAATAACAAAATCCTGTTCTCCATTTAATTCCAAGCAAAATCCACTTCAACGCAAAACTTTAATGCTCAAGAGGCTTATCAAGACACTTGATATAAAAACCGAAAGAAAAAATAAGAGAAAAAAATAGTCGCCTACATGGGCGACTTATTTTAGAATCGACCTGTACAAGGTACTCTCGGTTGTGTGAACGGGTTATCGATACTCGTCGTATACAACGATAACAGAAGATGTAAGCAGGTGCTCTTCGGCCATAAAGCGAATACTTTGCGCTAAAAGCAAAATGTCATTCGCATAATGCGAAATGCTTTCCGCTGGCAGCCTTTGTGCCGAAAGCAGCACTCGATTCGTTTTTCACATTCGCATTTATCACCCATCGGATCGTATGCGAATAAAGGAGGGGGAAGCAAAATGCTTTCGGCAAGGTAGAGAACGAGCAAAAGCATTTGCTTTCCGAGAAGAGAAACGCGAAGGAAAAAGAATATTACGTATCCTATATATATTAGTATGGCAGACGGATTCTGAGAGACCGCGAGAAAATTCGTAGCGATGTATGTTTTCTGTTACATATTTCGAAATTATTGGAGACATTTATCTAAATAATAGAATAAAAATATTAGAATTAGTAAGAAAGATAAAATTTTGGAATGGATATTAAAATCGTCATTAAGAAGGAATTAGAAAAAAATAACCATGAGCAATTATGCGATACCGTATATCTTTTTATCCGAATATTTAAAGTAAGATAAAATTTTCTAAGTTTTTATTGTATTTGTCAAATAATTAATTATAATTAAAATTATTATAATTAAATAAAATTTAATAGATGAATTATCGAATAATTGAAAAGAACAAGTATAATTAAAATTATTTATAATTCAATAGGAATAATTATAATGTGTCAAGAATATGAAAAAATTTTTAAACTTATTTCTGAGTCAATAATAAATAATATTTTGTAAATGTGTCAAATATAAAAACAAAAATATAGATTATACTAAAATTATTAAATATATCTCGTACACTATTTGAATAAAAATTCAAACACACATTCAATAGAAGATAAGCAATTTAAAAGAAGATAAGCAACAGTTCTTTTGGAATAATAAATCTAAATCAATAAAAATTAAAGTTTATTTATTACAAAAAAAAACTGAAAAATACTGAGATAATAAATGACAAATATATTTCAATTAATTTAATAAAAATTCTAATTAATTCCAAATATATTTTTAATATTTTTATCCAATAATATTTTTCATCTTTAAAACTGTCACAACTTACATTTTTTTTTATTACATATAATTTTTTTATATTTACTATCTTATCTCAATGTATTCAAAGTTTTCTATCATTTTTCATTATTAATGATATATTTAAATTACTATATTTGATATAATGTATTATTTTACATGCCAGTACTTTTGTTCCACAGTGTACGAGAGAAAAAGATATATCACTCACCATTCGATGCTCCTGTATCCCCTGAGGCAGCAGTGAAGAGCCTTGAACGCACCCACGTTGGCGTATTCCGTGGTGACGACTTCCTTCGTGAACCTCAGCCCACCCGGTAGATTGTCGAACTTGTGTATCGAGCAATAATCCTTGAGCTCATTGCCGCGGCAGATCACCGCCAGTATCGAGATGAAGAAAGTCGTCGATATCTCCATCTTCGTTTTCATTATTTCCGCACAGCACTCGATCTAATCTAATCAACACTCCCGGCACTTAACTCGCGATCGGAATGCGACTAATTCGCGGTCACTCGGATCTCTCGGTATCTTTATCAGCGGACGAAGACTGGTGTTCTTTCGAAATTTGTCACTCGTGTAGAAATATATATATATATATATATATATGATAAAAGTCGCACACGTGCGGGATTTTCACGATCGACACCGTCACGTCAGATTCACCACTCGCACTGTTTTGTCATTCCGACAATTCACGCGTCGCCGCACCATTGAAACGTTTCACAATTCACGCACTCCTCGCAAAGTTCGCGACAATTCGAGTCGTCGAAAGCTCGCGGAGAGTCATGCGATTATGTAAAGACGAGTTGTAAACACACGAAGATACCGCACGAGGATACGTGTTCGATCGGCGCGAAGTTATCGGTGCGTCTCGCGATCAGTCCGGCCAACAACTGACAGCTACCGATTTCGAACTCGCGACGCGAAGTTGGCGGCGAGTCTTGAGAGTTTCTCAGGCGATTCAAATTCCGCGCGATGATCGAGATTCAAGATTCGCGGAAGACCCAGCACGCCATGTCATTGGCGGCAAACAATGTCCCGTCATTGAAACTTTCTCTCTCTCTCTTTCACGACGAGAGAAGAAGAGCGTATCCCGCCGACGCTTGTGTTTATCGTCAAACACGGAGCGCTTTGGCGAACGCGTTTACCTGGGAACGTCAAACACTCGAAACGTCAGCAAGCTTCGCTTCCTCCCGTGTTCTCTCTGTCTGCCTCCTCCTCCTCCCTCTTCGTCCGACCGTTTCTCACTTCCCGGCCGAGTCGTCGATCTCAACCGCCGTCGTCTCGAGGCGAGGTTAATATTTGCGCGGAAATACAGCTTACAATTCCTCGAGCCCCGCGTGCATATTAACGAGTACGTGATCGACCGTTTCGAAAATGAGGGAGCCGACAAAGCTTACGCGAAGACACTCTACGCGAGTGACTGACTGACCGACGCGCGCACGCCTCAAACTCCGACGACCGACTGATTTGAACTGAGCGACGCGCGACGCGAAGCGACGCAACTTCGCTCTCCCCCCCACCACCATCATCCTCCTCCCCACCACGAGCGTTCGGAACGAGCCGCCTGTTGCCTCGCACTTCGACCGACTTCGTCACTCTTCGGTCGCGCGCTCGTCGGGCCAGTCGGTCGGTGCGTGTTTATACACAAAAGCGGAGACAAACACGAGCGAGGGTTTTGTATCATAAATACGCAAATGCCGAACCATTGCTCACGGAAATTACGGAGATTAAATTCCAGCGTTATGAGAGATAAATAAACGATTTCTTTGAAAATCAGAACCACCATATATCATATATGTATCCCACCTTGATTTTTTATTCTTATCTATTTTATATTCTTATCTTTTTTCGTCTTCAAATCGTCTCCTGAATTGTTCCACATTCTGAGTTTTTATATCTCCGACTTCTTCAATGATTCTAAAATCAAACCACATATAAAATAATATAATTATATGTATATTTTATATATATAACATAGATATAATTTTATAATTACTTTGGAATAAAATTGAAATTGGGTATAAAAACAAATTATATAGCACGTTAAGTTGACATTTGCCCGATATCTTTATGAACAAAAATCATCTGTCAAACGTCTGTCAAACATCTGTCACAATTTTGCAAATTCCAAAATATTATATATTAATAAATATTATATATTGATTACATATACAACGTACATTTAAACCATATTTTTATTTAAAAAAAGAACTGTCACAAAAAGCAAGAATTGATGTGTGAAGGAAAACATGAAAACAATATTGAACGCAAATTACTTTGTCAAAAAATAGATGGACAATATTCCGAACTATACACATATCTACAAATCACTCAGAAAGCTACACACAAGAAGATAAAACTAAGCATATTGAAATTTTTTTTATATTTTCTTGTGACTTATCTAGATACTTGCATGATTGATTACATGTGTGTTGTAATCATGTATAATACTTTTTTCTGAGAAATCGGTATCATATACGGGTTTGTTTTTCACATTTCGTTCCTATTATCAGAAAAGAAAAATCACGATCACATACTTTAATATTAACAAAATATAATTGCAAATAAAATATTTTAACAAAATTACTTAATTACGCAACATTTTATAAAATAATAGAACTAAATATAAGTACACACAAATATATAAAATAAATAAAATCATTTTTAGGACCCCTGCGATAATTAATATTTTAATATCAAAATATGATTACTATTAAAAATATATATTTTTTTAGGATTTAAATCATTGTAACAAGTTTCCTCACAAAGCAAAATAAATAATATAAAGTAGAGTTGCATTAAAAACAGAATAAAAAATATAGTTCAAATATAACTTGAGAGAAATCTAGCAACATTATAATTTCGGTATAACTTCTCCTTTAGATAATTCATAATATTTCTTCGGAAAGAACACGCTATCTCGGAAATACGTAACATTACGTAAGTCAACATAATATTAAAGTCGCGTGGACTTTCCGAGAGCACCTAGTATAAAAAGATACAATATACTGCCTGGCGAGGGAGAGCGCGTCATCAGGCTTGAAGGGGCACGGATCTCTCGATCCCCCCTGTTCGTCGAAATCTCCTTCGTCGCTCTCTCGGCGCGATTAGACAGTCTGGTGCAAAGTGCTGCGCACCGCATCGTCATCGTCGGGCTTGCATTCCGGGAAGCCTCGCCGTCGTCGCCTTCTACGTATCTCGTGTTGCGCGGTA
Source organism: Cataglyphis hispanica (assembly GCF_021464435.1). Lineage (NCBI taxonomy): Eukaryota > Metazoa > Arthropoda > Insecta > Hymenoptera > Formicidae > Cataglyphis > Cataglyphis hispanica. The sequence goes on from NC_065972.1 coordinate 3,988,596, forward strand.
CAGTGAAAAGCGAACACTGCAACGTCGAAAATTTCACATCTTCGAGTCCTGCACTCGAATAATAAAGCATTTATTAATTTCATTTAATTAAATTATTTAATTTATAATTAATTAATTTTAATTTTCTTATTATTTAATTTTAAATTATTTAATTTTAATTTTAATTATTATATATTTAATTTAATCTTAAATTATTTAATTTAAATAATTTTAATTTTTTTTAAATTATTAATTTTGTATCCCGCTTCTTAAAAATCACTTCTATATGTGTTCTGCGTTTAATTATTCCAGCTCAAATTACAGTTTTATCGGAATCAATAATAATTAATAATAATAATAATAAGGATAACGCAATTATAAAATAAAAATAAAATTGGGATAGAAGTTTTTTTTTAATACATTCTTTCGTTCTTTATTTCTAAAAATAGTTTCTACTGATTCTGTAGTTTCAATTCAGTTCATTTACATGTACATAATAAATGATATCTTTTTTATCTTTCGAATTTTTAAATATCTTATTTCCACAGGTCAGCTATTCTTTCCTGTTGAGTAAAATAAATTAGCAATCATTTTTAACAACTAAATTTAGATTCTCGTCGTAACTAATCGTAACGAGTAAATTCAATCATGTGTTTTTATAAAAAGTTATCGTAAATAAATTCAAGCGCTATAAATACCCATGATTAATGAGGTCATAAATAAATTTTGCACGTGCGACGCCTGATAATGACGCAGCGAGGCATTTAGTATTCGTATGGAAGAAGGTGACTCATAATCCTTATACCTACCTATCGCACAATATTATAACGGGTGAGAATAAGGTTGTATGTCAAACGACAAAGATAAAAAAACACGAAGGTCTGTCTTCGATTTGTCTTCGCCAGTTGCTAATTAAGTGGGACTCTATCGAGATATCACAGACTAGATAAATGTCATGTCAACTAAAAATTTTTTGATAAATGTCAATTTTCCGGACGCAATATAAAATAATAATTACGACAGTTTACTTGTATAACCGGTTGTAAAATGTTTTTCTCGAACGATATAAATATAAACAACGTAACAAGTTCTTAGACAGCACACAATATTTATGATAAATATTCATAAATATTTTTTACTATTTGTTTTTTACAATCTTATATAAATATTTTTTATATGTTTTGTACATTAAGAGAAGAAGTCATAAGAACTTTACTCAATATTAAAATGATTAATATTATTAAAATATAGTCTAAATATTTTATATAATATTTATGGTAAAAATAAATATATTTATAGTAATATTTTGTAAACATTTCTAAATATTTTTATAAATTTTTATGATATTTATGATAAATCTTTATGATTTATTATATCTCGAGATCAGAAAAATATTTCTAAAATATTTTGATAAATATTTATAAAATATTCAAATAATTATTATAAATATTTTATATAAATATTTTATAAATATTGTTCGCTGCCTGTGCTTGTTAATTCAAAATTGCAATCTTATGTTAAAAAAAAACAGACAGTTTTCCGGGAAGCGGGAAGTAGATAATACTTGCTTATTTTAAGTGATCTACATATGTATGTATGTGTACTCTGTTTACGTCACTTTTGTTTGTGTCATTTTATCTTATGATAATTCTGCCTCGTTTTCCTCATGTTTTTTTATTACTTTTTGGTAAATTTATATTGTTATATTGGTTTAGCGTGAATTATTTAAATTACATCAAATAAAATTAATTAATTATTTAAACATCTGTGTATTCATTTAAAATAATTCGTTATCTCAAAATACATTGTTTCGCCATTTATTATCGTACAAGTTAATTAAATTCTAAGTATGTTTGATAAAACATGCTTTACCTATTAACGTTAATACAGAATTGATTATTACCGACATATATATATATCTATATATATATATATATATATATATATATATATATATATATATATATATATATATAGAAAAACATGTAAATAATCATGTAAATATAATAAAATATAAATATAATATCATGATAGAAATATAATAATCGAGAAATTAATGAAATGCGATGGGGTTTATTCAACACTAATAATACATTTCGAATTATTTAACTTTAATTTGTTGAAATCAATTTGCATTTTGTTCAAATTATTTATCTTTCGTATATTATTTTAATCTAAAAAAAAAACCATATTTCTCGTATATCTTATAGATAATAATTTATTGCATAATTCGGCAACTTTACATCAATTAATCCTATTTCCGAAGTAACTATACAAAATTCTTACACTTCTTTACTTCCTTCTGCTAAAAATTACCGATCTATCTAATTGTATCACTTGGTTTCTTTAATTATTTGTGAAGTTAATCCGAGATTGTCCAGCAACGCTTGCGGGCTCGGATCTCTACCTCTGAATTTCCTGAATATCTCGGCAGCAGGATAACTGCCACCCAAGGATAAAAATGTGTCGCGGAACCTCGCGCCCATCTCCTTCTGCCGCAACTTGTCGTCGAATTCAATTTCTTGAAACGCCGTATACAAATCGGCAGCTATCATTTCAGACCAAACTTTGCTACAATTGACATTGTAAAAATATAGTATATCAATAGCGGTTATACAAATAGATTCTTTTCGTTATTTTAATAATAAAAAAATTATGTGAGATTCGAGATAACAATTGTATCAACTGTACGAAATTAGAATCAATATGTTTTCGAGTTCATATAAATTATATATTATATATAAATTATTCATTTTGTATCTACGGTACCTGAAATATGCAGCTGCCCAGTTTCCACTCCATATAGCTTCGAAAGAACAAACATGAACGTCCCGTTTTTCGAGAGGTAACATAAAATACTTTGGCCACAGAGATTTCATCATTGGCACCCAAAATTTATCACTGCAGATTTTTTAATAAGTTACATTTCTTTTAAATAATTTGGGATTCACTTAAAGATTTAGGACTAAGATTCTTTACAAGTAAAATTCTTACCTGGAATGCAACTCTAAATCCAAATGCGATAGATAAAGTTCCTTACATAGTTTGTAACCAGCAAAGTGTGATCTCATCTTTCTAAATCCTTCGATGACTTCAACGGGCAATGGCTGTTTTGTTTCGTAATGTCCAGAGATCTTTTGTAACATGAATGGTTCGTATAACCTATCAAACAAACATTTAGGAAGACAAGATATTTTTAAATTATTAACTTCATTAGAAGTTTATCAATTAAATATAATGACAATGTATTAATAGTTAATTATAACACAAATGCGATAAGAATGCAAGGAAAATTATTGAACAAGTAGAATGGAATAAATAGAAAAATAATAATTTTATCTCGTACCAGTTTTCCATAAAAAAGTCACAAATGAACACTGCGTCCCATTCCACAAATGATAGTCCAGCGATATCCGAATACTCGACTGTGGTTAGGAGATGTTGCAAGGCATGTCCAAACTACATGCAGATTTGAAAAAAAAAAAATTTATATAATTATTTTATTAATAGATTAAATACATAAATATATACATTTAATTATGATTTCGTAAAACATAAGAAGAACCTGTTACCTTTTGGAAGAGAACCTGCACGTCCTTGAAGGAAAGCAGAGAAGGTTTGTCGCCTATTGGCGGTGGAAAATTGAAGATCAAAGCGACCAATGGAGTGCTATCACCGATTTTGCTCTTGCTTTTTATCGTCGACATCCATCCCGACTCCTGCTCCTTGCGATATTTTTCCGTGCCTCTTGCATAAGGATCTAGATAAAAGTTCGCGATGGGCGCCGCGCTGGATCCGTTCAAGTCAAATACATCAAAGAATCGAACATCCTTGTGCCAAATGTCTGCTCTCTTACTTTCCACAATTTTCACGTTAAACAGCGTTTCAATATGCTCGAAGAGACCTGATAGAACAGTCGGCAACGGGAAGTACGATCTCCATTCGTACTCATTGCAACTGAATCAACATAGAATTAAAAATAAGCATTAATCAAAAATACAATGTTTTTTAACGATATTTTATTCAATGTAATGGAATTATGATAAATATAAAATATCTTTAATAATATCTTATTTCTATAATGCAGAAAACTTCAAATTTTTTCAAAAATAATTATATTCTTGAATGTAAATACTATATGATATTAAATAAGCAAGCCATTCTTTAATATCTAAATGCTATTTTTAATATATCTACATAGAATTTTATTTATGTTGCGATTAATTTACTTACTTGTACATGCTGCGACATTGTTTTCTACTCCAGTATGCAACATCCCACACTCTTAGATTATCATTAAAGCCTCTTTCATTTGCAAATTTTGTCAAACTTGCAATTTCTTGCTCCTGGACAGGCAATGCTTCACAAAAATATTATATTATTAATCAGTTATTATGTAGATTTATCATAAACAGTAATAGAGATCTATTATTAATATATATCTATCTCTCTCTATATATAATCTGTATTATATTAATAAAAGTATACATATATTACTAATAAATCTAAATGTTAATGTTTTCTAATAACAATTAATAAATTTTTATTACAATAAAAAATTTACTATAATAAATTACCAATTATTTTTGTATTATATATTATATTCTATATATTTCTTATATATAATAAACTAATTGATTGTACCAGTATTTCGAAGAGTTTCCAATGTGTAGTACAAATTTTCCAAATTTCCAGCCATCTTTGTCTCCATACTCATTTCTGCAAAGTGTTTATACCCTAAGCGTTGCGCCTGCTCGATTCTCCTAGCTCGAAGTTCCTCCAATGTCACACTTGCTTGTACAGATCTTTCCTGATAAATAGAGCACCGAGTGACATCGGACTCCCAGACTGATGCCCTTAATTCGCGATCAGGACAATGTTCTAATGGAATTATAATTGAATGATTAAAGTTTCAGAACATTAATATTTAATTAATTTATTCATGAAAATATGAAGAATGTTTGTACCCATAAACGGTTTCAGGATATATGGCTTTAAAGTGATTTTCCAAGGCCCTAAGAAAGGTCGCGTGGGATCGGCCGCGATAGATCTAACAAAATCCTCCGGAAAGTCTATTACAATGTCTTTGTTTTGTATTATCATACTGTAAGCATCTGTAGAACTCTAAAAAAGTCAATTAAATTTTAGTTTGTTGCTATTCCTGATATACAAGTTGTAAATGTTTACTAACTAGAAATGCAAATAAAAATAATAATAATAAAAAAAATAATAAAAAATTCAGATAATATAATTTCATTTCCTTTATAAAATAAAAAAAAATTTTAATATTATTTTGTAGAAATTTTTATAAAAATATGTTGCTTTTTATATCATATAGTTGTTATATCTATTTCAGATTGTATAACAAACCTCATATTTGGCTTTATATTCTTTAGTTTTCGCTAGAATATAGCTCAAGTCATCTCTGTACTTCTCAAACTCTTTATCTTGCAATTGTAGACCATTCAACTTTCCCTCCAATACATATTTGGTCAATACTCTCTTCTGTGAGTGTGTCAGTTTGATATTTTTATTATCGAGAGCTTCTTTGCATGCTTTAAAGAGTGGTGCACTGCCATATTTGGAAGCCACAGCTCTTGTTGCACGCTCATGAATACCCAGGTAGCATTTTGTTGGCATCAGACTCTGATTGCCAAAATACAAAGTTTTTGCTATACCCCAGGTAGTCTCTAAAGGAAGATATGTATCTTCGATTGGATGTAACCAATCCCTAAATACATTTAAGTCTTTTTTTGCTGCAATAAATTATAAAAATTGATGATTAAAATCACAATTATATTTTTCTTTTGATTCAAAATGTTACATTATTATTATTGTTATTTGTAGATAATTGATAAACGATGGTATTTGTTATTCTCTTAATAATAACATATTATATTAAAGAATATAACATGCAAAATAAATTTCTGATATTAATTATTAACTTGTATTCTATATCAATTTTATAATATTTATTAAGTATTCTTCCTAATTTTTAACAAATTGTATATATATTTTTTTTTTAATTTAACATTTTACACATACTTTGAACATTTTCCAGGCTTTTCATCTTTTCTTCAAACTCGACAGTTTGTTTTCCAATTGCTGCTATGCATTTTTCAATTGTAATTGTATTAAATTCTGGTAAATTATCATCCTTCAATAATGGATTTTTCTCTGACGATTCTTCACCTATCTCTGGAAGTCTTGATATAAAAGATACAATAACATTAAAAAGAAAACCAATTTAAAATATGTAAAATATATAAAATATATAAAAATATATAAAATATATAAAAATATATAAAATATATAAAAATATATAAAAATATGTAAAATATATAAGAAGTGTAATAACTATTAATATTTTTTATATATTTTATGTATAAAATATATAAAAAGTATAATAACAAAAATACAGAAATATTGTTAAGGAAAATGCGGACTTTATTTAAGATCAATTACTGCGCAAAATAATGAGAACGAACAGAACTTACAGGACTATGTATCCATGCCGTTTCGGAATTTTCAAAAAATTCCACTGCGTTGAAACAATCCTTCCGCAAAAGGACACTGCCATTTTTTATTTGTAAAAATGTCTTTTTTCTAATAATGTCAAAAATTCATTGTAATGTAAGATTAAAAGAAGTTAAAACTTAGGTTATACCTAACCTAAAAGCCGCTGTCTGGTATACACAAGGGTTAATTTTACCACCTTCGGTTAAGGTTGCGTTTCGTCTTATGCATAGAGTCACAGGGCAGGCTTCTCTTTGATAGAGTGCATAGAAGTGATGGCCGATTTTGTCCGATATATCGAAAAATCCGATTTTTTTTTGTAGAATAATCGATTTTTTCGTCGATTTGTCGAAGACATCCGATATATCGATATCCGATTTTTGTTGGAGTTATCGAACTTCTGCACCATCTGTAGCGTAAAGCTGTGTTCAGAAATTCACAGCCAACACTGAAAATCTATAAAGTCCGTATCATACTATGTATTGAAGATTGAAATTTGACCAATCAGAATAAAAGAAACTAAAATTTGTTTGTCCTGATTGGTCAAATTTCAATCTCAATGCATAGTTTGACACGGACTTAATATATGTTACGTGAACTGTAGATTTTCAGGCGATCTATGCGCTCAATGCGTGAAACGGAACGCATCCTAAAGGCCATTGCACGTTAAAAAATTTTATTCGTAATCATAAGGCCGTAAGAAAATTGACCAATCACAATCAAACATTCTAAACATAATAAGAATTTTGAACTGTGATTGGTTGATTTAATTACGGCTTTACGATTACGACTAAAATTTTTTAACGTGCAATGGCCTTTAGAGACAACTTTGAGGATCAACATTTACGTTATTGCGCGATGTCAGGTTTTGAGGTTAGGTATCGATCAGTGCGCCGCTCGTCAGCAACCAGCAGCAACCAAGGATGTGAGAGTGAGAAAGTTGTTATGTTTTTATCGTGGACAATTGTCCCTTCGCTGACTCGCGGAAGAGTTGGACCTCGTTTCTTTGTTTCTCCATATTAAAATGACGTGCTGATTCCGAAATATGGCGCATTCTATCCTCGACGCTTTGACAGGTAAAGCCACGTCAAAATAGGTGGGGTTAACCAATCCCTAAAACGTCAACAACCTTTCTCGTTTGTCTTTCATGCTCCAAATCGTTTTCTCGTGCTTCTGACATCCTTTTTTGGCACGTTTAAGTGCATTCGAATGTTCGTACATTTAAACTCTCTTTTTTACGATTTTAGGTAAATTTGAAAATTTTTTTAAATAGAAATCGAATTATCACACTGACTGTATCTTAATTTGATACATTTTATTGATTTTGTGTAGCAATTCACATTAACATTTTTGGAATATTTTATTTTGAAACAATGTTCAGGAATGCTCATTATTGTTAATTCTTATTAAATTATTTAATATTTTTATAGATGTCTCATTAGACGGCTCCTCTGTACAATCCTTATTGGAGTCACAGACCTTGATAGCCGAAGTTGAGCAGTCAGGTATATATGCGCAAAGCAAATGAAAACATTTTCTTGTCATACATGATGTCTTTTAATATTTTTTATTCATATATTTTATATAATACTTAATGTTGATATTTTTTCAATAGCAATCGATCAGGATGAGGAAGATATATTCCAATGTGGCAAGTGCAAGAGCCAGTTTACGTCATTGCAGATGTTTGTGCTCCACAAGAGAACACATCAAAAGGCACAGGAGCAGACAGTGGACCTGACTCAATTCCTGACAAACGATGAAAGTCATGTGATGCATGTGGAAGATGCCACTCCAGATGAATCACAGTATAATTCGCAGGAAACTTTTCAGCTTGGAGAACCTATTATTCTTGAAGAAGCAGATATGCTATTTAGGTATATTGCTATAAATAATTATTATATGTATATATAAATTTGTAGCATATGTGCAATTATATATAAACTTTCTTAATTAAATATTTTTACATTGTTTTCAATTGATTCAATTGTTATAGTGTGGACCAAGAGGCTGCCAATTACTTCACAACAGATTCCACATTCAGTGTGCCAATCATTTTGAGCACAGAAAGTCTGAATCCTTTTGCTGAAGCGACAAGGGATGATACAAACGAAGTGCCGACAATACAACTGCAGAACAATCCACCAGTCAACCCACAGGAGGATGCCTCAAGCCAGTCTGAACAGCCTAGTGCTTTGTTGATGGATAGCGAGCCATCGGTAGCGGACGAACCGCTTGTGGCAGATGAGCCACCATTGGATGGAAATGAACCTTCCATCGAGGACAAAATATCCATCGAGGACGAAATATCCATTCAAGATAATTTGCCTGATGAATTAGAGAATGACAGCAGTCAAACACAGAACTTGAAGGTAGTACTGTGATGTTATCTTCAATAACTTCAAATAACTAAAACTTATAAGATTCATTTTTTTTTTAATATTAAAATAGATAAATATATATTTTTATTTTAAAAATAACAAATTTATATTTTTATTAAATATTTAATTAATTAAAAAATTTTTATGTATTTTTATTTAAGTCTTTTCTTTGTATATTAATGAATAAATTAACAAATTAGAATACACAGTACATTTTTATAATAAAATACATACTTGATTACATTGTTACAGTATAAGTGTAGCTATTGCAACAAGCAATTTGCAAAGAAATTTTATTGGCAGCAGCATGAACGTTCTCACACTGGAGAGAAGCCTTACCAATGTGTAGTGTGTGGTCGAGCATTTGCACAGAAATCAAATGTGAAGAAACATATGTCTTCGCACAAAGTCTGGCCTGGCACTGCCATTCACTCGTTACCACCAGAAGTAAAATATCTTTAATTATTGAAAACTTATATCTTTATTTGAATTTTTTTATAAAGGAATAATTTTTCTTTTTATAAAAATGCATTATATTACAAGAAGAGAAACGTTTCGAATCCTTAAAATATATTAATTATAATATTATATTGTAATATTATAATATTTAAAATTAATGTTCAAAATTATAATATTAATATTATATTTTGTTATAGTTTATATATTAAAATTAAAATTATAATTGAAATATTAAAATTAAAATTGAAATATCTAAAAAAACGCAAAATGTCAAGTGCATACAATTGGGCTTATTTTTATTTTTAATTTAACTTTAATAGCATAGTAATATTCTTCTAATTATTTTCTTCTAAAATATCAGGCGCCTCCAGACGGAAGTATCGACCGCACTTATCACTGCCAATTTTGCAAGGAAACATTCGACTCATACAAGGCTCTGAAAGGCCATCTCATCGTCTCACATCTAGCGTTAAAAGTGTACAAATGTGTGCAGAGCAGCTGCAGCATGATGTTCTCGGAACTGGAAGAGTTTCTGGAGCACACGCGTAATCACAAAGGCTCGGAGTATCGCTGTCACGTATGTGGCGATGTATTTAGTACCCTCTCGGATCTCGGTCGCCATCAATACGTTCACTCCGTCCAGAAGCAAAAGACTACAGAGAAGTACTATTGCTGCTCGATCTGCAAATCGTCGTTCTCAAATCTCGAGGCGCTTCAACACCATCAAGAAACTACTACGCACGATTACGCATGCCTACACTGTGGCAAGAGCTTCCTCATCGAGAGATTTTTACGTCGTCATCTCAAGACTCATTCGGCGTCGGCGAAATTCGCCTGCGAGGATTGCGGCAAGGCTTTCAAAACCGAGCAGTACCTGGCCAATCATAAGCTGATTCACAGCGAAGATACACCCTTTACCTGTCCGGTAAGAAAATAATTGTACGGAGTAATTAATTGGTTGAAATAAAACCACATATTGTTTATTGTAGTTTTAAAAAATAACATTTATAATTTATATTTGAATTCACAGCATTGCCCGGCCAGATTCAAGCGAAAAGATCGTTTGGGACGGCACATGCTGATCCATGACCTGACGAAAAGGCTCAAGTGCCCATTTCGTGGCTATCTGGGCTGCATGAGCGAGTTCTCGCGGGCAGATAAGCTCAAACGGCACCTGTTGACGCACAGTAACGTCAAACGATTCAGTTGCAGTCATTGTAACCGCAATTTCCATCGGGCTCAGGCCCTCAAGCACCATGAAATGAATAAGCACAGTCTCAAGTGCGACATTTGCTCTCATGTGAGTCCCATTTTTGATTCGAAATATTAATCGATTAATTCCTTGACAATTAATTGTTACTGTTACAGACTTTTAAGACTAAAGAGCAGCTGATTACCCATAATTGTGAACAATTGAGCGAGGCTAAAAAGCACACAAGCTCACAGCTACCAAAAAAAGCATTCGGATCGTTTAAGCCAAGGAAACCAACCCCAAAGAAACAAACATTATCAAAGACTGCAGTTCCGCTTGCCGATAAAGAAAAATTGGAAAAATATAAAGCCGATGAAATAGAAAAAAAAGTAATTTGTATTTTAAATCATTCTTCATATCTTTTATAATATAATTCTTCTTTTAATTAAAAAAAATTTTTTTTAATTTTGTTTTGATCTCATTATTTTTTTGATGGGATATTAATTATTTTGCTTTTATTATTTTCTTTTTGAAATTGTATATAAATTTTGTCTTTTTCTATTTTTTTTGCACTTAATTTCTTAAACTTCTTAACTTTGTTGCAGAATGCCTCTGAAACATCCAAGTCTGATGATTTCGATGAAGAATTTTGCGAGAAAACGGAGAACATTCTTTCCGTCTCAAAGATCGAACCGACCGGCAGTGAATTAAACGAGCGGTCCGACTCGCCGGTTATAACTTTCGAGGAATTTAAGCACAAGATAGAGTTCCACTCGTCTGACGCGAGCGAGTAGAGAATTTTTTGCAATACATATACATATACATATATATACATAGATGCGCATATATGTATATATATATTTTTTATTCGTATTTATAAATTGTACATCAAATTAGAACGTAGGCAAGTCGTAGCACGTGCAATGGGATCATCGGCGAAGACGTAAGTTGCATTTTATATTCGCGTACGGTATTTTGTAGTTTGCATATCTGTGATAATTATATTATAAATGCTCTATCGATATATAAATAACTTATATATAAACGCGCACACATCGAAGATGTTCGGTGTCGTTATCACAATTTCGATTCTTCTATGAGAAACTCGTCGTATAGTCACAGCTGTAATTATAATGATACTCCGAGTATCCTTTTGAACGCTTTTGTTCGTTAAATTTTTTAAACAATAGATATAAGTATATGCATGATATCTCAGAATTGTAACGAAACGTTCAGCGCAGTGCGATTCTTTTTAATTTATTTGTTATAAAATAAAAAAAATTTATCAGATTTTTCACACAAATATGTGAAAAATATGAAATAACTTTTAAGAAAGAATATCAATTTTATGAAATAGAGCCAAAGTTTTCATTATTGCCATCCCTGAAATTTCTTCCCTTTAAGTTCGAATTCCAATTAATGCGCTCTCTCCTTCTCGTATTAATTAACTTCTTAAAACCACAAATTATTTTATTAATTTCTGAAATTGTATATTCTGGAATTGTCATATTTGTACATAGCGTCTTAACTTCAGATCGAATGCAGCATTACGTAACCGAATGAAAAGCTTTGGTTCATTAATTTAAAAATTCTATCGCACTAGAGTTTCCTCGTGCGATAATTCGGAAGGAAGCGGTCAGAGCAAAACCGCAATCGGCATGTTTGGAAGATTAAGGTATGCAACGCTAGTCTGTGATGTACATTTCACGGTATACGATCAAAAACTTTCCAGTTGTGAATAAATCAATATACATAGTTAATTAAAAGGAAGAAATCATGCCCTTTCGCAAAACATATGAAGTAAATAATCGAGAGAAAAACAAGGCCGCTCAACGAGATCAATCGTACAGGAGCTGTCTCATCACCTTGCTCATCTTCTTTTTTATGTGCCTCATTCTCATCCTCGCCTGCATACCCTGGAAAATGCGAAATCATACAGAATACAAGAATCGGTACACTGAAAATGAACCACAGGTAATGCTGTTAATTAAGATATCTTTGAGAATGTACCAGAAAATTGTATGAAAAATAGGAAACGATAAATATTCAACATATCTATTACAAACTTTGACCATTCAATTATCTTTTAATTATGTTGGCTTACTATCTTGACCAATAAGTCTCAAGAAAAATTTAATAATTTTATTGTATAATTTTATTAAATATTTTAAACAGCATCATCAAGGAGAACACATGAAGGAGGCAATAATGACTTCTACAATCATGACAGTTGTATTAACGACTCCGACAACTCCAAGAACAACTACATCCACTACTAACACAGAGAAAATCGAACCAACGAGAGATATCGATATCATCACTGAAGAGTATTCGAAGAAGAATATCAAGGGATCCCATCATTTCGAGCGTTATTCTGAAAATAGAACAACGAAGGGTGAAATAATTACGTCTCCTGTGACTGTATCTGAAAAAGAAATTGAAGATTCTTCCACGACAAAAAAAGTCGTTCATTATACTGAAACTACGGAAGAAGACATCGATTTGACTATGTTGCTATATGATAATATTACTGATAATATTATCGATAATAATGCATCTTCAACATCACCAAATGAATCAATTGTTGGCAATGCTACATTAAAATACAATATTAAAACTGTCGACATAGAGAACATTGCGTCTTCAAAATCTATTGAATCTACGACTGATAAATATTTTCCTGATATGCATTATAACATAGAGAAATCAAAAGTTGATACCGCAATTGATAATATTACAACTCCAACATTATCTCGATTAAATGATTTTGAAGAATATGCTGCCGAAAATTTTACTAATAAATATGAGAGTATGAAAGCTGCTATCGTAACTGATATTACAACCGATCCTGAAAAAAGTACGAGTGTTAAATATTTTTCCGATTTATATAATTATTCTGAGAAATCACAATTCGATGTAACAAACGATATAATCACTTCTACATCGCCGACTCAATCAACTCCTGAAGAAGATACTAAATATTCAACAACATATTTAAATTATAAGGAATTTACAACCAATCCAGAGTATAGTCTAACATTAATTAATGAGAATATAACGGAAAATAATTCTTCTACCACAATGAATTATACTTCAGCCATAGATGAGAGTTTTTCACCAACTATAAAAATTAGAAACGTAATGTGATGATAAATTGAAATATACAGAAAATTTATATTAACATTTATAATAATATTTAATTCTTTATAGGAAACTGAAGACATGACAAATGCGACTTCGAAGAACTATAGCAAAACTACAACCCAAAAGTACAATGAGAATGTGACTGTTAGTGCTACTGAAGAATACACTGCATCTTCCACAAACAATTACACAACTATTATTTATGGTTTTCACAATTATACAACAAATACAATAAGTTACGACGAGACGATGCTTACAACCACAGTGAGGACCACACTTCCTGATGAGAATACAAATGTTTGCGAAACAGGATACTGCAAACAGATTGCTAGCAAGATGTTGTCTTATATGAATCACACGGCCGATCCTTGTGAAGATTTCTACGAGTACGCTTGCGGTGGTTTCGAGGCGAATCCGCAGTTGATAGATGAGAATTTAAAATTCAGAAATTATCAACGAATTGCCAGTACGTTGATTAATTAACATTATAAATAAATTATCTTAATTATTAACATTTTATTATTTTGAATGCTTTAGGACAGATGTTTAAAGAAAAACGCGAAAACGTATCGAATTTTGCAACATACTATGATAGCTGTGTACAATATGAAAGAAATATGAACTTCAATGAAAGAGCAAAAATGGGTAAAATAAGATTTTTAAGCATAATTAATAAACAATTGATAATCTTGAATAAAAATTTACGTGAATATAAAAATAAAAAATTACAATGAACAGTTATTATTACTATTGATTAATTCTGTTGCAGCAAATGATGCGTTAAAGAGAATAGGAGAATTTTATACAGATGCTACACGGTCTAATTATATAAACTTCACAAAATTACTCGCGCAATTAATATTACATCACAGGTAAGTTCTCAAAGACATATTTTATGTTCGTAATTTTATAAAATATTATAAATTAGGATTATTTTGCAGTGCTCTTTTATTCGACGTTGTGCCAGAATTAGATGAATATCGTCCGAACAGTTTCACGCTTAAAATAGGTCCTACAACATATAAGAGTCCTTTTAACTATATGGAAGAGGATCCATGCTTTAAAAGCGAGATTGAAATGGAAGAACAATTTGTGGATCTCGAAATTTTGTATAATAATTATAAAAGATGCAAGGTACACTTGTTGAGATTATTAAAAATATATAAAATAAATCTTTAATATAAGAAAAAAAAATGTTTTCCTATAAAAATATCATCTAATCTTTTTAAAAATCTTTAGCCAACACATTTTCTGCTGATATATAAACTTTTATTTAAACTACTTAAGATTAGTAAAAAGAAAAATATAAAGAATGAAAATAAATTAAGAAGTAAATACAACAGATTAATAGAAGCGAATGTATGAATAATGAAATAATTTTTTCATTCTTTTTAGAATAATGCAAGAGAATTTTCCAGATCCATTAAGGAAGCTCTAACAGTGCTCAATGTTTTTAAAAGTTTAAATGACAGTCGCCTAGAAAA